>NW_008751704.1:329080-359885 GCF_000715545.1 Opisthorchis viverrini | reverse complement strand
CCAGAAGCTGCGTTGGTTGGGACATGTTTTACGCATACCGAACCATCGTTTGCCGAAGAGAGTACTGTTTTCCATGCCCAATTCGGAGTGGCGTAAACAGAGAGGTGGCCAACCCATGACCTGGCAGAGGAGTATGAAGGAGATGACGAAACGCTTGGGTGCTGTCGGTGCTACTCGCCTTCCAGGATGGGGACCGCGTGATCCTCACTGTGCCTGGTTGGAGACACTACAAGATATGGCTGCCAACCGATGTCAGTGGCGTTCTTGTTGTCAGTTTCTGTCCAGATTGCCTGAGTGAGTGTCTGGAGGTGTAGGCACCTCGGAATGATTGTGTTAAGCTAGCACTAAGTCCCTCCCCCATCCACCTTTATTCTTTTCTTTACAATAAGGCTTTCAAATAAGTCATGGCTGTACGGCAGTGAAGCATTGGTGTTGAACACTGATGTCATGCTGTCGTTGTTGATGATGATGATGATGATGATGATGGGGATGATGATGATGATGATGATGTGACTCTGATTCCACTACAGGTGTTTCGTGAGCGAGCGGATGAATTCCGATTCTAGTGCTCCGACAAGTTCTGAAGCACACTCTCAACCTTTACAACTTGCACCATGTGGTTCTATGCCATAAGTGATGATGATGATGATGATGATGTGACTCTGATTCCACTACAGGTGTTTCGTTGGTGAGCGGATGAGTTCTGATTCTAGTGCTCCGACAAGTTCTGAAGCACACTCTCAACCTTTACAACTTGCACCATGTGGTTCATCCTATGCCATAAACGTGGCGGCCAAGAAAACTTTCAACCCAGATGACCTGGTTGAGCTTGCGAAACAAATTAAATCCTGTGAACAGTTCGTCACTGCGAATGCCTCATCGCGGTTATATTTGATCGCAAAACAAATGCAGTACCTAAAGGTACACGATTTCATCCTGAATCTTATCTAGACGCATACTTATCCAGGAACAAGCAACCGATATTCTATGTGAGCTGAGAAGAGACACGGAGCTTCACAGTCTTCCTTGCAATTTCGTCAAAAAGCCCGGAAATAATTACCACGTGTATGAAAAACCAGATGGATCGCGATACATGGGCCTACTTTCTCCTGAGGTATGAAAATTTATATGCCATATTACTTTCGCTTTGTTAGGAGTGGGGATCAAAATGCCCTCACAAATTCATCAAATCCTATAAACTTCTGCCAGATATGACCTGGGTTGCTACAGATGACCTCTCGGAACAAGAAACTACGCGGAAAATGGTTCAACAGTTCATGTGCCCATCGAATCTCAGTGCCCTGGATAATAAATCTAAAGAAGCCACAAATTTCTAACCTCCCCACAAAACCATGGAGTTTTCCAACTCACTTCACTTTTTACTGACAATATGATGACAGCTTTGTCAACATATGATTTCGAAAATAATTGTTAATTGGCCTCAGTGTGGTGAGACAATCGCCCATGTAGGTGGCGGGGGGTTGGTAAATTTATCAAGAAATCGGGTTTCTCGAGTTAGAATGAAAGGCAGTCGTACCATTGGGTGTCCTGCCTCGTCTCCAGTAGGTGTTTTTATATTTAATCGAACCACCACGTCGTAGGCAACAGCAGCGCTCCGGCATGACTGTTTATTCGTGAGCTCGTTCACTTCGGTCATTGTTACTATTGTCCTAGGTTCTTCAGGAGGTAGCTCTTCTCTTTCGGGTGCTTTTTCTGGTGAAGACTTTTGACCACCCTTGTCGGGACTTTTGTCGCGCTTCGGTGACTTTTTGGACTTCGGTGGAGACTTGTCTTTTGGTGGAGATTTTGCTTTTGGTGAGTTCTTTCTGTCTTTTGGGGAACCTTTAGGACTCGGTTGTTTTTTCTCTGGCTCTTCCGTCGTAATGACAGGCACCTGCTTACCCATCATAATCACCGTACTACTGGCGAGGAAGATCTTATTGTCCACTGGCATTCTACCGTCAATAGCAAGGTTGTATTTAGTTGCATCGTAACCCGGTTTAACTAGCACTTCTTTGTTCCAATTTCTGTTTCTTGGATTTATGGGCAGACCCGCCTCGCCGGCCTTCAGTAACACTTCACCCAGAGGTATGCTACTATCATGCGGAAACTGATGAAACAGTCGATAGGTTTGTTCCACATATACCGCGACCGAATGAACCACATGTCTTGCTGAGTTGTTTTCAATTTGGATTTTCACCTTGATCTCCTGGCCGTGGTAGTAGATATCTCGTTCTAGCTGTGCTTGTAGAATTAGGTCACCTGTATCCTCCGCAGTTGCGAATCGTTTGTATTCGACGGGTGGTGCCGGACGCAGACTGGAAGGGCTTAGTGCGGGGCAAATGGTATACTTGAAAAATTCCATACTGGTTTCTTCTCCCGGCAAGGAACTGCAGTTTTCCTCCCGTGCAATGTATGTTCGAAGCTTCCAAAATAATCCACTGCTGTAGTCTGGATAATAGGGGCGAGTAAAGAAGAGCGAATCCGGTCTTCGAGTGACGTCGAAATGGAAGGGGAAAAAACGGTAACCTCTGCCCAATGAGTTTCGTAATTTAAATATCAGCTGTTGGTTGAACTCCGATATCTTCATTTCGATGTCAAAGTTGATTGGATACAGTAATGTTACTTCCCTGCAACATTGACAGTCTGAACTTACGTTATCAGGGAATGGTGGTACCTTTGAATGCCCAACATATCTGAATCTGGCTGTGACTTCTACGTACAATTTCTTTTCGTTAGTGATCCGAGTTTTATGCACGGCCACGACACCGGTGATGATGGCCGGCTCGTACTCCGGTTTTGGTGCTTCCTCACTCACCACCTTTTGATTTGTCGCACCACCCTTTTTGGGGGACTTTTTTGGTGAGGACTTGGAAGATTTCGGACTCTTTCGGTTGTCATTTGTGTTGGAATTGCAGAACTGTTCGTAAGGTGGCAGCCGGTTCCATATCTCGTAAAGATGTATGCTTCGAACGTACAATGAAATAAGCGGGCTCTTCTGCACGAATACCGCATCCATTGTGTCATACCTCTTACGGGCGAAGAACTTCCTCTCCAACTCAGCATACTCTTCGGCCGTTAGCTTACCCCCTCGCCCAGGACTGGATCTACCTCCTTTTTTCGGCGATTTTTTTGGTGATTTTTTCGGTGAACCTTTTGGACTGGGCATTGTGTTACTTTCAGTGGCCACCACTAATTCCCCACTAATGCCAAACCCTATGATTTTAAATTGCTCTGAGTATTGATCCTCAGCAGTTGGCACGTGATTAGCATATCCTCCATTTCAGAAAAACAACAAATAAGGATAAATAGTGATTGGTTAAGTCGTTTCAGTCGACTGTCATCCTTTTGACCGCTTTACTTAACATTAAGTTATTTTTCCACTGAGCTGTCCTATACAGTATTCAAGTGTCACAAGGAAAAGTCCGTGGTTAGCAAAGAATGGAATAGTTTCATTCAGGACAGGCGGGTTTGAGTACCTACATCAGCGAATCCAAGTAAACGTGAAATCTGACTGTTCTAACGGACATGCACCTCCAGTCATTTGTTGTCCTTCATTTTCCTAACGTCGGCAGTGGTCGGTTTGTTGTGCAAGACCATTGTTGTCGCTTTACAAACCCGTTTGGATTAAACGTTGTCTCTTTTTTCTCTTGGCATACTGGGCGCACTGGTACATGTATTCATATGTATGCTGGTGCAAGACCATTGTTGTCGCTTTACAAACCCGCTTGGATTAAACGTTGTCTCTTTTTTGTCTTGGCATACTGGGCGTACTGGTACATGTATTCATATGTATAAGTTGATTCCGTGCTGGTCGTTGTACGATGAGCCTGATATGCACAACAGCTTCAATAAAAATCCCATAAACATCGCCAGCCGCTTCGTTCCCTCCTCGTAGACTTCACTTCTGTCCACCGAGAAGTATTATGAACAGTTTTTTCCAGGTACCACTCTCTACCACAATTCATCAACGTCACCCTAGGCCTCTTTGACGGAACAGTGCGAAGCCGCAAACGAATGAGCCGATTTCTGGTGACTAAGGAATTCTCAGCGGCGTAGAACATTGGTGTGTCACTGCCCCACTCTCTCTAACCTCTACCTGACAGAACCCTCGATGCAACTTTCGTGAACGACTAGGTTGCCGTACAGTTCGACTACCTACTTGATAGCGTGACGGAACACTATGTCCATTAAAGCACGATTTGGCATGCGCTTCACACCTGAAAAGTGTAAAGTTCTGCTACAAGACTGTATGGGATCAAACCCACACCTCATGCTTGCAAATGAGCCAATCGGTGTGACAAATCTGTTACCTGGGCAGCTTTATAAGTTCCGTTGGACTGGTTGGAGATGGGATTATTTCTCGAATCGGAAAGGTTAGGACAGCTTCTGCCAACCTCCGACACCTATGGTACCAACGTGACGTGAATTTCTGTCAAGGGAACAGTTTGCACTGCGGTGGCCCGATCCATACTGCTTTATAGACCAAAGACGTGGCCCTAGACGCAGAGGATATACGGAAAATATCGGCGTCTGCAAGCATTGGTCAGGTCTGGTGTGGACATAAGATAAACAATGCTGAGGTACGCCGGAGGTCTTAGGAAGAAGGGACTCTCCCGCGATAGATGAATTACTCAAGCTTCATAGGTTGCGCTGGTTGGGACGTGCACTCCGCATGCCAGAAAACCGTCTGCCTCACAGAGTTCTTTTTCCCCACCCCTGTGCTGATTAGAAACGACCGAGAGGTCGGCAATGTATGACCTGGCAACGAAGGCCGAAAACACTAACCAGTAAACTCAGTCGGGTGGGCAACTGCCGCCTCCTTGGATGGGAACTTGGGACTCAAATCACCAGTGGTTAATGGCATTGGCGATAATGGCCCAACAGCGCAGTCAGTAGCGCTCGTGCATCAAAGCTATCGCCTTCAGTGCGTAGCAACCCAATTTCCGAACAAACGGAACATGCCTTTGCCTCCAAGGCTTGGTTGTATATCCCACTTACCCGTCTTCCGGTGCTCGAAACTGTAGCAGCTGGAATCAATGTACCTATGGCACACCGCTTATACTCTCTTCCGCCGCAAAACGCGTCAAACAGCATCGTGCAGCCCACGTCATTAATATGATTCTAAAACAACTTAACCGACCAACAAAGCCAAGGCAGTCTCAGGGTGGTCTCTGGGTTTTTCTGAGCTGTAAACGATCAATCAATATGTCCTCAATGAGCCTCAGCCTCTGCCCGCGTGTTTCTTGCAAAGACTTGGAGTGATGAGCTGTGTCCAACCATTTGATCTGTGTCGATTAGACGACGGACGATTTGACTCTGGATTCGGCCAGCTTTGGGTTAGAGTCGGCAACCGCAACTGCAGATGAGCTGATGTATTTAGTGGGTTGTAGATGAAACGGTAGTCGGTTTGTCGGCAGTGTATATGCCTTCGAACACAACTTTGTTGCACTGTGTATCCGGTGCAAAGATGTTTAATGTTCGCGCAGAGCATCAGAGTAAATGTCCCCTTTCGGTACTCTGAGTAACACTTCTGGTTTATCACTCGGGGCTAGGTGTTTTTTGATGAAACCATCAGGATAGTTATTTGACCGAGGTACATCTTTCAGCAGTGCAATTTCCTCCGTGATTGTACCCTAGGTGCAACTCTCTCTATCTCTATGGAATATAGGCACCATCAATGCACGTTTATATCGTAACGGGTAGAGACAGAGGGAAACAACACCGTCGCTACTTCTAGTGATCAAAACGTCCAGGAAATGAAGTTCGTTGTCCTACTCAAATTCACAGATGAATAAAATGTTCTGATGGTGATGGTTAAAGAACGGAAAGCAGGGGTTCAGCATTTGTCTCACTGGTTATGATCAGTAACATATCATATAAATATACTTTATGCAATAGTGCTTTTATGGTGGCTTCTGACGACTGCTCAGTTTTGGCCATAGAAACGTCAGCTGGGATTGGTCCCAAAAGGTTTCCCATGGTGACACCATCAACTTGCCTATAAATGATGTTCTGGAGGTAAGACTTGGTACAGGTAAACTAATGTTTTTCGAGAGGAGAATGGAAAGCTTGGCGAGATATGGGTGAGCTTCAGATGGTAGCTAAAATGTTCATTAGACTGGAAAAAAGCCATAACACAAATAAGCCAACAGCATAAAAAAGCATCGGGCTTTTCTGGAGGTTGCGGAAAGTGAACACCGTTTCTTCGTATCAGTATGTTTCTACTCGCAGTGTGACCAGGAATTTATAAAAATTGAATCGAATTCAAATTGGGCTCCATATGTATTCCGCCACAACGTTGTCAGATGCGAAGTCAGCATGAGTCTTTATGCTTTCGAAGGGTGTCTGTGTGGGTTATTTTGTGTGTCTTATCGCCTTCTAACTGAATGTTTTGATATGCACGTGGCTCAAACGCGAACTTCAGAGGTGAGCTTTCTCTAAGACAAAGACCAGTACGGCCTCAGTCAGCTATATCGATAAGAAGGAGTCAGTTCTGTGTATCCTCCCTCCCATCGGTATTAACGCTTACGTTTTTCTGCAGTGGCAGATAAATTAGATGGAGAGTTTCAGTTGAGTCCCGCGTTAACATCAAAATAATTCGCGAACAATTTTGTTTCGACATTTCAGAGTCGTTTTCGAAAACAGTCATGTAGCTGAACCCAAATGAACCAAATGAAAGGAAGGTGTTCGCTGCGGAGTTTCGATTGAATGACGAAGAGCCTTATAGTCCTCTTCTTCAATCAGCAGATTGTTTAAAGCCTCATTCACCGCTTTTTTATTTGCATTATTCTGTTGCACAAAGCGTAGATATGGCTTGACCAGAGCGATGTGACCGACCTTAAGGAAGAACCCGACAGCACGCGTATGATCCAGTCGAGGAGCCAAAACGGTTAATAGATTGTTCAAGAGCACTCACAGATGCAACAGGGAAAGGAAAATCGGTGGGATGTAATGAAAACCATGTGAGATTTCAGAAGTCGATCTAAATTTAGTTTGTATCATTAATCAATGCTCATCAGTCTCGAATGTCCATAACTTTTGGGATCACGAACACAGCTTGTAAATTATGAAAGTGGCTCAGTGGTTAGAGCGCGAATTTTTCTGACCGGAGTGTCTGTGGTTCGTACCCGACGTCTGCATCTGAACTTCCTCTATCTAGGCTCGGGCGACCTGGCAGTATCCCAGCCCTCGTTGTTACTTCTGGCGGCGTGGCAGCTAGGTGCCGAAAGTGTTACGGGCGATTTTTTAATTTTTCAGTCGCCCAAGTGTCTCGGAACCGGGTATCTCATGATCAATGTGCGAGGTTTAACCAAATGTGGATTTACTGAATGATCGATATCGGTGTAGAGAAAACATGTGAAACGTCGCTGTTTAAGTGTCGATACCATAGAGAGATAATTTATCATAATGGTCCCGCACTTTTGCAGGACCTTAACGTCCTTATTAAAAAAACTGAAGAGTCATATCTTTCCGTGGAATTGGAGTCGGTGTCGTCTGAAATGGAGTGGCATCAAGCACTGAGTGAATGGCTGCTTCGAGTAACTTTGGACAGCTTGGTAGATTGTGGGAGGCGTGTACACCCATAGTAACGGTGAAAGCAGAAGGTTCATCGCCACGTCTGACCCCTGCATGAGCTCGTGTGGTTATACGAATTAATTCGACTTCAGTTTAGGTAAAATTCAAGGTAAGCTCTTGTTATTTCTCAGATAGCATAAACTAAAACCAAAGGTGAGAGTTTTAAATTTGTCTTCTGTGGGCTCACATGCTTCACCCAGAATGTCAGCATTTCACCAACCTGTCGAAAACACCTGAAACGAATACTGAAAAATGGGACTCCGGGAGCTTAAAATTCTGGCTAAATGCTCCGAAGTTTGCTGAAATGGTATCTGACAACTTCCCGAGTGCTTTTTTCGTACTCTTGTGGACCCACTTTTTCCGAAATAGAGACGTCCAAGTCGCGTTGCTGGGGATGATTCATCCAGTCTTCAGACGCAGTAGAAACTGGTACAATTGAACCTGCCGATTGTGACAACACTTTTGTTGATAATGTTTCGAGCAAACATCGTTGTGATACCACAGACGGTCCCGTTGTTTAGGTGGCGTTTCCTGAAGAAAGCTCAACTAGACAATCATGGTGTTCATCACTGACATCGTGTCTGTTGGTCTGTTCTGACTTATGCTGTTGGTTAAAATCACTGAGATGGACAACTTCGTTGGAAGTTTGAGGCAGGTCATCCGGAAGCGCGATTTCTTTGCTTTCGGAAGCTTGGCCAAAGTTGTCTTTATGAGCGGCGAACCTGCAGTCTTGATTTTCTTAGGTGTCCCCTGAGGGACACGATAAGTTTTCGTCCTGCTTACCAACTACAGTGTTACACATGTCGCGTCAACTATATTCCTCTTCGTCCCAGAAACAAGACAGTCATGGATTGGTACTAACAGGAAAATGCAACACACAAGACTACAATGCACAAATGTTTGCATATCACCACCAATGATCTCGATATTTGACTGGTACCGGTCTGTTAAGAATCCGCTTTCACCACGCTTTTTCTATTGGTTTCAGACAAGTTTTACCGGCGAAAGAGAATAGTAGGTTTCGAAAACAAAAGCGATAATTGGAAAATCAAAGTCGTTAGTGTATTTTAACAGTGAATGGTCGTTAGTGTGACCCTGGAAAAACAAATGCGATGAACGTTTGAGTAGCAAGATAGTAAGCAGACCCTTATTTGGGGCTTCTATACTTAGCACAATGAAAAAAGCAAACCAACCCAGCGATGCAGAAAAACAGTCGGTAGTAGGAAGTGGTCTGGCATGAATTGCTGTCCAAACAAAGGTAAACTGTCTACATTCCTAGTCGCATAGGCCTTGCTGTGCCGGAGAAATTTATCATCAGGGCGACTTTGTGCACTGCGACTTCATAGCGTAGCTCCTATTATTTCGGAATTTATGTGATATCCAATTACTTATTTGCAGCCGGACACTTCAGGAGTAAAACGAAACGAACTGATAAGCGGCTCTAATAATCATCTGCGATACCTTATGATATTACACAAGCCCTCGGATCTATTCAGAAGTTAGTAGCCTGCACACTGATCGTCTAACGGAAAAGACAGCAGATCTGTACGTGGTTTGTGCACTGTGCATAGGCTACTCTCAACAGATTAGCTGGGGTTTCGAGGTGTACCCCGAAATGTTCTGGCAAATGACTAGTTTATTATTTACTGTCCTAAAAGGGACACTTAGTTCCCGCGTCGCTCCCGTTTGTTTCTAGTATCAGCAAGATCACTCGTGTTGTCATCCCGGCTTTGCAAGCTCAGCAATGCGGGCGTTGACCTCGCATCCAATCAGCTACTTATTACTGAAGTGCGGATTTAGCTCACCGTTACCATCTATTCCTTTGTAAGCAACAGTAGCCACCGCTGCAACAAATTTTGCAAAGGGTTTGAAACTTGAGATCCATGCGTACCATGTGTTTGGATGAAATTTCCACTTGAAAACCCGGATAAAATTTGTGGTCGGTACTTACGCTGGATCAACCAAATACAGGTATAAATGACCTTCATCCACTAACGGCCTAGTACCACCTAAAGATCGACGACCGAATGGTCAATCGGTATTTCGTCCAGTGTCCAATGTCATACACCTGTTTGGAATCGCTACCAGTGTGTATCTCCCGAATATTCTGGGAGGGTCGAACCCGCGACTTACTGACCCATGGTCAAGCAAAAAATCGTTTGATAATGGGCGGCAGTTCCTCAGTTTGATCAACTAACAATCAAATAGGATGTGGCGCTAATCATCCTTCATTAAAGAATTCGCATCATGTGGTTACGTGTTGACCTCCTTCTCAGGCGACCACGCAACGGGTACAAAATTCACCTACCGTGTGCATCCCCCCTGAACGATATATAGTTTGAATATTCAACTGAATCCTAGCGTTATCGCATCGTCTTTGAACATACAAGATAGTGAGACTTTTGGCTGTTCTGCAGGCGAAACTGCAAAGAGCGTTTGTGAAGCAGGTATCTGGTAGGCCGTTGATCTACGCTGAATATCCAACTTGACGTCCTAGAAATTGGCGATAGTGCAAGTGGTCCTTAAGTTTCAGCAACCTCACACTACCAAGTCAGTTTCCTTGAAAGTTAACTTAGCCAATTTCACAATTCTTAGGCGGTTTAAAAACATGGTTCTGGAAATTCGCACGCATTGGTTGCCACACTTCATCGTAATCAGCGTGTTTGAATTTTTACATAACGGAGAATTCGTCCTTGGTCTGTTGACTAGCGTGAACATGAATGAAGTGAGCGTTGCAGCTTTACTGGATGGAGAGAGATATTCTACCTAGTAGGCAGGCTATTATTGGATGTAGTTCCATCTCAAAATGAGAGTTCCTGTGGATTTTACTCCAACTCACTAGACTGTATAAAAATGAAAGGGAAATCCCTAGCGGCTTGGAAAACTGAGATCGTCTTTTAAAAGAATTCCCGCTGTAATTCCCGACTGTAACGTACTTCATCCTAATCAAGGTGAAGTGAAACGGACGGGGATACTGTAGAGTCAAATCCAACAGCAGTGTCAATTTTAGTAACGGTGCATGAAGAGAGATGTCACGTCTGGAAACCTGAAGACAAAGGCAATTTATAAAGATTGCTAAATTGTGAAGGTCAGAGTATTTGTAGAATGGAAATCTGCCAAACCTATTGAGCCAGTGGACCTCTCTCACAGCTATGATTTAGGGTGTGAATTTGCTGACCTAAGGTCGCATTATTTATCCAGTGCCTTTGCTGTCGCATACCTAAAGTTTACTTGAATGCTCTATTGTAAAGGGGACAAATAAATGTGAACAGTGAAGGGACTTAAAGCTAACCTACCACAATCATCCTGAGGTGTCCACACCCGCAGACACCTATTCAGTCAATCTGGATAAACAATGGCAACAAGAGCACTGTTGAAATACATAAGCAACCATATCTCACAGCGTCCCGACCAGGAACAGTGGAGATAAATCGGATCAGCTTGAAAGGCGGACTGCATAGACAGCACCCAGACTTTTCGGAAGCTTCGTGACCATCTCCTAGGTCAAATTCTGATCACCCTACTCACACCACTCTGGGTTCGATGTCAAAAAAATGATGACTCGGCACGCACCGTACACGGCCTAACCACCCCATCTCTTGGTGACGGACTGGTCGGAATATTTCTCCGACAATCAACCTAAACTTCTGATTTGTCTCTCTGTCGTCTGATATATTTAGTGACTGAGTGCACATAGTAGCGCCATGCCACAGCAAAAACTCCCAGCACCGCGCAAAGATGCAGTGATCTCGTCCCCTCACTAAATGGTATCTGATGGGAGTGTAGTTGGAAGAAATCGTTCAGCTGAAGCACCTTTCTGGTACATAAATGCCATGCCACCTTCAGGAAGCATGAGGGCTTGAACACTACCAAGTTGAGGGGCAGAGGTCGGGTCCCAACTACAGACCTTCCGGTCAGTGGATTCGCGCTCTGACCACTGAGCCATCTCACCCCCTGGTGTGTTGAAAGGATACAGACCTTCCGGTCAGTGGATTCGCGCTCTGACCACTGAGCCATCTCACCCCCTGGTGTAGTTGAAAGGAAGTTCAGAGGACGATTAAGATATATTCCTCCAAATTCGGGATCTGCCAACCGCACACGCTAGTCTGTTCGTTCCACCCCTTACGCGGCCCTGGGAAGCGAAGAAAAAATCGACTCTGGACGAATCACCATCAGATTCCACGTACGTGTTCCAAAATGAGTGATAGTCAATTACTGGTCCACGCCACCAGTAACTGACGGTACTGCGTAAAAGCAGTCTGCGGTCAGCACATGGCTGAAGCAGTCGTTCGTTGCTGTCCATACGTGTCAAGTCGTATCCAAATGAGCATAAATGCGATAAGTCTGTTCAATTGTGTATTCGCATTTCTGGTAACCACAACGATATCTAACATTCAAGCTTACCATGACATGGCATTCAAGTCTTCATAAAAGTTTTCTTTTGATGGTGTCAGAGCTACCATTGACTGGGGTGTAGGCAGACACGACAAACAGAGAGCGACCAACATCGCGCTCGTGAGACTCCCTCATAGATGTTGCCAAATGAGCGTCACAGTGATGGCTATCAACGGGTATACTCCAGTCGAGCAAATATCCTTACCCTCAGTGAAGTATAATGACACGGACCCTTAATTATCCTGCTGCCGCCGCGTATGGATCGCCAAAGGTGCACAACGGGAAACTAGTGGAGAGTTATGAGGTAGTTAGCTCAATGCTGTTCGTATTGTGAATTTTTGTTTCTGATAGGCAACACACGTCAACGTCAAGCGAGTCCAGTATGAGAGCGATGAAAGCACGTTATCTTGCTTGCTTCAGAGTATGAACACTGAGAGCTGGTTGATTTACGGTGAGTTGGGGATAGAATTCCTATGTAGAGATACCTGGGGCTGTCGGCGCCAGATGACGTGCAAATGTTGCACCCGTAAGTGTAGGAAGTCGAATGGGGTCGCCAGTCTTAACGGATGGTCTCAGAAGAAGAAGAGAGTCATAGATAAGGTTTTAGGAGGAGGGCAAAAATTATGTGAAACAGGAAGCAGGAAGGCGTCTGTAGTAGTTTGCTTTCGCCTACCCTCCATGCTCTTTGCGGCAAGTATGGCTTCTAGGCGGGTGACAACACGCAACGGCTTACATGACCTGACAGTATTACTAGTCTTTGGGATCGGCTGGGATACTATCAGGTTCATACCAAGACAAGAGGGGGACCATGATCCTTGACGAAACCTTTGGCTTAGAAACGTGGCAGCAAGGCAGAAGTATTTGGGGGTATTGTCTAAGCATTCACTTTTTTAGAGAAAAGGTTGCTGCAAACGTTCCAACACCCAACCTGTAGGACCAGGTGACTGTGTTGTTAAGATCTCTAGGGATTTACCAGTTCGGTGCGACAGACTTTACTGCTATCTCATGGACACCCCCTAGCCTAGATTAATAGTGACAGAAATCGTCACAAGGCGATGAAGTCGAGTCTCTCTATCTCTGATGGTACTTCACCAACGAATTAAAGCCGTCGTTAGGCAACAGATGGATTTACTTTCTATCTTGTCCCGCAGATTCTTATATTTTGCCTATCCTTTTTGGGTGGTCAAGGGATATATATACTTCACGGTGCGGAGGAGCCTCTCGGTAATTGTGTATGGGAGATGGATTAGTTGGAAGCGAGGCGGCGCATGCTGACGGAGATATAGTCATGGGCTAAAATATGTGAAGAATAATAAACGTTTTTTGGGGTGGTCAAATGCCTCCACTATTTTCTGCTAAAGCATACATCAATGTGTAAAAGACGTCTGGTGAATCTGAAGTGCGGACGAACAGTCACAGGTTGATAACTTGCACGAAGCAACTACTTATGCTGAATGATGTCACTTTGCATCCCTCAGAGGCTGAGGACATCTTGGGTGGCTGGTAGGCTCTCAAACTTTTGAGAACTTCACTTATGAATTCGGCCTGCTAGTTGAAAGGTGTGGATAAAGGCAGAAGTAGGAATAATTCGTGCTTTTGGTGACCAGCAAGAACGCACTGAAACAACCGTTAGGTGTCCTCCGTCCAGATACCAACTGACTGGTTCAAATACCTCACCTGTTTTGCTTAAAGATACTGCGACAAAGTTTAGGAAAACGAACAAACTCAAGGAGCCAGTCAACAGACGACCAGATGATATGAATTCCGTAAGTGAAGCATGATGACATGATGGCACTCTAAATGCCAGTTGATAGGAGTACTGATCAGCAGCCGGTGGCCAACGGCGGTCACCGGTAGGTGGCGAGTGAGAATGTCCTCGGATATCCGTGAGGTGCACACTGCTGATTATTCCCAACAAAGATGAAGCGCCTGAAAAATTGCTTCGCGTTTTCAGCACAAATTTTCTTCCCCTACAGGACAAAAATTCGGTACACAGTTTATAGGTCCGCTGAGGCTGAGCCGTTGAAAATTTTGTTTTCGTCCCTCTTTGTGTATTGGACCAACAGCCATTTGTATCGTTAGCTGGTCTTGGAAATTTCCAAAATGTTAAATTCCACGCCGGATTTCTGTAAAAATGCAGAGAGTGCATACGTCTATAAGATTAAAAAGCGACGTACGTACCCAGCTCGTTCGTAGATCACTTAGTAACCACGTGATTTCCGTGTTGACCACTCGGCTGCAAAGTGGCACAAAGGAGGTATATGCCTTTACTACTCTTACCAAGTGCTTTTATTTACACACCAGTTTGGTTTTAACGGAAGAATCCATTGACTTTAGCCAACTGACTCGTTTATTGCCTCCAAATGAATGTGCTGCACAAGACCTCCTTATGGTTTATATGGTATATTTGAGACGCCGCAATGCACTGTTTAGGCATAACACACTACTCACAGGTCCACTGAATAATCTCCAACAGCTTGCGTGAAATTAGCAATAATTTATTGTTCAGATACAGGGATAGCAAGTTTTGTGAATGAACCTGCTCTGCTGTGACATTCGTTTGCAACGCAATTTCGATACTGTGATTTTGCTATCCTTGTCAGCACGCAAGTTAGTGTCGCGAAAAAATAAGTCAAGCGAATGTGGATTCACCCACTTTTACAACAGACTAGCGTCACTGTAGAATACACTTCTAAGGAGTGGGAATTTTTCAGTAGAATCTTTGTTTTGTAAGCGAATTCAGTCTACGAGGGATAGCTGAAATACTCCTTACAGTTGCTTCATCCATAGAGGGAATTATTGACAGTGAGTACCTCATGAACAATCAGGGTGATTTGAACTCATGCTCTCCAACCCAGTAGTCAATGTCAAAACTGTTGAGCCACGAGCAACTTATCATCAGTATGATCACCTCGCAGTCAAACAGGATGTCATCATTCATTCTTCACTTACGGAATCCACATTGTCGTTGGGTGTTGATATGAGAAAGCTGGTACATACGTACTACTGTATTTTCTGCTACGTACCCACTGGATTGCGCATTAAAAAACACAAAAACTGTGAAAATTATAGCCATAGTATACAGGGGCAACCGTACGCATTGTTGATCAACAAGTAATGCCTAACTATTGATAACTAGACATGAAAGTGTTTTTAGTTCAATAAATGCTTCTCCTTATTCATCATGACCATAAATTTAGAACCAGGTGCCCCATATGTGTCTGGAAGTTTACAACTATTCTTCTAAATTAAGTCATTTATTCCACTTGTTCACCTTTGGGTTTTCACGTTTTCGATAAGCTGAACTTATACATGAGAATGATTTTCCTATTACTAATACCATTAAAGACATAACAATTTTAAAAAAGATCAGTGGCAACAAGGGATCCTTCCACTAGATCACCGGTCTATAGTAGTCAACTACGAAACCCCTAACCTCGAACTTATGCCGATTTCTAAGGTAGCATTTGCAATTGCTATCCATTGACAAGCACTCATTTCCTGCCGTTGCCTTGCTACCTTGCGGTTCACGCAGGAAGGTATTTGGGACTGCTCTACGACAGAAAGCAACGCTGAACAAACCTTCGAAACCCCAGTACTGATTTCGCCCTACTTGAGGCTCATTAGGTAAACGTGGTTTTCGATGTCTTTTTTTGTTTTATTTGAACACCCAATCTGACACAACTGGGCGGATACATTCATTTGCAAATTAAGTGTCTGTTGGTGGATGACTCAGCGGAACAGCACCTGAATTTCTTGTCTATTTCTTGTATGAACTTTCGCTATAATTTGTATACTAAAGGTGCCTTATGTTTCATTTGGAACGATATCCAAGACACCTTGCTATGACATTACAGCTTCGTTTGATGGAAAGTGAAACATCCGGCAGAATCGATGCAGAACTTTCAGCTACGTAATGTCATAAAGAAGATTCGACCGTGAGTCAGTTGATATGGTCGTTAACAACAAAACATTTGGCAGATTAGAGCATGAATCCACCTCAGAATGCTTTCCAGCTCGTTTAGTTTAGGCACATAGATAGAAGTTCGTTCCATTTTAGACCTATAGGTCTTCGGACAAGCAGTGAAAATGTTTGCGAAGATGACTGTAGCGATTTTGTGTGTGCATGTTAGTCCGGCGACCATGTGAAGTAAGTGTCAGCCACACAGTTATTCTGCACTGAATTGTTTTTTTTCGGGCATAAGCCCGCAGCTATGTCTTCAGGTGCATTAGACTTCTGTTTGTCCACACTACACATTCGTAAGTCAACCGAAAATGGTCAGCTCGAAAGATCCTTGACGTTACGGTGATGATAAATAACACTATTCTCACAAAAAAAGACTCCCTGGCCCAAAACAGGTGTTATGCTCGTGCATTCCATGTCAACAATTCTAAGTGAAACATTTTCAAGGAGGATTTCTCAGCAACTGGGAACCACTACTTTGTATCAATATGTGTGGTGTTATTGACATTGCCGCTTATGGCGACGAATTCATCTTTACACGCGCCATAACACCACGATACACAGGAAAATTAGCATACTATCATGCTTGTTGCTCCATGCAATCTATCCTGTGAAC
The DNA here is from genome assembly GCF_000715545.1 of Opisthorchis viverrini. Lineage (NCBI taxonomy): Eukaryota > Metazoa > Platyhelminthes > Trematoda > Opisthorchiida > Opisthorchiidae > Opisthorchis > Opisthorchis viverrini. The sequence goes on along the minus strand of NW_008751704.1, from coordinate 343,332 downwards.
GGAATCTTTGTATTTTCAAGTGTCAGCCGAACTGAAGACTCTGCGGGACATCAACATACGCTGTTTACAGAGAAAAAACAGTATGTTAAAATCCAAGCAGTTGATATCAAGTTCGGATGGATCGTTTAAAACTATATCTAAAAGATGTGTTAGGGCTTTGTCTACAAAATGGGTGACGAAATTCCTATCGGACCTTGCACAAACTCCAAGAGTCTTGTGCTCACGTCGTTCGGCTGCGGGAATTTTACATTTCTATTAAAATACCAAATGATGGCCAACCACCATCCGATTATTCCAATTATTCAGCTGGCTATGTGCTCGTGCGACTGATGATGCCTGGTTGTGTAACACCGAACCTGATTGCAAACGAACTTATGAAAGTTTAGTCAAAGTCGCCACTAGATTTACGCAGTTCGATCACCCATGGTTATCACAACTTCCAACCTGGATTCGAACTTGACCCACGCTTGTTTTGTGCTTCAGACAACCCGTGTCATATTACTTGGTTTCATCCCTTTTGGAGTATATGTTGGCCTGTTATCAATCGTTCTGTTTGCATTGGTCAATATATTTTTTTTCCAAAAATGTCACTTTTGAGCCTACGTGAGAGGCCCTCTTAAAGATTGAGATCTCACTGTTGAAAGTTAGTTTTTGTGAATGCGAGGCAACTTAGCACATGGTCGACCCTAAGTCAGCTGGTCCATACGGTGCCTGAAAGCACAGTCCAGTGAAGCCCAAGATCAGCTCACGTGATGCAGCAGTCTTCAAATTTAGCCGACCAGTTGATCGATGTTTTGATAGGCTTAGTTCATTCCACACGGTACAAGATAATGGATCACGTTAAAATCTTGATAGATGAAGCTCTAAAAGATTCCGGCTGGCAGTCAAATTTTGCGTTCCCTGTTGCATCGGATGAGAATAAATATCTGATAAATTTGGTGAGTTAACGTAATTATGAAATATCTGGTTAAAAGTGTTCAGTGAGTGATCTAGGTAGAGGGCTTTTCCCATACATTTTTGTGGTATTATGGTTGCGAAAACCTCACTGCCTGCCTCGAACAATTTGTTCGGGAAATTCATGTGAATATGAAACTGTGTTCCAATCCTAGTTTGTCATCACCTCAAAAATTTTTCCATCTGAAATTGAACTGAGACCAGTAATCACTTTCCGTAAAAACAATGCTTTAGGGATACTGAATAATATACCCACCGTAAGATGTGTATTCTTTCATGAATATCCACGTGTTGAAATTTGGATAACCTTGAGTTACGTAAACAACATCGGTGCCTGGCTCCAAGATTCACAGGTCGGTGTAGAATGATATTTTCTACACCAGTGAGAAGTGATCATATTTCTTTTTATTTAGCGAGCAGAATGAGTCTGGTGCAAGATCTTCCAAACACCGAAGACAGTATATAATCTGTAGCGGTACAGAGCAGTAATTTGGTGACCTGGGTTTTAGCGCAACTCATCTTCGAAATCCCGGTCCTGTGACGCTTGACTTACCAAAAAAGCACAACGAATAAGCTTATGGAGAGTATAAAAACGTCAAAAATTATCAATGAATCCCCGAATAGGGGCTTCGTTTATCGTCGCTAGGTAAGCGCATTGTCCCGTCCACCTTAACTCTTTTGTTTAAAATAAGGCTTACAAATAAATCATAGCCGTACGGCAGTGAAGCATCGGTATTGAACACTGATGTCATGCTGTCGATGAGATGAGATGAGATGAGCTCGTCGCCATTTTGCCGACAGCTTGGTCCTGCTAGCCACAAAGTGGTTTGTCCACTCCATCTGTCCTACGTTTGTATGCTGAGACGCCTGAGACTGTTAAAAAACGTTAATGGTGCTATCTTTTACGACGAAGCGACATTAAATTTCAGTGTTGTAAGTCATAAACGACTTTATCCCTCTTGAATTTCTGACGCAACATTGCCTCTGGTGAAATATCAGTAAAATATCATTGTGGTGGCAGCAGAAACAGATTCGATTTACCTGCTCTGGGTTGTGACCAAGTAATGAAAAACTGCGACTGGTGGTGCAGATGAACCATATCATCGTGTGAGTTGGGGTGGAAGCCAGTGGAAGTCTTTGGAATAGCCTTCCTGTGTTTGTAAAATTTGGGCCCTAATAAAACCGTTTGTAAAAAACCTTCAATCATTGGAACAGATTGTTGTCATATCTCCATAGTTGAAGATGCTAATGTACCTCATTTTATTCGTAAACATCCAGTTGGGAGAAGTTTACGTGAAAATCCGCGTACTACAAGAAGATGCTGAAGAATATCGCGAGAAAAACAACAAGTTGCGTACCCACCTTGCTCTTGTGCAACATGAGCGCTCAATGACGGAATCACTGCTCCTTGAACGACAGCGGGAATGTGACACTATGCGTCATGAACTATACTTGGCTGAGCGAGAGATTGGCCGTACTCGACAGGATTTAGGCCAATTGAAAACCAAAAGGAAGGAAATCGGTGCACGTATTGGAAGTCTGGAAGTACGTTGTGGTTGACACTATCTTTGGATTTTTTGCTGTCAAGCCATGAAAATAGGGATCATTTCACCCTGCGGCTGCTATTCGACCGCAGGAGACTGCTGCTTGCTTTTTGGTCATGCAGTCGAATTTCCGCATGATGAACTTAGTCATACTCTTGCCCAAACGACCGTTGTTGAAGGCCCATTTAGTTGTACAGTGACCTTTACCGACTTACCAAAATGTGGTGCTACCAAAATGCACTACCCGAAAAGCATTTTAAGTGTTTTGGTGTTCAAAACCGTCTCTTATCATTTTCACTTGGGGTTTCTGTGGTACTGTTGCTTAGGAGATTCCAAGATTCATCAAGAGATTTTCTTTACACACACAGAACGAAATTTTTGTGAAATCAAATGAGCTCAGTTCGATCAAGACAGTGATGGACTACGACCAGAACCTAATTGATGTCTACTTGGATGCATGTGAAGAGGACATTGGCTTGCGTGAACGGCTTACTACCCTGCAACATGTGGATGAATCAAGGCTTGCGGTCAGTTTAATTTAAAATATTTTCACACAGTTTTGTGAAGGGCTGGTTTTGTTTTCCTCCGGGCTATACATACTGGTTTAAGGAAAATTTGACGCTGCACCGGATCATGGTTTTCTTGGGGAGGAATAGCTATCGAAGCTTTAGAACATCTTGTCTGAGCCATTGTTTTATGTAGAATGACTGCATAAATCACGCACACGTTTTTTCTCATAGCAAAAGCGACATCTAAACCAGTTTAAAAACTATACATTCAAGAACTGCGTAGAAAACTGCTCATTTCCAAACCGATTCCTGCCTTGGGCCCACTTAGGAACGACTCTTTTCCGGTAGTGGCCGAAAATCAATTATCTGTGCTACAACCCTTGAAAATTCATGACGTCTTCTATCCACATGCCTCTGTCACTGTTTTCTGAAAAAAATACCCATTATCACTCGATTTACTGATTTAGGTAGAGAAATTTTGGTGGGGTATACTTTACGCCACTCCATTATAAACACCTCGATGCGGAATATCGTAATAGCCCTGTATTTAAGCATGAGTCCCATAAGTTCGATCCGAATGCTTTTACGAACGTAGAAGCACCGCCGAATTTCGGTTTTGAGAATTTTCCGAGAAAATTCAGAAGATGACCCGTGTTGGTTACTTCCTGCTAGTAACGATGATGATATCAACGGTCGGTGGTGTAGAGGCTGGACCCATACAAATAGAACTCTGGGGTAACCTGAAAACATCCATACTCCTTTTTAAAGGTGTATTTGTATGATAATATATGTAATATATATATGTATATATTCCAACAACTAATTTGATGCACTGACAATAGTTTGTTTACGTGTCTCTTTATGAATAACGTTACACCTTGTGTAGTGAGAAAACCAAGCCCAACCCCGTTACTGGTGATGTAGACTTCATATAGAGAAAGCAAACAAAGTTGATCTATTCTGGGACAGAATTACCAACCAAGTCAAGGCAGTATCTTGTAATCTTTCACCTTACTTGCTGCTTGAGTCTCCAGAGGAAGAAGAGAATATCGATAAACGCCTTAAAGTAACCTGTTGCCAGCGCTTGTCTGAAAACAAGTTGCATTGCTGAGTACAGGTGTATTCATGCCACTCATTTCGTTCAAAATGCGGGACTACACCAAGTACTGCATTGGAGCTGTCATGTAATGATCTAACGAGAAATACTCTTTGTTCTCACCATTATAACTCGAACGGGGCTGTAACCTGGATGTTCTAAGGCAGTGAACCAGGACTTGGTGATGCTACAACCATGACCTATGAATTCTGGAACCACGCAATGCATCCCGATAATCAGTATAGCAAAGGAATGCGTGTGCAGTAGAATCTAATAATAAAAAATCCAAATCCGAGTAGGCCAATTGGTAACATAAGCATTGAACAGCATCTTTTCCTAATGAAGATGTAAAGGTCCACTGATCGGTGCCTCCGAGGCATAAAGAAAATCATGCCCGAGGTGGTGTAACCATTGGCAGGAAATGGAAAGATTTATTTTCACCCTTCACAGTCTTCTAAGGATTGTCTTCATTCGAAACATTGGTGGAAATGACGAAGTGTAATATACTGTTATTTGGCATGCAGTTGATTGACGTAACGTATCCAAAGTAATTCGCAAAATTTAGCCTTATATAATATGCATCAACGGGTTGCACAACAGATTTATTTAGCATCCCTGCTGACCTCCAGAAACCTGTTTACACAAACGCTGGGGGTCAGATAAACGTGTCGTTGACTGATCCTTCTATCCCAAAATTACGTTTCGTAGGGATTATTGCGTATGAAGGCAGACGCGTGCTTATCCCTTGACGGCTGCTGATGTGATACTATGTTATCCATGGCCGCAAAAAGCTGTGTATATTTTGTTTAATTCTTCTGACGCCTCTCCATTTTCTAAGCTTCCGTTTCAAGCCATCAATAAAGATGTCAACTTGACGGTTAGGTAGAACATGGTAGGATAGTCTTCATTAAGGTTGAATTCGTTGACTGTAAATTGAGCTCTGTCATCGGGCTTCAATACCTCTGTGACTCCAAACCGTACGAGCAATTCACTAAATTTGGATATTGTTGCTGCATTTCGGTTGACCATAAGCAACTCTGATCACTCTGAGAAAGAGTTGACAAAAATGAGGAAACTGTACCGTTGTAACAGATAACGGAAGCCCAAATGCACTTATTCCCACGGTTTTACATGCTGCGGTCAAGTGGGAATGTGAGAAATTTCCGTGCACTGGCCTACCGTGTCTGCAGTCCGAGCACCAGTACGGGCGTAATTACGGACAATAGCTTTCATTATATTGCTTGGAGGATGTACTTGGTGAAATTGTTTAGCTATTTGGTACTGAAGTGCACGTGGTACAACAAGATTGTCTCCTTACGATGTTAAATTCTCTGTGAATTAAAAACACTTGACACTCACGTCTTACCGGTCATCGATTTGTGGATACCCGATAACTGCACACGGCAAAGGATCGCGCCTAGATTCCATGGCAGTTGCTCAGGCAGAGGCAGAAAGATACCTAGAGATTCAGAAAAAAACGTTGGATTTCACTGTCCGTGGAAACTGATGCAACCATTGTCTTCACCTTATCAATTTTTGTGGAGATAACATACGGGCTTGATCTCTTTAGGTCACTTCCTACTTCTTTGTTTCTGAAACAACCTGATTTCAGATAATTACGATGGAAACCGATGGCAAATTTGATGGGGCCTCGGTCTGACCAGCTTTAGTGGAGTCACTTGGAATCTGATGTGATGCAACCACACCAATTCCATATTTTAAACTGCCGATGTCCACTACAATCGGAACTGAATACTGTAATGGGCTGGCGTCAAATCGGACGTAAGTACCTATTTACTGTGGAAAAAAATTGTTGGGACCGTATTCGTAAGCGAAGTAACCGAATATCACGTCGGCCAGCGGATTCGTAACGAACCAACTATTGACCGCAGGTAAACAAGAAACCCGCACGTGATTTGCAATCCGCAGCTTAATGTGCGACCGGCTCCACTTGGTGTCTCTCGATAGCAAGGTACTGAACACGGCGTGTAGATGGGAATATACATACTGTGTTCATTCACTAAGCCTAAGGTGGATCGTAAGTTTGAGCGACTGGTGAGGGCCGGTATGGTCGTTATAGAATTAAACTTCTCCGGATCAGCTCATCATCCTTCTATGTCAGTGATGTATCTTACATAGAATACACATCATACAGAGGCATTCCGAACCCACTTGTTTATCTGAAGGAATGCTTTTTTGGGATGCCCTAAACGAGCATCCAGTGTAGTGCTCAAACTGCTCAAACTGCAGGTCATCCTGGTAGCATGAATAGAGAAAAAACTGTCGACCGCAGTTTCAGGGGAGACCATCAGTTAAACATAAACACAATTCAGTAATAAATACAAATGGTTGATATAAACAACAACAAACCATGCATTTTTCGATAGAAGTATTCAAATCCCTTTGAGATGCCATAACTGCGACATCCTGGCTTCAAACATTATTGACTTATCATGTTGGAAAAGATCAAGGCCCAAAGGTTTCGACGGAAATTCAACGAATTCTTACTTATCTTGCACAGTAGTGAGAGGATCTTGGTAATGCAATTTATTAATTAATACGAAATATAGGGAATCAATAGGCAGTATCCGTTTTAATTATATTGTCGATCCGTATCTAGTTTATGGAAAGAATTTCATAGCACTATTAGGCCCTGAGGATGGGCCATTAATTAGACGGAGATTACGACAACAGTACAGTATTCCGAATCTAAGTAGTTAGGATCTTGCTTGGTTCGTTTTGTTCAACAAAAATGGATAGGATAGGATATATCCATACCCGCAGAAAGTGGTTAGCCCTACTGAGGACCGCAAAAATTTTCTAAAATGTCATTTGAGTGACAGATCATTCATGGATGGCGACATATCCGTTTACGTTGATTGTTACATATGTGAATTAGTTCCGCAGGGTCTGGAAAGCGCTTCGGGAAACCCATGACGATTTAGGATGTAACTGCTTGTTTCAGAATCACCCGAGATGAATGAATTGTTAAACAAGCTGGCTATATTGGCTAAATTTTGTCCCTTTTTCCGGATCTGCATCTCAAACAAGATGTGGTTGCGTGTCATACCTTGCTTCGATCTGCTCCAGTCGACGTTCACGAGTCGCCAGTTCTGCACGAGCTTCTGCCAATCTAGCTCCGGTTTGCCGCAGCTTCATACCGATCTTAGTCTTCTGCGCGTTAAGTTCGAGGTCCATTTCACGTTCCAAGGATTCCAACTGCAGTTGTTTGGCTTCCTCACTCATAACTTTGTTTCGTAAAAGATTCAAACGAGCTTCCATCCGCTTGACCTGGAAAGTGAAATCATGCAGCATACTGTTGCTTACTGACGCATCCGAGACTTGAAACAATTTTGACCATCAGTCTATTAGACCTATGCATATGAACCAGAATACTAGCATTTAAGACTATGAGCACAAGAAAGGGTGTGTCATGACATATTGATCAGCCTCGCACGCCGGCACACTACAAGTATTCGTGTTCTCGTTCACTGTAAGAATAAAGAGGTCTAAAAACCGATCGAGTGTGGCCTGGTAGCTCAGTTGGTTAGGGCGTCGTGCTAATAACGCGAATGTCGTGGGTTCGATCCCCATCCGGGCCAGTTAACCTTTTCTCGTTTGTGTGCATATGAAGAAAAATGCTTTGATTCACGCTTGAACGAATAGTTGGGTCGAATTTACTCAGTGTACGATCGCAACCGCTTTTTATCAAATTTAGCATACACTGTTTTCATGGCCCATTCGTATCAATAAGAAGCAACTTTGTTTCCAAAATGTTTTCAAGCCTAAACTTCGGTTTAGAGCACTAATTTTTGTGCTTACAAGACGGCCACTTTCAATGAAATACATTTCATCTATACTGTATACTCAGACTTCCGGGTTTTCGGTTGTGACGGGTATTTCCACTAAAGAATGTGCCCCGCACCAAAAGTTGTTTTGGTTAGGCCATGTATTGCGTACGCCAAATAATCTTTTGTCGAATAGGGTGATGTTTTCCATGCCCGATTCAAAGTGGCGGAGGCAGAGATGGCCAATCGTTGACTTGGCAAAGGGGTATGAAGGAGATCACGAGACGTGTGAGTTCTGTCGATGCTACTCGCCTTGCAGGATAGTGACAACATAACATACTACTCATAAGGGGGTCGAAAACTCCGACACCTCACGACTGGTTTTGCCCTCATTAGTTTCATCAGATAGGTCTAGTCCATGATTTTCCATGAACATCATGTTCTAATTGAACCCAAATAGATTTCTAAAAAAACGCTGGCATGACGAGCCTCAAGATGAACGAAGCCCGTCGTTGGCTTTGGGAGATTTTTCAGAAGAAATTATTGAGGAAATTATGCCCAAACGTGCTTTCAGAAATGGAAGTTTGGTACCAGATTGCGTTGAAGAATGCTATTCACAAAACTACTGATTGGAACATGCTTCACTCCTAATCAGGCAGGCGTAGTTTCCGACTTTACATTTGTCTCATTTCCTACAAGAGCCCCGCGGAAGTCAAAAGATAAAGATGATGTACTGAATTAAATGTTGTGGTACGTAAGATGAGTCACTTCGAAATCTCGGATACATTCCGAAGACAAAAATAAGCAGCCTAAATGGAGTGCATATTTGGTATATAATTAAACGCTGGGAAAGGGTTGGGTATTCGTCTGAGTATCCAACTTAAAACCAACTTAAATTGCAGAATGGACTATCGCTTTTTTTTATTTTTGGTCATGATAAAGTATTCTTGAACCAACCGGCAAACATACTTTTCCCAGGGCAGTTTCAAGTTTATATGAAAATTTTGGTAAACTGATTCGACAGTTATAAACGTCTTGGCCTTGTCATTTATCGTCAGAGTCTTTAGATTTTTTTGCATTAAAACCAATGACTTCAAAATCGGTTTATCATCTCACTTTGACGTGTGATATATTATGGTAGCATGTTCGCGACTGGATGAGTTTGCTCATTTGTAGGGGATTTCAGAGTGGACCGGCAGTCTGAAAGTGGTCAGTGACGCATGTGTATCAGGAAAAATAACAAAGTTTGGGCATGTACAATAACCAAAAACGGTGTAAAGTATGTCGCTGCCATACTATCAGAAAAGACCTGTTTATTTGGGAGTTATGGAAAGAAAAAGTTAGCCCAGGTAGTACTGATTGACTCATTTGCTGAAACTCTTTCTAAGTTTGTTAAGAAGATAAAGTTTGTGATTGAACGTGTGACTTACTGAGACAGAGGATAGAGAACATTAAAAGTTATAGTGAAATTCTCTTACTGCTGAATTAATTCAACCAGAAAACCTGAATCCCAGTGATGTTTGACGTCATGTCCTTATCCATTTCATTAGATTGCTTCATCTTACAATTTTGCCCTGATAGTTATCGATCCACTCTGAAGCTAGTGGTGTTTTCATTGGATGAATATCAGTTGAAAAGATAAAAAGCAGAAATAATATTTTTGTCCTGTATGGGTGTCGATCAGTTGCGCTGTGTTGCACTTCTATCATATACTTACAGCTTCTAAATAGTGAAGCGGGACGCCTCAGCGAGAAACGAAGGGATGTGCGTCGTAAGCTGGATACAGTTGTGTCGAAGAACGGGGAATTGCGTTTGCGAGTGGGAGCGGCAGCAGACAAGTGTCGACAAGAGAACCAAGCCAGAAGAGATTTATTGCACGTTTGGGAAACATGCATATCACAGTTAATGAAGCGGGATGAAGACTATACTCTCTTAGGACAGGTAAGACGTTGGCGGACCTTGACTCACCTCTCGCGGATGGACTATAAGATAAAGGTCTCAGACAAACTTCTCAGCCAAAATTAGGCCAAAATGTTTAAACCATCGTCTTATCATTTAGATGTAGTAATGAAAGGGCTACTGTGTATCTCTGCTTCTCGCTAAACAATGTCTGATCACCTATTGCTGGTACGTTGTATTTGCCATTTGTGCCCAGTGGTTACCATTAATAAAGATGTGATCGGTTCACGACACACTGTCATAAGGCTTTTACCTTTAGTGGGCTCATTAGGTAGATATAGACTGCTGATCACGTCTGCTGCAGGCTGTTGGCCTCAGAACTGGGGGATCCATCAGCCAGTGCTGTGATTTTTTTTCTCTGATTAGTAACCTAATCCTTCATGATTGCGATTTGTAGGCCATGATGAGATTGTGAAGTTTCGAGCTGGATTTTTCCCTCAAGTGAACTTCTTTGCCAGGAAGCTAGGAAATATTATACAACGGTTTTATACACAGTATAAATAGTCTGGTAAGAGAGGCGAATCCTACAAGTTGAATAGGTTTGCCTTCTGAAAATCCATCTTTCGAGTAACCAGTCACGTGATGTCTACTGAGTGATCACTGTGTAGTGATACTATCCCGTCCAGTTAATTACATTGCTTTTCATTTTGTACGAAGTGCATAATTTCAGATCCTTTTGGAAATTCGTGAGATTCATACTGCTGATCCATATCGATGAAGATGGAACACGTGTGCAACGCTTCTAGACTTTTTGTTTGCGATATTCAACCTGTGACAAATCTTCGTGTTAGTAAACATTTTTGATTAATCAGCAACCGGCTTGGATAAGGACCTAATCAAAACACGGTTAACGCTTAATTCCCCACCCGAGAGCTTTCGTTTACCCCAAAAGGATCATTCTTTCTTTGGACCTTTTATGTTGAATCCAAACGTGAGCTTCATTTGAATAAAGTAAAAAACAAATCTTCACTGCTGCTCTTTCGAAAAGGTTTCAAAATCGTTACGTCCTGTCCACGATGACTTGAGAATTGAAATTATTTAAGTACGGTTCCGCCTGGGTGAAATTTCTTCGTGCATGCCGAACCAAGACATGATCAATACACAGTTGATTTTTGTACCTGCCGGTGTACAGCTACCCTGCAAGTTGTAATAGGCAAGAGGTTTCTACTGACATAGTCTCATAAGTGTCCATTCAGTCCCTTTGGAAGCATTGCCAAAAGATGGCGTTAGCCGCATTTTTCTACAATACTTGTTTGTTGTCGCGTAGGTTATAACGCCAACAGTCAAGGCACTAGTTAAAATTAGATCGGCAGGATTAGTTGTCGAATTTGTGTTGGCTGAACGAGATTTCCGTACTTGAATCAACATATGCTGAAACGGAAGGTAATTTTTCGCTAAAGGTTAGTTTGTGGAGGACAAAGTTCGATCAAATGGACATAACATACCATATAACCCATTAGAACATACCGAACGGTCACAAGTCTACGACACCGGCAGTGAAGCATCGGTGTTGAACACCGATGTCATACTGTCGACGATGATGATGATGAATCTAGGAATAGATTTGAGATTGGGGCTATGGTTGCGCAGCGATTGGAACATTAGTATCCTCAAGACCGTACAAGTGTTAATGTGCCTCGCACTACGCTTTTTAGGTTCAGTTGTGTGTTTGTTCAGGATGGCACTACCATCTTTTGGGGTAAATGAAAATCTGGATCGCAACTTTTCAGTCTTGTGTGAGATAAACTGGCCAATAGAGTGTGTCCCAGATTCGGTAGTGAAGGTGGACATGACTAGCACTCCTTATTTATGGCTTTGGCCGCCAATCATTGATCAGCAGCAGTCTGATACAGGACTGCAGTCGACTCTTTCTGTTGCGGATGCTTGTTTCATTATTCGATAAAGTGAAATGCCAATAAATCATCCTGCGATTGTCAGAAACTGAAATTTATTGCCACCCAGGATGACCATGTTTCTCGGGCTCCAGTGATAAGTAGTACCTTCAGTTCTAAGGGTAAGTTTTTACGCTGTAACCCCGTAGGTGATGCTTCGTCATTTTCCAACAGCAACACTAACGCGTCCCGACTAACTTGAGCAGTAAGACTGCAATCCTGCATACCGTATAAACACCACACAGCCTGCCTGGCAGTAACATTGACCCCATACTCAAGAAGCCCTGATGACGAGAATCTCCGGGAGCCAAAACCAGTAGAAATGCATTTCTTCGATGGTGTTAACTTTGGTGACATCATCGTAAAATGCCATAAAGTCAGCTAAATATGCTATAACTGCACTGATGTTTTATTCTGTGGTCCACAAGACAGAAATGAAAGTTGTAATATTGCAAACTAGGGCTCTCCATTACTCGAAAATGCCAAATCTTATCGAGAGATTATCCATCAAACGCCGGCGAACCAACCGACCAAGAAACAACCACGCAAACAGTTGAAACTAAACAACTAAAAAACAAACAAGTAAAATAGCAAAAGCACACAAATCAAACATTCATCTGTTCAGTCATCTGATCACCTAGTCGAAAACCTATAATTTAGTCTGGCAATCACTTGTACAACACGAAACCAACTTGGATTGAATTGGAAAGAAATTATTTGAAATCTGGATTATGCACAATTTTATCTATCGAAGGTAAACAATTTTATCTTGTCCTATCTTCTTATCCTTACCGGTTTGCAACAGGAATATGATAAGGCGCTGGAACAAATCAAGGAGCAAACGCTGCGCGTAGAATCAACAAAAAAGATGTCTGGTCTTATACAAGATGACATCAAAACTACAGAAAAACAACTAGCACAAACTAACCGGGAAATCTGGAATACCAGGTTGGAACTTCAAAGGCTTAATGAAGAAGTGCAATCAACTACAGATCAAGTAGGTTTTCGGGGTAATAAACTGGGGGCACGGCCTTTCAGTTTGCTCACTTTGTAACCCAGAGATAGCAGGATGTAAATTATGGCTGTCCAGCATTAGGCAAACAAAAGATTATTCCTGCAATAGAAACACGCTTTTGTCAGTTCATTTTCAGCATTACTCGCTACCTGGAATTGCGATTTAGCGAGTCTCCTCAAGAAAGAACATCTCGATAGCATAGCTTATGAAGCATGGCCCGAACTCTTTATATCAGGAAAAAAATTACCGGCATGATTGTCAAGAGGTCTTGTGGGTGGAGATTATTTTGGAGAACCGCAGTGATCGGGTTTTTTATTCTCATATCATCAGAAAAAATTCCTTTGTTTCTAGCTAACATCCTTTGTTCTTATTTTCCATGAAAGAATTCTTTTTTGCTTATATTGACAATTTGGTTGCAAACGTTTTTCAATCAGTCGATGTGGTACCGTAAGAGTGTAGTAAATTAGTACTGCGACGTTCCGATGAATCCAGTCAACTCTCCCGTTTATAAGCGTCTTTTTACACGTTTATGTAAATTGTATTAGTTCTGTGTTCGTTTATTTTACTTCCGCTATCAGCGGTTGTATTAGTGCTTGAGAAAAAAGATTGCACGTTTTGGCATCCTCACTCTGATGCTGACTCACAGATTACACTTCAAAAATATGGACAGCGTCACGCACTGAATGAATTTTGAGGGATATACAAAGGTGATTTGTTTCTCTCAGAGGGAGCAGTATTTGACATCCTAAATGCTGTTTTCCTTAGCTGATGGAAATTCAGTCGTTTCAAGGGGTACTGGACCTTTTTGATCGACAGGGGACCGAATTCTATCCTGACTATTCGGTTAGAATATTCACCATGTCATGATATATTACTGAGTCAATATGCGAGAATTTAAGTCTACTTTAAGTCAATTAAGTACCAACTGACAATGCTAGATTTCGTGATGTCAGTGAAGCCGAGCTATGCCGAAAAGCCGAGAAAAACCGTACGGATATTTCAGCTTTGTTGAGCGCGAGGAAGAGAGCTACTCACACTGTTGTTTAGTCTCTTATGACCGAACAGTTAAGTTTCCATCTACTAGCCAGAAGGTCGTGGGTTATAAACTCGCTGCGTTTCTTCAAATGCGTCCGGCTTATGACTCCCAATAAGGATGAACAGATTTACAGTTGTTCTCGGCTTTTTGATCGAGACTGACCTGACTAAGAGAAGGAAATATCTTTTGAAAATTACATAATCTTCTCATATACCATCACTCTTTACGCCACTTGAACATATTAAGATGAGAATGGCGCCTTCCCATGGCGGTGGAGTTACACTATATTATGACAGTAGTCTTCAATGTGCTGAAATACCTGACGCTAATCTCATCCTTGAAGATACCCTCTGGTGTATGCTGAAGTCAAACAAGATAGATGCGTGCATTATTGGTGTCATTTACCGCTCTCCAACCGCAATGGACACTCACACATTCAGTATATGTGACCGAATCCGT
>NW_008751704.1:289173-328457 GCF_000715545.1 Opisthorchis viverrini | reverse complement strand
CGATTCCCACCAAACAAGAAAAATCCAATATATATATATATATATATATATTCTAATACGGCAGTCAATGTTCTCCGTATATTTTACAGATGAAGTCTAACTAGGTTATATTTATCCCATTCAATTGATGACTAGGATGGAGAAAAACCCCAAACTATTGTATCAATTCGTGAATGCGCAGGCTAAAGTTAAACCAGGTATATCTGCCATAAAGACAGAATCGGGAATGACTGCAAATGCGTTTGAAACAGCTAATGCCCTTGCCACATTTTATGCTTCCGTGTTTTCTCCTGAAGATACCCGCGCTCCTATACAAACTGTGGAGGTACTAACGGACGAAACTTTATCGGACGTGCATATTGATCGGGCTAACATTGTCAAACACCTTCGCGGCTTACAGGTACACACTTCACCTGGTGGGGATGGCGTTACACTGCTTCTGCTTCTGCGCCACTGCGCTGAACCACTTAGCTATCCTTTGGCTAAACTTTTCGCTAGTTCTCTGGAAGAAGGGTTGGTACCAGAGGATTGGAAATGCGGGATAATAGCCCCCATATTCAAAGGAGGTATCAGAACGTGTGCATCTAACTACAGACCTGTCACTCTTCGCCCAGTAATATCAAAATTAATTGAACGAATTATAGCAGAAGCCCTGAAATCGCACCTTGAAATTCACTCCTTGTTGAGCGATAAACAACACGGATTTCGACAGAATCGTTCTTGTTTATCCAATCTTCTGGTGACACTCGATGACTGGACACGAGCAGTGGATGCGGGAGTTACTGTACATGCCTGTTACTTGGATATATCCAAAGCCTTTGATCGAGTCGATCACAGTATCCTTCTTCGGAAACTTGAAATGTATGGCGTGACGGGAAATCTGTTGAGCTGGCTGAAAGACTATTTGAGTGACTGTTCGGTCCAAGTTCGTGTCGATGGAGCGTTTTTCGATAAAATTGCCGCCACAAGTGGTGTCCCTCAGGGTTCGGTTCTTGGTCCAATTTTGTTCCTGGTATACATGAATGACCTGCCGAAACTTCTGCAGTGCAAAACCGTACTTTTTGCTGATGACATAAAAATCTGGTCTGAAATTCATGGAAAGGCTGATTGTGATGCGCTACAGCAAGATCTGCAAAGAATCGACGAATGGTCCATCCAAAACCGGCTGCCGCTGAATTTCCAGAAATGCAAACTCATAAATCTGGGGAAGAGCTACCACCTCCCATACAAACTGGGTTCCAATGAACTGGAATGGGTGGCTGAGGAAAAAGACCTCGGCGTCTGGATTTCTAGCAACCTGAAGCCGAGTAAGCACTGTCTATCAGTATATCGCAAGACCTCGGCACTGCTCGGGATGCTTAGGGGAATATTTTATCGTTTTACGGCTGAAATTCTCCCTATTATCATGAACACATATCTCCGGCCGACAATGGAATGCGCGATCCACGCCTGGTCTCCATGGCTGCAAAAGGATACACAACTGCTAGAGCGTATCTACCACCGCGGGACCAAGCTGGTCATTGGCCTCTGAAACGTTCCCTACAGTGAAAGGCTACGTAAACTCGATTTGTTTGATTTAACTTATCGGCGTATACGAGGAGACCTCATCCTGATGTTCAAGATAATAAACACCCCTAATCACCCTTTAAAACATTTGTTCACAGTTAATTTGGCCCGACAGACCCGACGGAATCCATTGGCCGTTGACATTCCATGTTCCCGCATTAACTATCGGCGCTACTTTTTTTTCAGTCCGCGTATCCCTCACGTGGAAAAAACTACCAACATCTGTTGTGGATTGTGGTAACCTCGAGACTTTCGAGCATTCGCTTGACGATTACATAAGATCTCACCCAACTTCCCTCATCAACATTTGAGATGCAGATTACAAACAATAGAACATATATGTCATATCATTCCGTTTATCTGTATACATGCACACACACCAATATCCTTTGGTCATTGTAAAGCAAAATGCTTTTTAGACCAATACAACCTTGATTTACCTTGACTTACCTTGATTTCCCCCTCCAGTTTGTCTTCTGACACCCAAGTCGAATGGCACAAACCAAGTTGCCCCTTTTGCAGAGGAGATCGGACAACTCATTCATTGTATTTCCACCTATTCCATTACCTTGTAAAAGTTTACCAAATTACTTTACAAATATGTCAGCTTCCGAGATAATTTTTGGGTTTTAGAACACGACTTTAGCCAGTAAAATAAAGCTGTTATTAGGACACATTTTCCGTTAAACCAGACAAAGGAGCTGATTGAAATCGGTACCTTATAATCCAAAAAAATTTTAATACACTAACCAAAAGAAGTCTTGTCTGGGCTGTAATTGTTGTGGATGATCTATCTGAAAAAAGGAAAATGGCATCCGAAAAGACGGACAAACTACTGAAATTTATCTCACTGCTAACTTTTGTTATCCACAGCAAAATTCCTATCAGGTTTATGGGTTTATAAATGGTCCTGTTATATGTTCGGCAAAGTCTTCGGCTCCCGAGTAAATTCATTTAGTCTGTTCGCTACCAAACCTACACTACTAAATCCGGATAAAAACATGTTCGTGAAATTCACCATTTTGATCATCTGCAATTTCAGGCAATTTTCGACCACTGCAGCTCTGTTTTGCTACGTTTGTCAAGTGTTTTTCTGTCAGTTTATGTTCACTGTGTGTTTTCGTGGAGGCGAACATTTCGTCTCTGTAAAGTACAGGAGGCTTGACCCTTAATTTAAGTAGCACTAATCGCCGTAGAGCTGGAGAAACTAATCTGGTATAGTCCCACGATAGTTCGACACAAGGGTCTCCAGACATTTAACTCTCGGACTGGTTGCTCATTTTGATGCAGCCTCGCGAACCGAATAAAAACGGAGCCGTATATTTCACCGAGGTCCTTTGTAACACAACCATCTTGTTCACTTTAACCAGTGAAGTTCATGCTTGATTTAGAGGACTCTGATCACAATAAAATGAAAAACTGACCTTTCAGTTTTGTTTATTAATTAGTACCACAACCTCTCTGCGCATATTGTCAACTATCTTCATAAACCCAACGGCATAGCTTCTTTAACTTTGATTTTCTGAAGTTAGGAGAAGGTACTTTTACTGCGGAGCCACCGAAACGGGCAGGCTAAGGAAAGTAATCGAAATAAAAACTGACCTTTGCGCGAAAGGAATTACACTAACGGTGACGAAGCTCACAGGATCCGGTGAAGTTTCGCACGGCTTGATTCGCAAAAGAAGACACACCAAAGTATTTTCCACAGAGTTCATTTTGGAGGGGGGAAGAATATATATGCATTTATATACACATATATATTTATACGGGACTCTTGAACCAAGACGGCGCAACTGTTTTTCAATGCCGTTCTTCACACTGGGTAAGCTGTTCCCCCGTTAGTTAAAACAAGCACAGTCGAATCCAGGGAGACTTATTGTTGTGCACGTTTCTTCCCAGTCCTTGAAGATACCTTTCCTGTCGTCGCTCTACGCATGTCGTTCCACAGCACAACTTTCAGAAGTGACGCAGCCAATAAACGTCATTTATTGAATATGCCATCTCTTGGCAAAGGGTTCCAACTAGATGTGCTATCTGTGGTACCATATTTCCGCCCGTTTCTCGTGTCATCCGTTCAGTTGTGTTTGCAGATGAACGCGTATCCTGAAAAAAGAAAAGAATAGAGGGCTTGTTCCCATGGGAAGCACACAAGTCTCTTATAGACAATAAACACTAATTACAACAATAAATTCGCTGGTGTTTGGAGTAGATGATTAGGGCAACCTATTTTCCGAAAAATCGCTGTCGACCCCATCTGATAAATTCCTCAATGCCATTATTTTAAGCAGCTAAGCAATCTCAACTACTGTGGTGTGCATCCAGGTGCCGTATGTGTACGATCTTCAAGTGAATTCAGTCATGTTAAAAGGATCTTTTTGTCTATGAAAGCAGTATCAATAATGGGCATCTCACAAGTTGCGTGAGTTTTTCTGTGAATTTTTGAGCTCACCTTGAGTGATAGACTCACGAGGATAATCAAGTGTATTTCCATTTATTGGCTGTTTTTGCGAATGGGTCTATTGGGAAATTATATTATTTGATTTTTATTAAAGTTCGGCTTCGGATAACTTTTATAAATCAAACAGTATGCTGCATATGGATAAGGTGCACTTAATTTAGTCTGCGAATTATTTAGTCTATTCTTTCAACATATTGTTTCAGTGTATCACACAATTGCGATGCACTGTGGTGCATGGACCCCAGTGCGGGCTCTAACACCGATGGATCATCTTAAGTCGATCTTGAACCAACTACTACATGCTATAGCATATTTTTTCACAGTTCATTTACCTATTATCACCAAGTCTGGCATTTATCTCCGAAACTTTTTATGGCTTCTCTACTGTAAGTATTACTCCCTAGGTTTTAAATTGATTTCTATTAGTTTGTCAAGCTTCTGGAAGGCTTTTTGTTTTGAGACGTAGTCTTATAATTCTATACCACCCGTCACCGCTCGAAATATTTCACGAATTTCATAGTCAGCCATGTGCTTTTGTTCATACTGTAACTTCTGATTTATAGTGGCTGACTGTCCCTTGTTGAGTGTGAATTTCTCATCGTCCAGTAGATACTACTTAGCAGATTTTTGTGTCGTGATATTCGCGTTGGTCTTCAGGTATGAAAGACGGCTATCTTGTGATGCCCGTCCAAATGATAAGCCACCTGCTTTTAGCCAAGATTACGCTTCGAATTTTCCGGTCTGGAAAGTGTGGCGTTGAGTTTATTTAACCGCTTACCCTTTATTTTATTCACATCATTTGTTGTTCTCTTATGCAGTTAGAAACATTACAGAAGACCCTTGAACGGACGGATCAGGACTTTCGGTCAACCAAGGTAAAAAATAAACAACTAAAACTGACTGTGAATAGTTTCCATGAAAAGTAAGTATGAGTTTGAATACACTGTCTAGTAGTAACTATCCATGCTTTGAATAAAGCACACAGGTACCTGTTATAGGGACGAGGTACCAAGACACTTGAGTGCTAGTCATCTTTGGTAACTGCAAGGTGTCAGGTCACATATTGGAACTCATCCAATCAGAAGCTGGTAGATATGGTTGAAGGGTATGAAACTCACCCTCAACAAATCACATCTAACCACGTTCGCCCTCCAAACAGACCGTCATTTGAAGTAAGCTATTGGGCTATTTGCCGCCATATTTTCCCCAATTAGTAAGTTGGTAGCTGCACTCACCTGAGTTCAGTTTGCCGCTCATAATGAAGGTACTGATTGTACGTACTATAAAGTAGGCTGGCTAGGTTCCCTGCACTTCAGTCCCGTTAATGTGATCCCTCCTCCAAAATTAGGTTACTGAAATACAAGTATATCGTCAGAGTACGCAATGACACTGAATTGGTGCCTAACTGATGGGGATAGCCAAAAAAGCAGATGGGAATCGGATCTAGAATGACGCGGAAACGGACGGGTATATATCCTGACAACAACAAAACCCTCAGTGTTGACAAGATCTCCTAAATATCGGGAATCTTTATCCTAACTGAACTGAGTTACGTGGTGTGTTCTGCACCTGAGTAATGGAAATTTATATGGAATTTCTTCAACGGCTTTTGTCGACGTGTGAAATTCTGTTCCTAGATATCCTGTAGGTAACCGTGTCTAAATGTAACCAAGATATATACTAGTGCGTAAGAATGGAACAACACGGTGCTCACTATGTTCTACCGTCCAGACTGTCAGCAATATGCTTACCGTTCACCCATACACGTAAACTACCGACAAAAGCGGGTATCTTTACAAAGCAATTGTTTGACTGTAGCAGAATATCCCCCGGAATCGGATAAGTTTCAATAAGTCCATGTTACTCAATTCACTTTTTCTTCATCAATCAGTTTACTCCTTGATGCAACTGCACAGCAGGATCAAATTCTATACCACACAAAATTTGTTGACGTAAGTAAAGGCTAGGGGACTCACAGACGTCACCTGATAGCCTAACAAAACTGATTGTGCGTGATGACTGATAAAACCAACCCAATCAGAGAGAAAGAGTATTGCGTTTGTTGTCCTATTTGTCATACCAGAAACTTTATCCTACTCTATCGCAAGTGCTGGTTCTTTTGGGGAGAATCGCAATAAACAGAAGGTTCATGCCATAAACATGGTGTTCAGAGGTGGTGCACTTCGCGTAAGGCTTCTGATCTCAGTCGATGTGTTGGCTAACCGGTTGGACCAGAGTGACTTTTTAATCCTTTGGCACCGATTCTATATTCTCTGCCACATGTCCAACT
The DNA here is from genome assembly GCF_000715545.1 of Opisthorchis viverrini. Lineage (NCBI taxonomy): Eukaryota > Metazoa > Platyhelminthes > Trematoda > Opisthorchiida > Opisthorchiidae > Opisthorchis > Opisthorchis viverrini. Next base: position 322,143 of record NW_008751704.1, on the reverse strand, counting down.
TACTGGCTCGTACATACAGCCATATCCTACTTCAAAAGAACCGTTTGCCTTGGCAAACCGCACAGGCGTATGGTGAACCAACCACCATAGGTTTTTTGAAAAACTTATAGTGCACCGGGACTTCATCTTTATAATAGTATGTATAGACCTTATGGTAATGAACAATAATTCCACTGCTTGCTTACTGTCTGCCTCCTGAAGCTTGTTCACGTAGCGGCTGTAACTGGTTTACGAATAACTACTTTGACGGATGTATTAACCTATACTTCGCTTGCTTGAAAGCCGTATCTTGACTACGTAGCTTGAGAGCTTTGAGCATACCACATCTCAACTGCCAAAATGTTTGATACTTGTAGGGATGGCCAGAAAAGTCGTTTTTTTCTGTCGCCCACAGTAACCACTCAATCTACGGAAGAAAGCGCCCTTTATGTGTTCTCATCACTTCCCTAGCCTGAGCAAGTTATTACAACGGATCGAAGAACTGGAACAGCGGTTCACCGAAGTACAAGACAAGCGGCTCAATGAGGAACAGCTTGCAAAAATGGCTGAAGAGGAACTGGCAACCAACGAGAAATGTCAGAAACAGGCGTATGAGTATAGTCAACAGCTGACTAATCTCAGTCTAAAAGCATTTGACGTAAGTGTGCCACACAGTTCCTGAGTTTCCTTCAATAAGTTCTTTGTATTATCACTGGCAGCCATCTCTAGAGACATCTGTTAGCCTCCTTGAATGCTGTTGACCTTTAGTCTTACGCCACGCTCACCTTTAGAACCCTTACAGAACCCTGGAAAACGGAAGCTTTTCTGAGAATAGTTCGTTTTTTGCTTGACAGGATCAAAAAGGTTTTGGGGATCAGCTCTCCCTTCATTCTTAAAATTAACTGGCCATGGAAGCTTTGGTCAGGCTCGGATAACTTAAGCCCCATGTGTAGATTAATCACCTTTTGATTATTGGCTTGATATTGATCACTCAGTTCCTCGCACCAATTGTTTTACGATTGAAGTAGCGTTTTTGGTGGGTGCTAGAATCTTGAACTGCTTAAGATCAACATTTCCCATGTTTTTGGTAAAACAGCTGCTTGTGTTAATTGGAAAATCGGTCCACTTTGATAACAAGGGATTCGCGTCTTTAGCGGAAGCGTTTGAACACACATTACAATTGATATTTAATGAATGATTACGGAGAGTTAGGATTTAATCATATTCTCAGGCTCTCCTGGATCTATTCACTAGTTTCTCGTCAACACTTTCGGTCAAAATCTGTTTGTATTTCACCGTCATTTCTCATTTCATACAAACTATCCTAGTCAATTTAAAATGCCTTCTCCGCCTGTCCCCCAGAATCTTAACCGTGCAACACATGAAGCAGGAGTGCTAGAAGCAGAACTCAGTGGTGCCGTAACCTCTTTAAGAGGCTTGAAAAAACATACAGATCAACGAGAAGATGTAAGTTCCTAAGTAAAAGCAACAAGACAGGTAAGTGAATGAGTAATTGAGTGAGTAGGCAAGCAAATAATTAGATAGGCAGGTATGAAGTAAGTAAGTGAGAAAACAAGAAATATGGGGAGGAAAATAGGATCAACATATTTTTTCTCAGTGATATTTAATTATCTTGAGATGGTTCCACTCTCTGTATATCCTCTTTGTGAATATTGTACGTGTTTTCGATCAACAATTATGAACCAGCCAGTGAATAAACATGACACTTGTTATTGTCCCCATGTACACTTCTGCATCTAGACCTTTGGGGGATATAAGCAGATTGAACGCATTATCTTCCTTTCCCAATGGTCAGAAATTATATCACGAAACGTGCATCAATGACCATACATAGCACTCTAATGAACGGTGCATTAGGTAACGTGAGAATTCGACCAGTAGCTTTAGTCAGTTCAAAATTGATTGCGACGTTACGTTACGTTACCGTATTCGGAAACAGATATCAGCCTCGTAGTACGGATGACCACAAAAATCCATTATTGATTAATGCTGCAGAGGAAAATAGTCGTTCAGAAGCCATGTCACACGAAGGAATCACGAGGGCAATTTACTGTCACGTTGCCGAATGTGAGGTACCTCAAACAAAACCCCTTTTTCGGCTTGAGCAAGAAGTATCATTTGCCCTTGCAGCTCGTCGCTCACTGACCTTCCCCTACACCACTTCACCACCCATCGAATAATGCAGTGAGACCAACGCATCTGCCTGCCCCCTAGCCATTGTTTCGTGTCTAGTCCAGAAAGATAAACCAAAATAATCAAGAGGGCAACAGACATCCCTTCCTGAAACCTTTCTTTCCCCATCTGTCGATGTATTTATGTTCCTGAAACACGCACACAATACCCCACTTCGATCGTGCCGCTTAGGACGAGCTCAGATGTTTCACATTTCACTCTTCGGGTATCTGGTGATCCTGGAGCAATGACTCATGGTATATACGGTGTGGGAGTTTCATTCACCCCCAAGGCTGGAAGCCCCTCGCTGGACTAGACCTCAGTAAACAGTCATCTTTGCCCTGTGCGGTCGTGTGGCTCAATTAGGTTCAGTGGAGTTCGATGCGGTAGATAGTTTTTATGTGTCCTATCAGCACACGCTCGACATGCTGCAGATCTGGGACTGAGAAAGACGGGTTTTATCAAGATCTGTCACAGTTGCTTCAGTCGGTAAAAGAGACCGATATGGGGATCCTGGTGGGTGACATGAATACCGAAATTGGACGGCTAATTCTGGAAGAGGCACAATTAATTGGCAGATTCGGGATCGATGCTCAGCATACGGAGAATGAAGGAGGACTACTTCAGTTGTGTGCTTATCACCGTTTGTTCCTGGCCGGTACGAACTTCCAAAACAAGTGCATGTATCGAGTTACTTGGAGGCTACCAGTCGCAGGACATTCATTCACTCACTTGGATTTTGTGGCTATCAGTTACTGATGAAAGCGTCAATTTAAGATTGATGCAACATGACTTTGATTATGCCACTCTGCGAGCCCGGTTGTCACTTCGCTTTCTGTCATTAGTACGCATATCAAAGTATTTCCATTCATTAACTTCAACATGCGTGAGTAGCTCAAGAGTATCTATTCGACCTGGCTAGAAAGCTACTGGAAAGACAGTCATGTGTAAGACGAAGAGTACCTGAACTGAATGGAAATGGATTAAAGAAACTATGCTCTCAGTCTTTACAATCGTTTATCCAAGCCATCTAAGTCAATCAAGTGAGAACTGGATATCGTCGAGATCAGCAGATCTTATTGCTGCTAGAAAAGTCATGGCGGCAACTAGCGACTGTGATGGCGCATGAAGATCCCTTAAACCGGACAATCAGGGGCTTGAAGAATAATAAAGAACGCTGGTGGATTCAGAGTCCCAGAAGATAAAGAAGGCTTCTGCTACAGCAAAAGCTGCGCTCATTGCGACTGATTCAATCGATCGGTCAAAAGAAGGCAGGTTTCAGTGGAAGCGACTGACAGGCGGACAATGTATGACCTGGAAACCAAGTATGAAAACACTAACCCAGTAAACTCAGTCGGGTGGGCAACTGCCGCCTCCTTGGGTGGGCACCCGGGGACTCGAATCACTAGTGGTTAATGGCATTGGCGATAATGACCCAATCGCGCAATCAGTGGTGCGCTCCCTTTGAATGCGCAGATGTCCAGTTCCCGAACTAACTGAACATGCCACCGTCTCCAAGGCTTGGCTGTTTACCATACTGTTCCAGTTTCCGGTGATCAAAACTGTATAAGCTGGAATGAATTCGCCCACCGTACAGGGAGATAGCAAATTTAGATTGGATTGAATTGTGGTTACCATTGTTATGGAAGTGTAGTCGAGATGTAGATGTTAGGATTGAACCACCGACCTTCCGGTTAGTACCTGGCCTACCTGAAACAACGTAGCTCACCCTCCATCAAGGTGATCTAAAATACAACCGAATAGCAGGACATGTTTTCTATTGTGTAGATACGTATTGATCTCATCGTTAAGAATATGACGATAGTCTGACCTGCGAATCGTAAATTTAAGCAAAGCTATATTGATCATGGAAATACTGAAATAAGTACAAATAAAATACAGTTTGAAATAAAAGGTCTGTCAGAAAGTGACTGTGTGGCCTCTGCATATCTAGATCGTATTTTGATAAGAGCACAAGTAATTACCAATAGCAGATTTCCTCTGTCTCCCATTATGTCTTCTCAGTGACAATTAGTTCTTCTTCCTTCTTGCATACGGCACACAAGGTCATTTAGTTGTATAGAGTGTGTGCCGTTTCCGCTTTTCACAGTGTGATGTACACAAACATACAGCCTTTTATCATTTTGTCACAGTACCACATCTTATAGGTAGGCCACGTTTTTAGACGACTTTGATCTTACACTCAGTCGTCTTCCGCATCATTCGGTATAAATTGTTGGAATACACAAATTTTTCGGCACTTACGCCAAAGACATCTTGTTCTTGATATCAGTGTATGTAATGGATAAGTCACCGTAATATTAACTGTAAATGTGAAATCCATTAATCACTCACTGGAAATCGACCAAATTCAGGTCAAAGGATATGGAGGCTATAGCATGTCAGGAAGCATACCTGGTTAACGTAGCTGGTAGCAGCGCGCATTCGCATGTCTTAGGTGCTTGATTCAGTGCTGATACAACAAATTAGACACAAAGCTTGTGAACATTTTACTAATGTTTAACAGAACTACCATGCAGCAAAACGAAGGAGCCAAATTACGGTGTGAAAATGGAATAAACACATTTCTGGTCACCATTTTGGTTTCCGTAGGCTACAAAGGACTTGTATGCACTCAGGTACCTGCCACCTTAAGCTGTACCAAACTCCACTGGATAAATAAAATGATTGTCTAGGTTTACTTTGAACTGAAGCCAAAATGAAGATCTCTGTGGCCTATCTGATCATGAATCATCCACAGCTAGTGTCGTAATGTTCAAGCCTGCTCTTCATATTATTAGCTACTCACAAGTAGTCGCGGTTCTAATGCAATTTTTTGAAAAGAGGTGCACCACACCTATCGAACCTCATACTAGTAGCAAGGGCCAACAATTTTGCCACTCACAGGCCCCCTTTCGACACTCACCGATTCCCCACGTTTTGAGTATAGGAGCTAATCAAGCTGGATGAGCTTATATACAAGGCGCAGCTGTTCAGTCAGCGCCTGGAACAGCGGATTTCCAAATTAGAGGCGGACCCACTGCTTTCCCAGGAAGAGTTGAACATGAAGAATCAACAGATCACCACACTGCAAAACGAGCTGAGTTGTCGGAACAAGTCGTGTACCACTCTCAATTCAATGGTTAATCAGTTTATGGTGAGTTACCTGGTTGAATGCCAGATGATGAAAACTATATGACGCCTAGAAATTTTCATTTAGTGGGACCAGTCTATGTTAGCCATTAGGCAAGGTCAGTAAGAACAACTGTCGGCTCCAGCCTCTTTTTCTGTTCGTATTTTGTCGTACTAAATCAAGGCAGTATGCAGAACCGAGAGAGAATTGCATGAATGGTCTCATTGTGCCAGTTATCGGCAATTAGTACCTTAATCAGCACAACACCCCTACATCGGGGACATCCCATAGCTGCATACACATTCCGAGTTACTGGATCTCTTTGAGATCGACATTCGTACTAAATCAAGGCAGTATGCAGAACCGAGAGAGAATTGCATGAATGGTCTCAATGTGCCAGTTAACGGCAATTAATACCCTAACCAGCAAAACACCCCTACATCGGGGACAACCCACAGCTGCATACACATTCCGAGTTGCTGGATCTCTTTGAGATAGACAGGGTGCCCAATCGATCCACAGGAGGGACACTGGACACAGTTAGGTGAGTCTGCAAGTTGTTCTAGATACATCTTTAGCAAATCACAGCTCGTTAGCTAGAACCTGAGCACAGAAACAGTTCAGTTTTCTTTTAGGTGTTATTCCACGATGACAGACAAAGTCGTAAGCTAGCTTGAAAACATTGCTGGGACCCGTCAACCATCAATGAGAGCTACTGGCCTCCGGGATCCCTCAACTTGTTTGGCCTACCATCTGATGTAGTATGCATGGACTGGTCACTGTTGCATGCCACCGGCCACAACGTCAGAAGTAGAAGTTCGGGTTGTAATGCGGATCACTTTATCAGGCATACTCTCCTAAACTTGAGAAACGCTTCTGAAAGTCACACCCCATCCATGAAACTCTTCCCAAATTGTTAAGACCAACTAAGTGATAGTGTCTTCTCCACCAACAGTAAGGTGATACAAAGAATTAAAATGCATGCCACGCTTATTTCATCCCAGTATCATAATATCTACGTTAAAACCAATGGGAAATTTCGTCCTCGTTTTCATCTCCACATTGTTTCCCTGAATTCCTTCAGAATGATAAACGGATTTGCAAAATGCGCACACAGAAGCTTCAAGTTCTGATGGAACAACTCCAGAACCAGTTGGATACCGCCCAACTTACGATGAATAATACAAAGTTGGCTCTGATGAAGCAAGAGGAGGCGCGGCGCGAGATGCTTGTGGAATGCAATTTGAATAGACACCAGGTATGAATTATTTGGTGATCCTTTACAGTGGTACGTTTGTGCAACTTTCCTATCTCCCTATCTCTTTCTTTGAAAGGATCATCTCTGACCGAGACGACGAACGTTCTCTGAACTTTTCCCACTTATTTGTTCGAAGTTAGAGCCAAAAGTTTACTATCCTGGTAGCCGACAGGCGATGATAACGCTCATAGCATTGTTTTGGAAAGTTAAATAAGCAAAAGCGACCATGTGCGAATTAAACCACCATGCATGCACTTTCACCAGGGAGTTACAACAGCTGCAGCTGAAATTCCAACTCTCGACTGAACTTGGTTTGAATCTTAGGTCAGCAACCTTTCTGTCTTCGAACCTTCCCCCTTTCGCGATCCGTAGCTGCAATAATAAGCCTACGGTCGTTTATGTGCAAGTTCACCACAAAGCCAGTCAAAGAAACTTATGAGGAATTGTAGCTTAAGAGTATTTCGTTCGCCCACTTGAGGTTTCCTAAAACCTATTTCACAAATTTTCAGATAGTTCATTAGTCAATTTGGGTACCAATAATTCCTTTGACACAGTGGAAGACTGGAAACTGATTTCGTCCGGGTAAGCGCATATTCACCTCCAGTGTGCATGGTCCTTGTCTGTTCCGAGTAAATTCAACTGCGCTTACGGACAGATTTAAGTTTCGACTGCTCTTCATGTATGCATTTTCATAGTCTTCTGCAAACCAGGAACGTAGCAGGTCAGTCAACCTCATATAAACGATTCGACTGAGTCTCCTACAGATGCGATAGACTGATCGCGCCCTCAGAAGCAACCTAGTTTGAGCTTGGCATGGAAACCGAGTGTTATATCTTCTTTGAACTGGGAAGGAAAACTACAGCGGCTTCGTTGGTGGTCTGTTCGCCGAGCGAACGTTTCATCACCAATCGAGGTGACACCGTCATTGCAGGCTTGCGTGGTTGAATTTCTCCTCTTCTGCTCCTCCTCTGTATCAAATCTGTGTCCAAACGAATATATCTCATAAATGCTAGCAAGTTGTTTTGGAAAGACCTGCCAAGGCCTTTTTTGATCTGCATCGGTGTGAATCAAGTAGTGCACTTTATAAGTACTACTGTTCAACGTGACAAGGTTTTAGTGTGCCACTGGTGAGCTGTCACGCGAAGTGCACCAAGAGACAGAGGAACAAGGTCCTTCATGAACCTTCTGCGCAAGTCTACCGACTGCAAAGGAGTAGCTGGCTGCTGAAGTACGACGGATGTTGCTGAATTAGCTGTAGAACGTGCATACGCACACCCAGCCTACATTCTTGTTAAGCCTCACGACGTAGTTTGTTTCAAATGAAATGCCATTATTTAGCCTTCAAAACTCTGACACAACTCACACATTCACTTCACAAACCAGTCTAGTAACAGTATGTAAACGCGGTCCTTGTTACTATTGCCGCTTATCCAAGCTGCGGCGAAATAGAGTTTTAGCCTAGTTTCTGCTAGCGTGTTACCTACGCCCCCGATGTTTTCAGAATCCACACTTGTGTTCCAAACACAATCTCGGCTTGACAAGGTTCATCACACGCGTCCTAGACTAGTATCTGTTCGGAATTCTCCGTGACCACCATTTGAGTGCCGCCAGTAAGTGTTCTTTTAGATGGTGAAACGACCATTGCTCGGACCGATTTTAGGCAGGAAATTTTATAAGCTTGTCACCATGTTCAAAGCGTTGGCCCAGTCCAAATCGGCCAAGTGATGTGGAATGCACTGTCATCTCGTCCACCAACTTGAGTGTTCCATTATTGCACCAGTATCAAGCTGTCGATTCCACTGTGACAATAGTTCCTGGAACTTGCCCTTTATGGTTTGGACTAAGACGGACACAAGAGTGTAAAAGAGTGTCATATTCAAGTTCACAGGATTAATCTGAAACCGGCCACTGCAGTACTTTAGTATTCGAGGAAGTAAGTACTTTATCAGAACGATCAGTCGAGACGACAGCTACAACCACTGCACGACAAGTACGCGGTTACTACACCTGACAATAATGATGATGATGGTGATGATGATGGTGACAGCAACAATGTGGAATTCTGAGTTATCGAGTGAACCACCGTGATATAGTAAGCTGCGTCTGTTTGGTGAGTGTAGATTGACCGTGTACCAGCTCGTCTATCGGGTTAACGAAAAGCAGCTGATTTCGGACTAGCAATCATACAAACTCCACGTGACGAGGCAGACAGCGTCAAGCAATCTGCTTCCCTTGTAATAGCTGATGAGAGGTATGCTTCCTGTGTTGTGTTGAAGGTTCCAGCTTACGTTCTGGTCGACACTGTTGCTGGGCAGACATAATGGTTTTCCATGCATCATCATCATCATCATCGACAGCATGACATCAGTGTTCAACACCGATGCCGTACAACCACGCATGTCGCAGAGTGAACACTGGTGCATTGAAGAGTTATTGGTCTTGAGGTCTCGTGGTGATTTTTATGGACCCCATATCCTGTGCCACTCTGTTTGGGCAAGAATGCACCTTTGCACAATCAAAGGCAAGGAGCAGAGCACCCGGGAACACATAGAGCACAGTTGATCACCCTGGTGGTCACGGCTGTTTGATTCGGAAGGTAATCTCATTAGCCTAAGTCAGGTGAGCTGGTGTATGTTCCTACTTTCAGGTCATGACAGTCTCATTTTTCCAGTTTATTTTGGAGACCAGTCCAAAAGTAAAAGCACGGAAGTTGCCGCAAACTGTCAGATATAAACATAGGTAACCCGGTCCGATCACGCTTCCCGAGACTTTGGGGAGTGAGCAGCAAACACAACGTTGAGTGTTTTCACTCACACCTATTGGCTCTTGCACGAACTCGTAGGCCACAATGCAAGGCAGGGAAATGTCCACCGTGTCCATACTTCTCCCAATTAAAAGTAAACTTTACCAGCTGAGATGACAACTAAATCCAGGTAACCCTGACAAAGAGGCCGACTGAATTTACATAAATTCTCTGTAAAGTATAACATACAGTCGGTTAGAAACAGCTCATGTTGGAATGGTATGAGGTGGAGTTTGCACATCAACCTACGTCTGTATATGTTAGATTTCTTAATCTCCCCAACTGAGTGCCACAACCCAATGAGGAGGGTTAACAATTACTTTGGGGTTATCAACGGATAAAATCTGGTCCAGTAGGAACCCTTGAACGGAAGTGGTTTTCCAACACAATGAGAGAATTCATCTTTCGTCCAATAAGAATCTTTGGCAAATGTAGTGGTCCTTAATAACAGTGTGATGGTTCGTTTGCACTAACCTTGCCGTTAATTTTATGTTCAGTCTGATACAATATAAACATCATCATCATCATCATCATCATCATCATCATCATCATCATCATCATCATCATCATCAACATCAACTTCGAAAACGTAATACCAGTGTCCAACACCAGTGCTTCGCTGCCGTACAACCATGATTTATTTGAAAACTTATTGTGAAGAAAAGAATCAAGGTGGACGTAGGAAGGGACTTAGTGAAAGCTTACCACAATCATTTCGATGTGCAAACAACACCAGATAGTCATTCAGGAATCTGAATAGAGACTGACAACAAGAACACCACTGAAATCGGTTGGCAGCCATATCCAACCTAGCGTCGTAGGGACCACGCAGTCCGCATCATAGGAGGCGAGTAGCACCGACAGAACTCACACGTCTCGTGATCTTCTCCATACCCCTTTGCCAGGTCAAGGGTCGACCATCTCTCTGCTCCCGCCACTCTGAATTAGGAATGGAAAACAGCACCCTATTCGGCAAAAGATTATTTGGCGTACGCAATACATGGCCTAACCAAAACAACTTTTGGTGCGGGGCACATTCTTAAGTGGAAATACCCGTCACAACCGAAAACCCGGATGTCTGAGTATACAGTATAGATGAAATGTATTTCATTGAAAGTGGCTGTCTTGCAGGCACAAAAAATAGTGCTCCAAACCGGAGTTTAGGCTTGAAAACATTTTGCAAGCAAATTTACTTCTTATTGATACGAATGGGCCACGAAAACAGTGAATGCCAAATTCGATAAAAAGCGGTTGCGATCGTACACTGAGTAAATTCGACCCAACTATTCGTTCAAGCGTGAATCAAAGCATTTTTCTTCATATGCACACAAACGAGAAAAGGTTAACTGGCCCGGATGGGGATCGAACCCACGACATTCGCGACGCTCTAACCAACTGAGCTACCAGGCCACACTCGATCGGTTTTTAGACCTCTTTATTCTTACAGTGAACGAGAACACGAATACTTGTAGTGTACCGGCTTGCGAGGCTGATCAATATGTCATGAAACACCGTTTCTTGTGCTGATTATCTTAAATGCTAGTATTCTGGTTCATATGCATAGGTCTAATAGACTGATGGTTAAAATTGCCTCAAATCTCAGATGCGTCGGCAATCAATAGTATGCTGCATGATTTCACTTTCCAGGTCAAGCGGATGGAAGCTCGTCTGAATCTTTTACGAAACAAAGTTCTGAGTGAGGAAGCCAAACAACTGCAGTTGGAATCCTTGGAACGTGAAATGGACCTCGAACTTAACGCACAGAAGACTAAGATCGGTATGAAGCTGCGGCAAACCGAAGCTAGATTGGCAGAAGCTCGTGCAGAACTGACGACACGTGAACGTCGACTGGAGCAGATCAAAGCAAGGTATGACTTTCGACACGCAACCACACCTTTTTTTGAAATGCAGATCCGGAAAAAGGGACAAAATTTAACAAATATAGATAGGTTTTACCGGTAGTCGCTTACCTCTTTCCAAATGGCTTTTATTGTTTTACGATTGATTAACCTTGGATGATTCAGAACACAAACGATTACATCCTAACTTGCCAAGGGTTTTCCGGAGTGCTTTACAGGTGATACGGAACTAATTCACATATGTAACAACCAACGAAAACCTCCTTCAGGATATATTTTGCCATCCATGAGCGACTTGTCATCCGAATGACATTGAAAGTGATCTTGCACACTCCTCAATATAGCTAGCCACTTTGTGCGGACATGAATATGTCCTGTTGGACAAAACGAACCAAACGAGACCCTAACTACTTAGATTTATCGTATTTACTGAGTAATTTATGGCCCGCACTGCAACTGGGATAAAGGTATCACGGTTCCAGCTCCGGTTTCTTCTGCGATGCATCGGTGTACAGGTGATGAAATTCTTTCATCTATGGTGATGACTGGAAACTGCCGTTGGAGCGCGCAGGATGCTCAGTGAAGGGGAATTTTAGGTCGCCCTTTCCAGCATGAGTGAAATTCGGCATTCTTCTGAGACGAGTAAAGCAGATGATCAACAGTTCCCACATGATTGCCAATCGCCTTCCAAAAAATAACTCACTAAAATTATAGTGCAAGATTTTTTATGGCAGTTACAAGTTACTTCACACTACTATATACGTGTTAACAATGAGCGTCAAGGGTCTTAACAGAAACGTCCAAAGTGCCAGAGGAGAGCATTGTGTGAACGGCGTATGCCGTTTCAATCCCCATAACTTCGCCCAGAGCAGGGTACTACCTTCTTCTTGGTATAGGAGGAGTACGTGAGCAGTAATGTATGGATGGCTAATCGCACTACCTTATGTATTGACATAGAGTATGTGAAATAGTTACCCCCAGGATAGCACTCACTCGCCCGGAGAGTACAGAATATCGTTCTTTAAAGGCACCATTTAGTGTGTGCTCTCCTCTCAGGAGTATTACCTTTCTCTCGAGAGTTTTATTCATCTACTCTATGAGTAATACCCCACAAATCATGAAACTATCCAAAGTCGACAATAATCCATATTTTCAGTAAGTTCAACAACACTGATGGAATTTTTCTACTCTGTGGCGAAGAGAAGATGCGTTTGGTAGCTCAAATAAATCTGTAATTTATACTTTTTCCAATTCAATCAAAAATGCCAAAATTCTATTGAAATTGTCAGTGCAGGATGTCGTTTTCAGGAATGCAGTGCTCTGTGTACTGCGGGTCCAAGTAAACATTGGACACAAATACACAAAAACCACGAGATCTTTCATCATCAGTTATACTGGATATGACATTTCACAAAGCATGGAGAATTCGGTCAGTGATTGTTGACTAGTTGCCGTTATAATGGAAGGGCCTTATCACGGCCTGACTCAGGCGGACGAATTGGGCAATCGCGTCTTTCCAACTACCTGACTGTTTTCACCAAAACGCTGGTTCACAAAATGGCTTACTTTGACTGTGGTACAAGTCCGTTCTAATTAATGCATTGATAGCCTTTTTTTATGGGCTAGATGACTATTAACCACAGAGCCACAGTAATATAGGGGATTCGTAGATACAGTAGGCAGTGCCGGCTACCTGGATGTTGCTTGCATGGCAAATCGAACTGTCTTCCTGGTGAACGAAAATATGATGATAGTTCATCGTAAGCCTCTATGGTATTAAGCGTGTTTCATTGGCCACTCTTCTGGCGGAATTCGCCTCATCACCTCTTGAATGTACTTGATAAATGCTGGTAATTCTACAGAACCACTTGGCCATCACCACGCATCACTATGCTCCCTAATAACGCACTGACGATGTACAGCGATTGGAATTCGCCTCATCACCTCTTGAATGTACTTGATAAATGCTGGTAATTCTACAGAACCACTTGGCCATCACCACGCATCACTATGCTCCCTAATAACGCACTGACGATGTCACATCGATTGGCGGACAAGCGTTTGCAATCAAATTACTCAACTGGGTAAACACACCAACGACCATTCATCACTGTGCTGTTGGATTCTGAGGATCGCTAATACTATCCTTTTTTTAAAAGTACTTATAATTATCTCGATCACCCGACTTTTTTGTTGAAGGGTATCCCGAAAATTTCTGGATTATTGTCATGTTGAATCCACATGGAAATGCCTATCCAGTCAGATCAATACTCTTGCCTCTGAATTTAGCATGTGCACGATTCGGTCATATAATGTCGAAACAAGACACCGAAGGGAATAGTCTACCCACAACCAACATGACAGCACAGCAAAATGTACTTCAAATGTTTTAGGAAATAAAATGAACTTTGATTGATCCCAAGTATGGCAATGGTTTCTACTTCGTATCAACGATTTCAGGATGCTTCTTATTATTTTGTACCCTTCCTAGGTACGGCATCACTGTTACCAGCGTGAGTGATAGTTCGGGAGATGCCTTGGGTGCCCGTATGCGTTGTCTAATCGAGGTAAGTTCACTCTCATTGGTTGCCACGTATTCCCTGTATATTTACTTCGGATACTGATGCAGTATAGTGATTGCAGTTGACTAGGGTGTTTTTTGGAAAATCGGTATCCGCCGAAAGGCTCGTGATTTTAACTTTAACCCAATATCCACAGGTCAAATAATGTGAAAATTAGTGATCCAGCTGCAGACCTGTGGACATGCTAAATTCCGCTCATACCCGTCAGCGAAATTACGAAACTCAAGCCCAGTAAACGACAGAAAATCCGTTTTGTTGATATAACTATGTATGCTGGCCGGTCACTACAGTTTCATTTAAGAGGGATAGCAGAACGAAAATGCACCATTGACCAGAATTGCACAACAGTGTCCACGGTGTGCACATGAAATCATCTCGCATCTTCCCATAGAGACTCGAATATGCATCTCTTTACGGAAGGTCTGTGGTTTCTTCGCATTCCGTACTTTAAATTGCGGCGCCGAAGCGCTCCAGAACGGATTCATGCTATCCTCGATCCACCATTTCAACGCGAGTTACCTTGCCCGTCTCATTAGTGTATCGCAACTGCTCGGTTTAAGCCATACTGAAGCTAGATGCCAAACTGGTACGACGTAAAGCACAGCTAAGGTGCCTGCGTTATCCAGCTTGAGAGTCCTATCAACTGATCGTTCGCAGAACTGTTCGGCCTGCTGCTGGAAATGGTCGACCACTATTTGGCACACTAGCCGTAGGTCTCCCATCGTGAATCTATTGGTACTCATGTTTCGGTGAACAGGTGCTCACGAAATGGACACCTAAAAAGCTTCATTAGAACGATTCAGTAGCTGAACTATCCAAAGTAAGTGGATATTAAAGCTCAGCTTGAAATATGTACACCAGTACCTGTGATTTACTAGTAAAAACTGTTTGACAGAGGAAAATGACGGAAACCATTACTGAATGAACCGAATGAAGCAAATTAGAAGAGCAAGTTTCGTAAAAAAACGCATGCCATTATCCGCTATTTTTACGAATAGTGCATTTGAGTGAAATCCAGAGACCGATTTGGTTTTTTGCTTTAGTGTTCCGGGGATGATGGGTTGTTGGGATCACACTCTGATTTACTTTACTTTATCGTTATCTTGTTCACTTCTTCTTAAATGTTCGCACCGAATGTTATATTTCCTGGCCAAAGGCAAGCATGAATAACAGTCGATGCAACATCTTTCACACAGAGAGCCTACGTTCATTAACTGAAACTGAACACTTCAGGCCATTCTATAGCTCAATGGCAAAAGTGCTATATCACTAATCGGGAGGTTCGCGGTTCAGTCCTAAACCCAGCATCTCAATTACTCTTGTCCAGGCTTTGGAATCTTAGTAGTATCTTACCTCCCGTGTTTTCTTCGGGTTGAACGGCAGCTGGGCATCGAAAACAAGTTACAGCCGAACAATTATCATTACCATGTTTCCAGATTCTTTAAAGATTGTCCGAGTCCCGTAGAATTCAGTTTTTATGTAGTACGAGGATGTGGCGCAATCCGATAGGGCTCAGTTCGATTTTTGGAATAATTTTGCTCCGACCACAACTTCCGTAGTTCTCTAGTCTGTCCTTCTCCATATTCGCATGCAGTTAATGAACCCTGACCGAAATGCAATGATGGCTAAAACTGTTTGCCCGAACTTCACTCGCGTTCCTTTGAGCCACTGAACCACTGGTACTGTTACTCAGAATCATGTTCATACGACTGCTTACATGTGTTTTCATAATTAACAAGCGAACGACAACGGAATGCCGTTAAGTGAATCTAGTGGACAAGAAGCAAGCATATGACTCAAAATGCACAGGATGGATATCAACTACTTAACCCACCTGAACGATACTCACGTTTTAGTCTGGCTGAAGCTTTCAGCAGAAAACAAAAGAACGCTACTCCTTAATTTGAAATTACAAATGAGGTTGGTGAAGATTTCAGCACTCCATAACTCATTTGGTCATTCTGGGGCTC
Source organism: Opisthorchis viverrini (assembly GCF_000715545.1). NCBI lineage: Eukaryota > Metazoa > Platyhelminthes > Trematoda > Opisthorchiida > Opisthorchiidae > Opisthorchis > Opisthorchis viverrini. The sequence continues at coordinate 306,366 of NW_008751704.1, read as the reverse complement.
ATCGGTTAGTCGTCAGTTTCATTTCGTACTGAAAACGCCAAACTGGTGGTCTGAAAATCAAACACTAACCAGAGACAACGGAATCCCCCGTTTGTAACGTTCTTTGACCAAGTGTATTTCACGAAGACCACCTCATGTGACCGCAAGCACCGTACTTTTCTAAACACCCCTCTCCTCACACATACAGTTTGTCCTCGGTGAAGCAGGCTGGACTCAAAAGACTTCGGTACCTTAAGTCGGATTTCGGATAGTGGCAAAATAATTAATGTTCAACTGTAAGCCAAACCCAATTGATGAATCATTCAAGTTTAGCCAACGTGGGGCGGTGATCGATCAACAGTTGGGATAAGTAGTCCCGCCCTAAGTAGTTCGTTCCTAGCAAACAGCTAAATTGGCTCCTCTAGGAGGTATTCCGATGATTTCTCGATTATTCCTGATCTGATCCTTGACACCAATCGTATTAGTCACATTCGAATTAGTATTAATTCATACTTCCGATGGTAATCTTCCTGACGTAGTTAAAAAGCAGTGTGAGACTTTAACCTGTATGCAGCTTCGGCCAATGTTACACTGTGAGGATTCAAATGTTAACCTTGATTTGATCCCACTTAAGCGGAAACATAACCAGTTCGAGTATTTTTCCGGGAACGGATGTAGATTTGTGTGTGTAGAGAAATTTTTGGTGGGCTAGATGAGCTGGAAGTGTGAACAGTGCTAAAATTCGAAAGGAAACCAGCGGATGAAGGGAACTATCACAAGGTTGCTGAAAACTCTTCGACAGCAACCTTGTGATAGTTTTTTTCATGAAAATATACTGCGAATGCCGTGCCAACTGAACATGAGGCGTAAACATGAGGCGGCCTGTGTGCAGCTTATTCAGTTGTAAAATATCATAAACGAGAAAATCAGTTGAGTCTCTCGTGAAAACCAAATTGATTTGCAAATGAGTGTATTTCTCGAAAACGGTCCAGTTTGGGTTCAAGTAGAACATAATGTTGACAGAAACTCGGGGACTGCGCCTACCTGATGAACCCCAAGAAGGGTGAAACCGGTCGTGGGCTGTCGAAAAGTTTTCAGCAACCTTGTGATTAGTTTGCTTTATGAAAATCCTAAGCCCTTGTTTTCATAGATCTCCGTCGGCTAGTTCAGAAAACTGGTCAGACCAGCACCCAACTAATTTCACTTGAACTAGACGGAGTACTCCAAACTGGATTTTATCCGTACGCTACCGAATAAGTGGGTACGTCCCTGAACAATCAGCCACACAAGGCTCACAAGACTCATAAACGAAAGGTTCAGCTGGGTTCCAGGTGAGTCTCTCGGAAAAACCAAATTAGTTTGCAAATGAGTGTATATTCGCTAAAACTCACTGTCATTTAGAACAATATGTGACTAGATAGGATAAGGGTTTTGAGTGGTCGCAAGAGAGTAGACTGTCCAAGTTATCAGCTGGTTAGAGAGAATGCATAATGTGTAAAAGAAATGATGTNGTAGATAATTGGATGAGCTGATCGGTTTTCTCTTTCCCTTTCCTTCATTCCAGACTCTGCAAGAGAGACAGGATCTGAAGCAAAAAGGCAACACACTAGATGCTGAAGTCCGGAGGGCTGAGGAAGAGCTTCGAGCCCTGGAAAACACTGTGGTTGTAATGAGTTCACTCAACGAAGCTGCCCGTGGAAAGGTGTTATTGGTTAGTTAAGACTCCTTTACAAGCAGTTTTGTAACAAACTATCTTTGTATCGTGGAAGTCGATTGCTGTTACAAATTATCAGTAAGCTCACAACAGATCAACAAGATCTAAGGGTGCGTACTACGCAATACATGATGAGTTACCGAGCCACCCTTACGGAAACTCACTGGAATAAAAGTCGCTGATAAAGTCGAGCTTCTAAACCAGTTTTTAGCCATTATTATCCTTTGGCCCCGTATTCAACTGTTTACTGCGCATGTTCTACTAGTACATACTCCTCGGGAGAAAGTCATTGTATCATTAGAATGAGCAGAGTTCGGAAAGGCGTGCCCCGAAGAAGATTATGACGATTTTTCATGGCCCTGAACGCAGTATGCAGGCATTTGCCAGTTGCCTGCGTATTTTAATGCCATTGCATTGATTTTCCTGCATAAAGGGACAAGCAGTTTGCGCAACGTAAATTGGTAGCGTAAAATTACAGTCTCAGAGCCATTAGTGAAATATTGTTGTCTGACAAAGCCAGTAAAGGATTCGCTCCATAGGCTGTCTTTCATTCAACCCATGGTCTTAACGGTCCTTGCAATCCAGCTGAATGAGAAATATCGCTAAATCTGGTCAACGGAATCGTATTTTTACAGGAGCAGTATTGCTTTCCAGAGAAAGCTTCCAACAAGGCCACGACGGTAGCAAAAAAGTGATTTTCTACCTAAATCAAGAAGCTTGCTAATCTGATTAGAGACAGGCGAAACGGTACCCCCTTCGTTCATTCGATTTTCCGGATCTTCCACTCGACAGCTTGTTTTCTAGGTTCATGAGAGATTGTTGCGTTTCAGAGATCAACTGAAGAGCCGCTGGTTGAAGAACGCAAGCATCTAGAAGGGGAACTTGCAGAAAGCCAGAACCAGCTGACCGGTCAGCGGAACAGCCGAAGAAAACTCCGAGGAGATATAATGGTACATTGTGACGTTCGTCTATGTTAATTCGACCATGAGTAGCCAGGTGGACTTACTATTTGAGTATGTAAAACAATGATGTGTTGCAATTTTGAAGACTTGGGTCACAACTTTAAGTCCGTTGTAATCCACGAAATTTTTACCACATTATATTGGATTCCTGAAGAAATTCAGCAGTCGTGCACCCTAACCTTCCATGTTTCAAGATGCAACCAGTACATTTAAAATGCACATTGCGTGAAGGTCGCTCTCTTCACATTGACCCTCAAAAAGCGCGCTCATTACTATCCGACCGTTTAGGCGTAAGCTGGACAAAGACTAACCATCAGTTACCGAGGAATGTTTATTTACTGCTTTCACAAGAATCGCATAGGGACTTTCACAGTATCCTGTCATTTCGTGGTTAATGGACGCTCTTCCTTTGCCACCGATTTGGTAGTTCTTCTAGATCCCCGTATCACTGTCACTGCGTGGATTAACCTACCTAATAAATTAGAGAACAGGGGCTAGTTTGGTGTTAGCTAATCAATGAAGCAATAAAGCTTTGAATGCCTTTTTCCTGAGATAGGATATTTGCAGTATCATCCTGATCACGTTGAGAACAGATCCTAGAGGTCTACGTCAGTTTGCAACACTTCGCTCCTACTTCCTACGGGGGTACTATTCCGCAACACTCGGAGGTTTATCTCCTTAGGGCAATAACACGAGAAGGATCAAACAAAACAAACATAATCTCACGCTTTCCAAACTGTTTTTGCAACGAGCATTCATTGTGAAGGCCATACAACACCAAGTCCAGTAAGAAAACCGTAAAGCAGTCGACGAAAATTTCAAATTTAATTCAAACATTATTTAACGAAACCTGGTAAATCGACTTTCCGAATATGTGCCTGTACAGAGATGACAATTGGTAATTCTGGTGATGCTTCATTGTGTTCCATTTCATATTTATTGTAGAAAATGGTGTTTAAATTAGGGTTGAGTTTGGTTATTCTACCACAGATTCAGAATAAGGAAAAGCCTGCCTGAAGAGATGAGCTAGAACCAACCATGGCCTACAACGTGCTTGTCTCGTGCGGTTGGCTTCTTGACATGAATGAAGTTCGATTCTCGACAAAAACGTCCCAGTTGCGTGTTATAGCACAATGCAAACCTTCACTTCGGGTTGTTGCTATAAAGCGACAGTCGACTTGTAATGTTCGCTAGTGCTTTTCAAAGTAAGCGATGGGCCTAGAGGATAGTCCATCACTGAGATGCAACAGTTGCAGTTCCCCCAGACACCTGGTTTCTGGGTGGTTGGGAGGATTTCTAACCTCCACCTTCATTGATTTATGTCAAAAAACCTTGACAACCGACCCGGTGAGTACCGCAGCAGTTTGTTTGTTGGACTGCGCTGCCGGTCAATGGAAACGTTTCCCATAAAAGAACGTCCTGGAGGAACGCTTACAAACAAGTTCGTTCGACGATTACGTTGGACGACGCACTATGAATTAAGCTGCACTTGCCAATCAATATAGATAGCTCGGGTTGACTGTCCGTTCTTTGGTTTGTTCGGTGGATTTAAAATTTATATCACAAACGTTTTCTTACTATAACTGCTTTGGTAGCTGTGGTCCGATTTTGCCCCTTGGATTCGAGACAAAATTCTTAAAATGCAGTTGATTAGTTCCATGGAAGCGCTAGCTAGCAGTTATTCGGTGAGTGTTACGAGATGGGTCAACGCAGAGAGAAGTGTTACACCTGGTGATAATCAACAGAAAAAACGCTTAGAACTTCACCTCAGAAACCTCCATGAGGTGGCACCTAGTCTGCTTCCCAGAAGTCTCTGCTCTTGGAGGGGTGTCTATGTAGCTAAAAACGGTGCAGTCCATGGGGCAGTGAAGTTCGAGTAGTACGGTTGCAGTTTTAGTTTGAATATTGTTTTGTATCCTCGGTGTGCGATTGTGCTCCGTGATCACCCAATCGAATTAGGGTCAGGAATATAATATGGCGTATTAAGGACCTTCAGCGTTACAACTGATACAGCTACTTGCTAATGGGAAGGATGTGCACCTCCGCATTTATCAGTTCAAATGTTCCGTGAATTAATCGACTCGTGGCTTTATAGTGTTGGAACATCCGAATTAGGCATCAGTCTTATGAATCGTACAGTACTTCCAATTCTCTGATTCAGTAAGTCATACCTCTTCATAACAAGTCTACTGATTAAGTTACTCCCGTATTCCCAAAGCCTTCAAATTTTCTCTTGAAAGGTTTACCACTCTAGAAATTTGCCAACTGTTTCAATTATTGTCTGAAAAGACACTTCCAACTTCAATTCCCCGAAGTCAGCACTGTGAGGGTCAACTGGAAGAAATTAATTCGGTGTTAAACGTGATCCGAGATCAATACCAAAATGCAGAAACCCAGCTATCCAAGGCCAGTCGCGCTGTGGAGGAGAGCAAACAGCGCTATGAACGAGCGAACCGTTTGCTAAACCAAATAATGGAACGTCTCAATAGGTTTTACCAGGCAAACCAACCCGATATTGAGGTGAGTTTACTGCTTACATGGTGCAATGTGTTCGTCAAAAGAACTACAGACCTGAACGAGGTTTCCCGACATATGGACATCAGACAGCCTACCTTATTATATTTCATATCTCTTCACCGTGAAACAAGTTCTTCGGACTTGGCTTCAAGATCAACAATAAAAATACTCATGATGATAAATTTGAATGTTCATCCGAAAAGGGACAAGAAAACCCAATCTAGGATATGTCATGACAGCAAAAACAACTCTGGAACCTCTTACCGAGCATTCACATCGAATCGGTACCACGGCAGCTTTTTGTACACGCTAGAACACAATAGAACCTCTCGGCCCGTGAGGTGATCGCTCAAAGCAGACATCAGTACTTGCTTCCCTTCCTGAAAGAAATACTCCTGATAGAGGACGATTTCTTATCGGAATTTCCGACGTTCCGGTATTTTCATTTAAGTTCGTTGATAGCCACCAACTAATGACCTGTAACGCTGGAAGGCAACTTCATGCCAAGAAGCCCTAGACAACAATTACCATAATATTAGTACGTGACAGCTAACCTAGTTTGTTGATAAAATAAAGACAGTGTCCTATGAAAATTTACCGGAAATGGCAATCGATAATTCAAACTTAAAATGACCGTGTGGAAGGTAATCTTCTTGTGGTTGTTAACAGAACTCACACCTGTCTACTACGAACGCCACTGGAATCGGTTAATGACAAACGGTGTAGGTAGCCTTTGTCAGTCACCAGGCAGCTCATGCGAAGCCAACGACCATTCCGCAGAACACCTCCCGGAGCAGTATGATCACCAGTGGAAATGTTGCAAATCAAAATCATGGGCAGTCGAGTCTTCCAGGAGCATCGATTTTCTTTGCGACGAGTGCAACATTAGGTAATATATGGGAGATTTATATACAGGATATTTCGTTATATCACTAGTCATTTATGGCAACAATAGTCGGATGATTGGGCGATCCAAACGAAGTGCTTCCTGTTTGGGTGAAAGCAAGTTAAAATCTGAAGGATATTCGGCAGTTATCCAGTGTGACTTTATATAAAGGTTGACTCTTAGCGAATAAGGGTTTGAGATGTATAGAACTGTCTTCGAATGAGAACTGCAACCAAAATTAATAATGTATCTAATTTACTGCGGTGTTATCTGACAGTAATAGCAGTGCTGCTAAAGGGAAGATTTCCATGCCAATGTACCACTCCATCAGCAACGATCGTGAATCAAACTGAGAGGCAGTCGTCCGTCCCCCTGGTGGTCTCGAACACTGTAAACAGGTATTTTGAACTTCGTTCAAGCAACAAGAAGTGGATTGACTGGAGATCAAGCTTAGCCTTAAAGTTTCAATGCGACTTGTTTCCCAGTTTCCATTCCATTTGAGGGTGAAGCATTTTGTCCGTTTCCGTAAGGGTCCTCGAAACTTTTGAATGAAGTACCAGTCACCCTTATTTTACGATAATCTCGTCGTTCTAGCCGCGTGGTTGCTGAATGCTGTTATGTTGATATCATTTATGAGAGCAAATATGAGGTTCATCTCCTAGATTACTAGTGAATGCATGTAGTAGTGGTGAAAACCATCCGGGGACAGACAAACCTGAATGCTACGACCGTAAGAGCAGTTGTGCACAATGCAACGCCTTAGTGGCAGATGTTCTGGGACAGTTGTTCAGCAACACCGAAACAACCAACTGGCCCATACTGCAAACATAGTGTTCATAAGTACACTAGATCGACAGACGCGGTTTCCCACCACAGTTGATGACTAGGTGAAAGCTGGAAACTTCTCATTAGAATGAACAAACGTGCGACTTTTTCAACATCTCAGGAATTACTTTTTTACTTTGTTTTAGATGCGCTTGTTGCGCGACTTCAATCGACTCATTTACGCATGGTATGATCGATGCTTGCGAAGGTTGGCCACAGAAAACGAAGACATATTGTTAGTAGAGAGTCAACTTGCCGACCAGTTTCATTACCACAAACCGATATTCGGTGTCAGACGCAGCCAGTTGCCCAGAATGAGTAAACGTGAGTCCCATACGGTTTTCCTCTAGTAGAAATATGGAGAAACCAAATCACTCCCAACTGTTGTGAACACCAGAATTTATGGCTGTTTCGAGTCCAGTCTTTTCAAAGACAAGCGTGACACAGCTTTAGTTCATTGAAATTTTCGATTTTCTCTAAATGGTTCTAAGAATGATGGCATAGTCACTAAGTACACTATTCGAAATGATCACCAGGTGAAGCGTCCCACAACTACTGAGAAAACTATGTTGCTGTATACCGAGGAATAACCGAACTGCCCGAGCTCAAAATCAGTCCTAGACTCAATAAGTAGCATACTTTAGGGACATTACCTGCATCCACAGTGTCAAGTTTTGAAAGTGAAAGGTGATTGAAAGACATTGAGAACCAGTTGTCACGTGGATATTCCCCGGGTCAAGTACGACGACAAGCAAGCTACATCAACGGGGTAAAAAGGGGATTTCCTTGCCGAGCGCGTGACTGCACGTAAATGGAATATCCTGGTTATTTCACTATCACCGCTGACAGCTGTAAAAACCGCGAACTTATACAATGGTTGCAGCTGCCACAGATTTGTTCACCGATGATTCGGAGAGGTAGGGTAGGTAGCTGCGCATTGGAGGCGGGAGCTGATGAATTCGTGTACAGCATTATCAGTGGACTGTTAAGTGGGGGATAGGGAAGGGAGCTATGCATTGAAGGTGATAACTTGGATGCACGAGCGCCATTGAGGGCGCGACTGGGTCATTTCTGAAGATGTCTGTAACCATTGATGTGGCCCGTTTCGGGGTATCCATCCAGGAAGACGGTGTCTTTCTGATACGTGGGTCTTTTTCATCCAACCTGGATCACTCAGTGCAGCTCACGCCAAGACTGAGAGATTGACCGTACAAGTTCGTTTTGTTAGGTACGATGCAGGTTGCGCTCAGCAAAAGTACTGCGCAGTTAATCCTATGCAGACATCACCGCAGTCGGGAATCTCCCAACTTGCATTCGAGCTACAGGTCAGAGAAAGGAACATGGGCTGTTAAGATGGAACTCCATTCAACCTCAAAAATGTACGATCGTGTATTCGTAAGCATCCGAACTCCCGATCTCAACGATATTCTACCGGCTCTGCTCAAGGATGACGGAATATTTCCCATTGTGTGGCTGTCGCTTGGCTCGCTGAGTTGGCAATTCGGTTGGAAGCTTTGTCACCAACCGAAGCGATGCCACCATTCAGTAGTAGGTTGACGGCGCGCCTGTGTGTGGTCGTTGGGCTATGCTTGTGCTCATATGTATCTTTTCGACGTGGGTTCGGGGTGAGCCTTCATTATGATTGGCCGTTTGGATGGTTGGTCCCCTTCGGTTGACAAAAATACGAGAAAAGTTGTTTGCCAAATTAACAGCATGGAATGCAGAAGTACTGTGTTGGGCTGACAGAACGGGTATGTCCGTTCTTCGTGTTCGCGCTTATGTAGTTTTGCAAAGAGCAGCTTAAAGCTCTACATGACTACATACTCATAAACATCTCACCTGAAGTCTAACAGGCTTGTGCTTTATATGTGTCGCATCATGGCCTACATTTCTTGTGTTCAACTGCTCCACTACCTACTGCTCTGGTTGCCCATTAACTCCTGTTCTGATTGGCCTGTTTGTGACCTGTCTTGTGTTGTGGTCTACATTCTCCTGTTGGATTGGCTAATGGTGTCCATTCCATTTCCAGTAGTTTGCTGTCTTCATCCTTCAAAAGCCACCTGGTCCACTACTCGTGAATGCAGCCGAGTTAACAATATTCCAACATTATCTACAAAAGCCTTCTTACAAAAAGTGGTATTCGGCGAATATGTCCATCCTCTTTATTTTCTGTTCAGGTTTGTCCTTGCTTCGATACCAAGGCCAGCGATGCAACTTCAAAACCCCATATTGTTGCTCATAATAAATCGGCAGATACCAACCCATTAGGTGAAGATGCACAGAAAGCACAAGCACTACCTACAAGCTAAACACCGTCGCGTCATCTTCCGTTATGCGCCCTGCCCGTACGAAGCTCGACACCATGCTTCAGAGCGTGTACCCTCTGGACACATACTTTGCAGTTTACGGAGTACTGGAGGTTGGAGAGCAGTTTTCATACCTTGAGTTAGCTCTGAAGAAGAGTGTCTAATTTAGTTAGTACACTGATCATCTCTACAAATCCGCATTGCTTGTGGCGTCAATTACACCTACAAAGAGATTACAAGGGTTATGTATACCATCCTATAGTACAAACCATTTTTCAGTACGGTTGTGGAAAATGGTCTGCATGGGCAGATAGCCTTCACGTTTTTTACCATCGACGACTGCGAATTACGGATATCGGACGGCATTACTTTGTTTGTGAAAGGATAATCAGAAAACGGGTACCTGGTTGGTACTTCAGTTGTGGAAAATATCCAGCACTATCAACCGTGGTGACTCGGCCATGTACTGTATATGTACCTTTGGAATGGTGTGAAATGTGGAGCGAGCAACATGACATGGTAGAAAGGAGTAGATATTACGAAAAGTTTGAGTGATTTTGATGCGGTCTCTCCAAGATGGGGTGCCTATGAACATCCCCTCACTTGGATTGAGACGACTCAAGAAATGGCGGCTAACCGATGTCGGTCGCGTTTGTGCCAGTACTTTTCGTTCAGATTGTCTGATAGGGCATGCAGATGTGCAGACACCACAGAGTAATTGCGGCACTCGAACACCATATCTTTTTCTTGTTCACTGTTATTTTTCTCACTTTAAGTCTCTAAGGTTAATTACGGGGACCTTCTGGGTAGATGCCAGTGAGACATCAGTGTCAGCAGTGATGTCGCCGTCCCTGATGATGATGATGAAGGTAAACTGGACGTTGTAATGTCTCAAGCTTACTTCATTTGAATCGGCCTCACAGACGCAATTTTGATAGGTTGAATAACAGGCCACTTGGAAATTCGATGGCCAAGAAGTAATTGGCTACTTGTGAGTGCTTTGACCATGGGGGACTCAATGGTTTCAGTCGGAATAGCATGCTTATTCAACGATGTTTCTGTTGGTCGCTTAGGAGTTTAAGACAAAGTCGACATCCAGCACTAGAATAAACGAAATGTGAGACGTAAAGCAACAATTCTGGATGTTAACAGGATATGAATACCAAACATGCTTTGATTTTCATTCGAATTGGTACGGGTAGATAATGGGAAATCTGGTAAGCGTGTTGGTAGCGCATGCATCTGCGCTGATATTCGCAATGAACCTAGACTGTGAGGGTCAAGAAGGCATCTCGTGGTAGTCATGTGATGATTGGAGTCGAAGTCTAAAGTCACATGTCGACTGAATGGACTAAAACAGATATAGTTTCGTTAAGACCAGCGCAGCGAGCAAAACTGAACGGTGACGTAGATGAGTTCGGGCTCGGTTTGATGCTTACACCAATAACAAATTTCCCATGGGAATTGCCACCTCGGTTGGAATTGGTCATTAACCTACGAGTATCGCATCTCCTCAAATTCCGTTTTCTGCACTCCACAGGTGCTGCGGGTACAAATCGCCCATCTTCATCTACGCGCCCCGTCACTCAAGGGTTACCGGTAGTCAGTATTGGGGAAAACCTCAATCGAAAGCAGAAAAACGGGCTAAAACAACCGGAAGGGTCGGCGAAGCAGGGATGATGGCTCTGAGGCTCCCACAATCTGATCGGCTCGGGAGTACAGAGAACACTGATTAGATTGAATAGCGAAAACTAACTGCAATATTAATTTGTGACATTGGCTCACTGTCTTTTTCTACATCTCTGGAAATGGTTAATATTGGTTTTGGTTTTCGGTGTGATCGAACACGGCCCGGTGACAAACCCCAGATCAAGGGAAATAAAGATGATCATTTCAATTGATGGTCGTATGAGTAATACTTAGCTCAGTCCAGTTCACCAGACTACTATGGGGGTGAATCCCACTTTTATGTGTATTTTACCTTTGTGAAATATGAGCTATGTGGAAGAAACCTCTTGAAGCTTGAAGAAAAAACGGTGAGTAGGCATAGGGGAACCAAGGGTATCAAATCTGAGATAACTGTAGGTGAATTATGATAAGTCGTGTGCCTTAACCTGAAAAATGTAAAGACATAATGAGGGCAGACTGTGGCAGACAGAGACCTACCGGTTTTAATCCTGGTGACGAAATTTCGTCCTCTTTCAGATGTCAGCTCGACTGCCCCTGTCTATACTGGAGCAACCCCGTAGTATCTTAACCCTAGCACTTCTTCAGGTGGCATGGCAGCTAAGCACAGAGTATTGCAGCTGAAAGATTAGTATTTATTTTAAATGGCTAGATTGACTGAATATATTATGAAACAGCAAGCAAACGGCTACACCAGTTTGCCAAACTACTAACTGCGGTATTCACCGGTACCCCATAGGTTTTGTGTTGATCGGGAGTTCGATTGATGTTGAAAACTGCAGTGAGGTTTCGGGCTCTTGTAGCCTTGCTCCGCAATGATTATCGGGTAAGTCCCCTGTCGGCGCAGGGTTTTCGTTAATTCTCGACTCTAAGGGGTAGGGTTAGTTTGGAATAAGCACCCAAACTGAAGATTTTGTTTCTAATGGATGAATGACAAGTAATCATCAACGAATATGACCACTAGCCTATTGGTGATAATAACTATATCGTCAAAGCAAGTGATGTGCATACTACTAATGAAATCCAATTTGAGAAAAAAACTGGCGTTACTTGGTCTTAGCTCAAACGGTAAATCAGGAATCTAATCCACCCTTAATTGGGGCATCCTGCCCAGTGGTACCCATTACTAACCGGTAGAAGTCAGATCTCGAAAAAACTTGCTCACAAATCCCCTCTATGACCGTCAACCTATCGTTTTGATCCGCAAAATTCTCAGTGAATCACACTGTTCATTGTATGGAACCCAAAATGTGAGATATACTATCCGGAGAAATTACCGCTGTTCGAGTGAAATTGATCTGGATGGTATGTCACCAATGCCACAAGCATAAGTAAGCGAGAACGCAGTCCTACAGTTAGACCATGCATATCAAACGCCAATGACGTCAATATATTTTCAACGATGGCTCTCCATGTGAGAACTGTGAACGAATGACTGTACATGCCTTCACACAGATACCCTCGTGAGTTAACGGTTGTGCGGTTTTTTGTGCCCTAATGGCGAATCTTACATATTGTTGAGTGAACCACTGTGAATGTGCTGCTTTTAGCACATAAGACACTGCGATCGCTAAAAGTTTTCAACGCCATCCTGAAATTGACAGCATTGACTCCAATCATTACAGAGCAACAGCTAAATATTCGTGAAACAGGATCACCCTACCTGTAGCGTTAGGATGTAACGAATCTAAGTAGACAGCGTCATAAAGGGGATGATGTGCACTGTTGACACATATTCTCCAGGTGACCTCGTTTTTGATTTCACGGTTTATACTGAAGAACAAGGTCTAGCAATAGGATCTCCAATACCCCCGGTTTTGACAAATATATTTATGGAGGAAGTTGAATAGAATGCTCTAGGCGGATTTTCAGACCCACCCAAGGTATTCTAACGTTATGTGAATGACACTTTCGTTGTGATGAAGAGACAAAGTTAGTGAGTCTTACAACCATCTGAATGAGCTGAGTCCACACATCAAATTTAGTATGGAGATAGAGTGAATCTCGGGTGCACTGGCATTTTTAGACTGCATGACACATAAGGTCCGGGGAAAACTAAAGACCACAGTATACGAGAAGTCAACTGACACTTGGGTATTTTTGAACTACTCGTCTGCCCATCCGAAATCGGTATTCGCTAATATTGCCTCACCAATGTTGAGGCGTGTGTACAGAAGTTGATCGGACAGCGGCCTAAATTGAAGTAAAGAACAAACTTCGGGATAGTGGATATCCCGCTAAATTGATTAGGCGTCAATTACGAAGGGTCTGGTACCAGTGGCGAAACCCAAAAGAGAATGGCTTGGGACAGCTTTTAGTCCATATAAACCAGGGATATCGGAGATCATTCGAAGGATTCTAGACACGGTCAAAGTAAGAGTAGCTTTCCAGAGGGGAAACACTGTGCGCTCTGTACTAGTGCAATTAAAGGATTGCCTCCAGGCAAACAGAACTAGGGACTATGTCTACAAAATCAAGTGTAAAGACTGCATTAAGGTCTATATAGGACTGACGGTCAGGGAACTTCACAACAGAATCGGAGAGCATAAGAGGAAAATAAACAGACCGCCAAGAAACTCAGATGAATATCGACCGTTACTGAAAGACTCGGCAATCGCAGAACATGCATTGGACACGGGACACAACAGATTCAGAAAATGTTGAGGTTTTGAGGTGAGCACCACGGTCCACGTCACAGAGACTAATAATCGAGGCAGTAAAAATCACCAAGCATCCAAGTGTTGACGTAATGGAAAGCGTGGAACTGACAAAGGTGTGGAGAACGGTCTTGGGTCAGTCGAACTAATACGGGTTGGTGTGCGATTAGCAGGAGTAGTCTTCATCTGGATTCCACTTAGCCCACCTACCCCCTCCGGAACTAAGTTGCCGCAACACACACAAGCCCAAGAAGACCAAGAAGAATTTACCAGTGGCATCCGCGGTGAATCATCAATTGAAGCACCCTGAAGTGGAAGATTAGGGACAATCGACGATTGGAACTAATTTGAAACTCCTACAATCCATCAATTCAAGATTTTGGCAACCATACTTACAGACAAGAGCCGCTAATTGACACTCAAAACTGATCTAGTGTGATAATCTGAAGAGGACTTACGGATTGGTTTCCCGTCTGCCTTATAACCTGGCCAATTTGGTGACCTGCTAACTTGGCCTGATGAAACTTTTGTGTCAAAAGCGAAATCTTGCCTAAATAAAAATCCACCGAATGTTTACCAAGCCCTTCTGAAACGATGACTTCTCAGTCGGTACCAAACCTTTTCAAACTGACAGAAATTATTAGTGCTTTTTCACCAACACCCAACGTCACCGAAAAAGCGAACACACCCGAAACAAAAGACAAGAGGCAGGAGCGCACACAAGGATTTACTTCGAATATTGATTTACACGATTTTGGTGCAAGGGACGACAAATCACCCCACCAGATATTGAGGTTAGCTCTTCTTTGAATCCAGGACTTTGGAATGAGAGGTCAAATCAGTACTTCAACCGCCGATCTCAAAATGCGTAGATAAGGAGACTAAATTTCGCGTGCGACCAGCCGGTTCATAATGAGGAAACGCAGAATAGAACGAGTGGCAGACTGGATGTTTCCAGAGTCTTTTTTATGGCGAGCCAAACCCCGTAGGATTTGGACCAGAGAAAGGATAGCCCTGACATTCAAAACGCTACAACTCGCTCTGTTCAGGTACGATACTGCGATTATTACGGATCAGTAGTGAGTGGTCATGTTCTCAAAGTAGGAATGATGAAGAGCTTGGTCTGCGGAAATGCGGTCCGTAGGGTTGCAAACAACCAGCTGCTGTATGACGAGAATGAAAAGAAGGAAACCATTTTCTGAGGGTAGGTTATTTTAGGGCAGGAAGGAATAAAAAGAACAGCACGGTCGTACGATGTGCCGAACGATCGGACATACAGCAATGCTGATTAGATTTACTACAAAGGAGAAAACCGATTAACTACTTCCCTCTTGCATGTGCACCAATAATCTCCGCAGGACTGAAAGTCTGTCCGAACGAGAGCAACATGAATGCAGGATCACGGTGGCAGATGTCGGCCAACCACACTCCAGCGCTTAATATGAAAAAATTCGGTTCAACCTATGCGAGGTTATCAGGGTGGCTGGCACCAGAAGGATTGGCACGAAGCCGTGGCCAAATGACAGTTAAATCTCCTTGGTTCAAACAGGCGACGAGAAATACAAGATGAATATTGAGTGGCAATCGAAAACACCGAAAGTGTTCTACAGCGAGAAGGCTCAAGTGATCAGAGCGCGAATTTACTGACCGGAAGGTCCATGATTCGAACCCGACCTCCGCCTCTCGACTTCCCCAGATTAGGCTTGGGTAACTTGGCAGTATTCCAGCCCTCGTGCTTCCTTTGGGTGGCATGGCAGCTAGACACTGAAAGGATATTATAGCTGAACGATTATTTTTATTAACGACGATAAATCACTTTCACAAAGAGGAAGGACAGTGTAGTGGTCTCTGTGAAAGTGACGCTCTCTCCACTACACAAGGTTGAGATGTGACGGCGACCAATCCAGAGAGATAGTCACTGTGGAGGATTATGGTGAATTTACGAAAATAGAAATGTCGCTTATTTTGTCTTGAACATGCTAGCTAATGGCTTATGTCCAGCTTAAAGACTCAAATATGTAGGAAGAAACATGCTGCAAGCATGAATGGGTTGAAAATTACTTGCAAAAGATCGATTCCGCGAGAGGACAGCTTGGGAACCACTTGGTGCCAGTTCATGGCTGGCGGGTATATCACAGTAAAAGGCTAAAAGAAAGAGAGAGGTGGTTTTAGCAGCAGTTTTGGCTAACTTGAATTCTGTGAGAAAAAGGATGAACAGATATGTAAATGCTGCAATACGTCTCAGCGTTATCAATAACTACTTTATTCTTAGTACTGATGTGATCATGCCAGGTGAAACTGATGGAATACGGTGTATTCGTGTTCGCAATCTAGTGCGCAGAAACTGTAGACCCAATGCTATCATAAGGAGCCTACAGACTGCCACAACGGTAGTTAACTAAGAGTGACTGCTAAATCGTTACCACCACAGTTTAATTCACGAGTCGTGTTCTCCTCCGATGTAATAAAAGCAAGAGGCTGTGAATCACAGCTCGCCTTGCAAAGCATACTACCTAACACCTACCCGACCTACCTCATAATCCGGTAATTCGGTTACAGTGGGCCAGGTGACTTCGGTTGGTGTACCCAGGAGTCTGAAAAGATAGAAGCAAACATTCTGGATAGTCTCCATTTGTTGATTTTCTTGTTTCGCATCACAGTATCATGAAATTCATCTGGATGAATGACGGTACGCTCAGTTTCATAGCAAAATATATAGACCAACATACCTAATGAAACCATCAAGTCTCAGTGGAATAGAGTCAACTGCTTAATTCTAATGTGCTAACTACGCGTAAATGTGTATAATGGGATACTAAGCGTGCAATCTCACCCGCTGTGGGTAAACTATCGAAAAGAAAGTATTTTTCACAAAAAAGGGCAAAACCACACTGCAGAGAGTAAGATGTGGGAGTCTTAGGAAAGCTCGAATTAAAATAATAATATTATTAATAATAAAAATTTTTTAAAATAAAAAAAATAATAGACAAATAAAAAAAGATAACAATCTAAGGGTGAAGCAAGCGAATGGCCTACTTGAAAATTCGTTGCAACTGGTCCTCCACATCGAATCCAGGAAACAGAGGGCGTCCCGCATTAGACATTTCGGCAAAAATGCACCCAGCAGACCACACATCGATTGAAGTTGTATAGAGCTTGGCACCGAGTAGTACATCTGGTGGTCTATACCACAAAGTAACCACCTGAATTAATGGAAAATAGACAGACTGTTGAACTAGTCTGTTTGCATGGCACCTCGCCGAACCATAGTTGCGTGCATAAATGTATCCGTTCCTTCTGAATTTCATACGTGACACTCTCCCTTCTGAACTATCGTTCAGTTGTAGCACCTTTACGGTGTCTAACTCCCACGCCACCCAAAGGAAGCACGAGGGCTGGGATAGTCCCAAGTTGCGCAATTTTATACTGGCAGTCGAGAGGCAGTCGGGTTCGAACCACGAACCGTCCGGTCAGTAAATCCACGCTCTAATCACTTTTGCCATCTCTTCTGAACTAGGCACATAAACATATAGACGACGAAGAGCAAAATTATCAGCATAACTTCTGTGGATTGCAATGCAGTATCATATGTGATATCTCACTCCCACAATGACCACCTCAATCCTGTCCCATGTGATTGGGCTTTGAATTGATATACTGC
>NW_008751704.1:270687-286929 GCF_000715545.1 Opisthorchis viverrini | reverse complement strand
TTTTTAAAATAAAAAAAATAATAGACAAATAAAAAAAGATAACAAAGGGTGGGTGAAGCAAGCGAATGGCCTACTTGAAAATTCGTTGCAACTGGTCCTCCACATCGAATCCAGGAAACAGAGGGCGTCCCTAGACATTTCATAAACCAATAAAAAAAGATAACAATCTAAGGGTGAAGCAAGCGAATGGCCTACTTGAAAATTCGTTGCAACTGGTCCTCCACATCGAATCCAGGAAACAGAGGGCGTCCCGCATTAGACATTTCGGCAAAAATGCACCCAGCAGACCACACATCGATTGAAGTTGTATAGAGCTTGGCACCGAGTAGTACATCTGGTGGTCTATACCACAAAGTAACCACCTGAATTAATGGAAAATAGACAGACTGTTGAACTAGTCTGTTTGCATGGCACCTCGCCGAACCATAGTTGCGTGCATAAATGTATCCGTTCCTTCTGAATTTCATACGTGACACTCTCCCTTCTGAACTATCGTTCAGTTGTAGCACCTTTACGGTGTCTAACTCCCACGCCACCCAAAGGAAGCACGAGGGCTGGGATAGTCCCAAGTTGCGCAATTTTATACTGGCAGTCGAGAGGCAGTCGGGTTCGAACCACGAACCTTCCGGTCAGTAAATCCACGCTCTAATCACTTTTGCCATCTCTTCTGAACTAGGCACATAAACATATAGACGACGAAGAGCAAAATTATCAGCATAACTTCTGTGGATTGCAATGCAGTATCATATGTGATATCTCACTCCCACAATGACCACCTCAATCCTGTCCCATGTGATTGGGCTTTGAATTGATATACTGCCGAAGACCACCCCCATACTTTCCCCAGATAGTCTAAAGAATCAATTTTTCCTTTCTACTGTATTAAAGATGAAAACGAGTGAAATGGGTACCGGTTTTTGAAACAACTACCTGATTGGTTTTCGAAGTTGCCTAACACGAACTGTTTAACATATAGCGATTAGTTTCTTCTGGAGGCCACAGTGTTCGGAGACAAACCGACCTTGACAACGAACAACAAGCTGGTTGGACGAATGTGTCACGTGTGGGCTACGGGCTAAACGAAGGCCTGTCTTGGTTGCTCAGAATGTGAGTCAATTTGGATAAAGCATCTATGGCTCGACGTTTCTCGCTCCCTCATGAGGATTCTAGCGCAATCATGTTGAACATTCTGTGATGACCATATAAATACAGTTGCAATAATCTTCGTCTCCAGCAGCCGTGCCTAGTGATATGCCATAGTGGGCGGAGCAGGAAGCCAAGGACTGACATAGAAGTTGCATCACCGCCAGCAAGACAACACGAAGGCTGTCCGCTCTAATTGGGTACAGAGCGCAAACAGACGCTACAAGCGAACAGCCAAACGTGATCTCATTTGGAGAGTTATATATCCCTTGAACGAGGTGAAAAAGACCGTACCTCACCAGATGCACAAACCTCCTCGGAAGGCTCATGTCAATACACTCCTTTCAAGATAATCCATCAAAGTGTGGTCCCATGGAATACATGCGAATCAGAAATATTGCTCCTTAGGATTTCACGGTGCACCGTATCTTGATGAAATAGGTACCTTCCTACGGAAATATCATATTAGACTGGTAGTTTCTTCTTCACGGTTGAGCCAGTCCCAGGAAAGATCACCCTTGTTAAATCAGACCTGTGTTAACCGGCGTTTTTCGCAAATTTTCAGCATACAAGATAGAGGTTTAAGGGTTCCATGGGTAGCGCTTCAAAAACAGTCGCATATTTACGAAGGAAACTGCGTTAGCTAATAATTCGCGAATATTTGCATACCCTAACTTGAATAGGAAGGCGGAAAATCACATTGCCTTAACAGCGTTTGCTACAGCAAATAATTAGCACATTTGTGAACATCCTCAATACCATGAAATGAATCGACATCAGTGAGTAGAAAGTCAGTTGGCACGCACGCCGACCTGTTCCGCAGGGTTTTGGATCCAAAGGGGCGTTGTCATGCAGTGCTGATATCAACGATCAATCAGGCCGCGGGGTAGCAGTAGTGCAAGAGTTTGTTAACTGATTGTTCCCCGTGGTTCTCATCAGCAATTCATTTAATTCATTGCTTTTATTGGGTGGCTGGGGTATGTTTGAAACTGACGGACAGGACAAGGAACTGTTAATATCCGACATGAATGTACTCACAAAAATGTTTGATTAAAATGGCTTGTGTGTCTGATATACGCATGATATACTTTGTTTTACACTAACTTGGTCTCGTACCCAGCTGCGATAAGACTCCAACTGAGAAAATACAATAAGTGCATTTAAACTGTTTTTGTATGCGTACGGACGGTAAGCGACCTAGTGGGTTCCTCCGCGGATATCGCTTCAACCAACGGAATAGCAAAGGTTTGACCTATAAGATGGCACGGCAACATAATAAGTTCGCAGTCAATTGGTGGCCTGTGAATGCTCAATGTAGTTCAAATGCCGTCAGGGAGGACAGCTAGGAAATTCATTGCACACAGCAACCGGAAAGCCCAATCTGAACAAACCTGATAGTCAGATGAAACCACCAACATAGTCTTTCCCAACTGTCCCCTAGACTATCGGATTAGCTAAGTTCAGTAAATAAACCAAAATACATGCTCACGTTTCCTCCTCCCTTAGTACCGACACATCTAGGAGGGGGCGGTGAGCCGGATTTCTTCAGCAGTAGGAATGTTGCTGAGTTGACCCACCTATTCAACAGCTAATCGACGCATTCACACACCTGCTCAAGACGTGTTGCTGCAGGCCACTGTTTGGGCGATTCTATGTACAGTGGAACGTTTAGATGTAGCTCCGGTTATTCACTAGCCCCTTCTAAACTTTTTTGTTAGTTGTTGCATAGTGACTAGCGATATTGTGTTGCAGGGAGATGCGAAGACTTCAAAGATGAGACGGCTTGACTCGTTGGTCAGAGAACTTACGCCATCAAGATCACAGATACGTCAGACCAATTAGGAGAATCTCTCCAAAATCTACCAAAACCTTAATTTTTATCACACCGCCAGAAGCGAAAATTCTGGAACCTTCTGATGGACCACCGATTCACTATGTCAACATTAGTGTAATCAGCGCTTGTGAATATAACCTCATAAGCCAATGTATTGGTGATGAGTCAACATCACCAGTCCCTGAACAGTATGCCACCACCTATAAAATAATTGGTTGTAGGGTTAGCAGGCAACACGGAATCGAAGGTGACATCAAAGCTTTACAAGCTGATGACAATATCGGCCAATAAGCCAAGCTTTTCACTGAAGGCAGATTCGAGCTGTTTTAGTCAATAGTGCAGTTGAATGTTATCGACGATTTCGATCAAACTAAGATCTACCGAATACAAGTGTCACAGAGCCAATCAGAGAACGGATGAACCATCAGCGAATATATCTCAACGGTTAACGAAGCACACATGAGGAGCACCGAGGACCATCATCATTAACATCAACAGCATGACATCGAGCACCCAGCGATGTTGTCTGTAATCGAATGAAACTAACACACTGAGATAGTCGTAGAGAGATCCCAGCACCTCGTGCAATTGGTTGGGACGTCACAGACAAAGGCTGACTAACGGCAGTGCAGTTGCTGAGAGAGAATAATTTGTTTATTACGGCAAGAACCCATGGTGTCGCAAATACGTGGTGAGATATACTGGGTAGGACCGCAGGGCCGTGGTGAGGTAGCAAGGCAAAATTAACGATTAACTGAGATGACAAGCCAGGCTGGATAGCCTCAACAATTAGCTCGTGTCTGAAGAGGTCCAAATCACTTCCGCTGAAAGTCCATGTGATAGAAACTAGATGGTGATATGGGATGTTGTTGAGGCCTTCTCAAACCAACTAGCACTTGAGGCTTGTCGACCGACGGATGATTAGGTCTGCATGTAAGCTGACTTTACTTCGATCGTGCTGAGGCGACTATATATGTCAGGAGAGACGGTTAATCCCCGCACGGAAACAGCCACCAAACTTAGTTACATTACGGCGACTGGCTCTTGTGAGGAAATAAGTCTACCGCCATAAGATGGAGTGAATAAGTTCACTGGGATGTAGTACGGTTCAGCTACTATCGGTTATTGGCGACGAGAACATGTAAGAAAGTGCTGTAGCAATGAGGACAAGACACAATTACAGAGTTTTATTATAGTAAACGAGGAAGCATATGCCTCGGAACGAATGGATAAGCGAGACAAATCGCGATATGGTAGGAACAGAGACATACCTCGGCGGAGTACTGGCGGACCGGAATGCCATAAGCACGCGCAAGCCCAAAATCAGCCAACTTTAGCTCTCCATTGTCATTGATAAGTAGGTTTTGTGGTTTTAAATCCCGGTGGAGAACGTTATGGTTGTGGCAAAACTGAAGCCCACGTAGCAGCTGATACATGAACAACTAGAGCGGGAATTAAGAAGATGGAGACAAATAGAACACGGAAAACTGGTAATGCGTGCTACAATAAAATATCGTTACCGCGAACAAGCACCATAAATAAGGCAGAGAAATGGTGTTGGTGGTTGAGGCCGGTATTGACCCTATACTGAGCTTCATACTAAAAACATTATCCAGTTATGGAAAGCTGGGAACCAAAACCCCCAAAATGGGAATACTTGAAAACCATTATTCATCGGTTATAAAGGCTGGGAAAATAAACCTCAAAAGAGACTAATCCTCAGAAGAGGAGGTTTGTTGATACCTTCATGGTTATACTGCAGTGCGAGTCCCTCATATCCAGTCAGTAATTTTAGGTAGCCTCTTCGAAGGGTAAGACCTTATCCAAACAAAATTTAAATAAACTTGTCTCCCAGTGAAATGTTACTACTCAGATTGTAAGCAAAAGTAGTCGCCATTTTAGCGAACTTTTACCGCGTAGTCTGAACTTCTGACAAAAGTTCATGTTCGAGTATAAGTGAAGAAATTGACCGTCAACACATGGTGCTCTTGATCCATTTTTAATGGCTTCCCCACCCCCGCCCTCCTGGCGGTACTGCGTACATCCTCACACGTTCACTGAAGCTAATGGGTAGACAGCTGGAGCGGCCATCAAAAATGGGAGCCACACAACCGAATGCTATTCGCCAAACGGTAAAGGCCGTTCATCAGGTAGGGCTTCCGGATGTTTACCCCTATCCATTCTATTTACTTTAAAGTCCAGCAGGTCGATCTCTCCAGTGATCTTTGCTGGATATGTGAACGGCCCCTGTGAAAATAACACAAGCCTAACAGTACGGTGACGTGTCTGTTAAAGTATTTAACTTGTTTGAACACTTGCAGATCCTGAGGGGTGAGCCAGAGTCCCAAAAATTTGTGATTCGTTTTTCGTAAAGTTCTTCTAAGTCTGTGATTCTCATGCGAACCGAACTAACAGGTGCCAAAAGCAGACAACCCGAACGAGAACGACACCGTGTAAGTTGAGGAAAACGCTATGCGCATTACTGCTGCATGAGTGTCCAAGTTAAACTGTTTATACTACATTAAATCCGCATATTTCCACGAACCTCAATGACTAAGGAGCTTCATCGTTTATACCTCACCCCACACGCCCCAGAATGAGCTGGAGTGAACGGCAGATTTGGGTTCTTTGTCCAAAATCAGATGAACAAATTGATGTATTACGGTTCAAAAACCAAACTATCTATATGACCTATGAAGATGGCTAAGAAACCTGCAATGGTTGTTTTGCTGGAAACCTAGCGACAAACGATTTGTTGAACAGGCTCAATTTGAGTAGAATCCTGCGACGCAGTCACAGTGAACATATGCTGAGTTTTCCCAGCCAAATAAACCCTTTGCTGCGGAAGATAGAAGGAAGGAACAGGATTTGCAGCATTTCTCGCTGTTTATCATCGTATCAGGCAGAAAACAACCAGTCAAAACTACCCGTTCTATGTAACGCGAGTCACAAGCAACAGCCCAGGACCCTATCGACTGTCATTCAGAGTGACCGTCAGCAATCAAATTACCGAGAAATTTATTACTTATTCACCAGATGGCAGTTTTCAAATGCAACTGAAATATTTTTCGGTTCTAAAACGATTACATCATATGACTTTTCTGGATACCAGAATCCCTACCATAAACGGGAGCACATATCACCTTAGTGACTCTCCTATGAGGCAACTTCACTCCTCAAGTTCTATTGTATGATGCTAATCTGGGATTTTAAGTGAAGCATACATTGTACCGGGATCCACTGGAGTAGATTGACAACGAGTAGTAGTTCTTAATAGCCTTACAACTCATGGTTACGTGGGAAAATACAGAAGGAACCGATTGGGACATAGTAAGAGGAGGCTGAGCTACAAACAGTGACCAACATTCCGGTTTGTTTGACTCCATAATCTAGCACGATTGCAAATGCGTGCATACCAGTGTACTGTTAAGATACTAGTCACCGCCCACAAAAGTGAACGAATTAGAAAAGCCGGTAAAAAAACCCAAGTACTGGAGCAGGCGACTGTACGGTCGAGGATGGGCGGTCCTGTACCGCGCACTGCAAACAAGCCACCTGTAGTTCCAGATAACATTCAGCTCCACCAAAAGCTACAATAGGAAATCCATGAGATTCAAACGTCTGCTACTTGTCTATTTGGCACGAGTATATAACTAGTAAAGTTTGTAGTTCAATAAATAACCTCAATTTTTATAAATATTATGCTTCGTTTGTCAGCATCAAAAAAAAGAGGCCGAGCTATTGCTAACTCGCATACACACACTAATTTTGGAAACTGTAGAGCAGAAAAGTGGCCGCAAACAGTGAGTTAACGACCCGAATTGAGTAGTCCCGCTGGATAAAGGCTGCATTACTCCCAAATTCGGAGGCAACCAGAACTGACAACAAAAACTAGTTCCTCTCGGGCAAAAGCTTGTCCCCACCGATCGCCACATTGGCTTATGCGTACACCAAAAATAAAAGCATAGCAAACCTTAACCGTCTTTTGATCGATTTCTCCATTGCAGCTGTCAAAATACTTTTTGAGATCCTGATCACAGTATTCGAACACAATGGTCAACCTCGATTCACTCAGCAGCACATCGAATAACCTAGAGGAATATGGATGATGCGACTGAAAAGGAGATGATTACTACCTCACGATGTTTTTATGCTTCAGCTCTTTTAGCAAACAAATTTCACGAAAAGCAGAACTCGGTATTCCTTCATCATCATTTTCTAGGCGGACACGCTTAAGCGCAACGATTTCGTGTGTGTCCCGATTTCTCGCTTTATAAACCTTGCCATATGTGCCTGTGTGTTCGAGTGGTTCAAGCGAGTCAGTTTATTAACACCTACCTTCACCAATTTTCTCCAACTTTTCGTACTTCAGGACCACTTGGTTGGTCATTGTAGTACAGCATGAAAATGCGGGGGTGAACAGCCTTACAGTACAACCAAATGCAACCGCATATCTGAAAGCTATCCGATAAGCAGCTGGAAAAAATGAAATAAAAGGGTTACAGAATAGAAAAAACAGGTTTGTAGCCAGTGGTTTCTTGTTTCAGTTTCCACTGGGGTTCGACGGTCGAACCCAACACCGACTGATCGGTTGCTCCTGTCTAGTTTGAGCAACCTGGCAGTATCTTAGCCTCCGTACCTCCCTCAAGTTGCACTGAAGACGTCAAAATTGGAAAACTTTTATTTTGTTTCCCACTCCCATCCATTGTTGGGGTGCAACAGTTTAAAAATCAAAATTTCAGTGTTCTGGAAGTTTGTCTGTGTATGCAATTCTAGTCTTTGTACAAAAAATCAACGGATACATTGTCGCACGAGCTTAACGACAGAAAAAGACGTTGCTACTGATAACATTTGACAGCAGTGGTGATAGAAAAGTCGGCAACTTCCAGTGTTTATAAGTCGTGCAGCCATAAGCCAACACGTCTGTTTCACTGCCTCAGAGCCGGGTAGGATCATTCTAGAGGGCATGGGAATGTGTCCAAACCAGAACACCGATACAAAACGGTGAATATCCAGTTAGTTTTTTCAGTGAGGGAAGATTATCTATTGCAAAATCTATCACAAGATAGACCATAACGCGCCTTTTAAGTGCACTGATGCACAAAAGCCGTCAGTATCTGATCATCGATGCCTTCGAGGCATTGGCCGGGTCTGGAGCGAAAATCCGATTAGCAGTACTGAGGTAAGCCATATGGATTAAGGAAAAAAAGGAACGCCCACACCATAGATGTGTTATTTACGCTTCTCATTACGCAGTTTCGGAGTTGTAATCAGCGTGCAAGAGGAGCATCCACCTCGCGACACAGAGTTGGATAGTCCAGGGCATGGCAGTCAAGTATAGCCAGAAAACTCAACGGACTAGAAAACTGCCAACTCCCAAGACGGGGACCACGCGACTAGACGCTGCTAGACAGGACAGACAACCAACCAGCCAGCGGCGTTCGTATGTCAAACCTATTGCTTTCAATGGATAACTCTCAATATACCTGAAACAACGGGTCATAACATCACCTCTAAAGCTTCGGCAGTTCCCCCCACGCTGTCCCGTCTTCCGACTCAATGACAATCGGGGGCCACAAGAGTTGTTGTTCTAATTGTTCAGTCTAGTGGTCAAGGTATTATTACATACTGAAAATGGTCATGCCACTTTGGTTCATGACGGTATCCCTCGCAGACGATCTCCGGATATCAGTCTGACACACTAACCGAAATGGTCTTCGGACATTCCTCGGTCTCCTTCATATCCTTAGCCTCCCATGACCACCAAGCTTAACCGTCCACACGCATGCAGACAATTTGCTATGCTAGGTTATTTTCCGGACCTGTGGGAACGTTTCACGGAGATTGAAGCAATGCTGTTGTTCTGTCTTGTATTCGGCGCTTGGGCTGACCTGGTAGCGCTGTGCCACAGACGAGCCTACCTGCACTGTGCAAAAAGATGGCGACCCCGTTCCAGTGCGAATTGATATATGACGTTGAGCCAGTTGGACAAGAGTTGAGCAGACGGCTCTGACATATTCGTCCAACTTTGGGATCCTCCAGCCTCATAGTTCCGAAGCGCTTTGTCCGCCCCTTATGTGGCGCTGAAAAGCAGAGGAAAAGCGACCTCGGACGAGGGCATTGTCAGAATCCGTATAAGTGTCGCAAAACGGACGACAGTCAGTAATTGATCCGCGCTATCACTGACAGTGTGATCAATTCGGGTGTGTGGCCAGCAAGCTGATGGAGGACACCATGTGGCTAGACGACGTCCATTACTCGGGAAGTTAGTACTGCACAAAGACAATCTGTAGTCAGCACGTAGCGGAGGCAGTCTTTCGCTATGATCTGTACGTACCGAGTTTAATCCAAGGCATCCACCCAAATGAGTCTCGGATGTGATAAGTTTGTCTGTGTGTTCAGATATTTGGCAACCACAACAATATATGGGTTTTCGTCCACAATGACGAGACATCCGCGGCGTCATAAAAGTAGCTTTTGATAATGTCAGAACTACAGTGAGTCGTGACATAAGCAGACACGACAAACAACGACCAAACAATTTCACTGACCTTGCCAGATGAACCACATGGAGTTGGCTGTCAACGGGCAAAGACCAATCCGCCCGATGACTAAGGGCTCTGCCAACCCCCGCACATTCTACCGCAATGGCGCTTGGATTGTCAGAAGTGTGTAGCCGGAAACGAGTGGAGGGTCATGAGGCAGTTAACTCAGTTATTGTGCTTGGATTTAAAGGCTTATTTCTAATCCACAGCAAACTTCAGTGTCAAGCGAATCCATCGTGGGAGCAAGAGCAGCCTGTTATCTTGCTTGCTTCAGAGTTCAAACACTAGAAGCAGACAGATGGACGGAACGTCTAGCCTTTAGAATTGATTTTGGGATGCTTCAGGCTGTCAGCGCCAACTGATGTATAGATGTTGCGGCCAACATCGATGTGAGACGAAGGAAGTCGGTAGCCTTATTGTAGGGCCCAACAAGGAGGTCTGTGTGCCATATGCAGAAATTAAGATGACCAGACTGGTGACACCACGCGACGGCTGATGTAAAATGACGGTATTGTCAATTGTAGGTATCGTGGCTTTACGTGGACTGGTATACTGCTGTGGCCCTCAGACCTAGACTGTTGGACGAATAAGGTTCTCGACAAAAGCCTCCGACTCACACACCCGACCACAAGGCAGCGGTGTCTGGTGCGAAATGTCAGCCCATCCACTTTTTAAATCACATGTCTCCACACATGTTTCAAACGCCAACCTGGAGGCCTACGAGTCTGTGTTGATCACAAAACTATCCGTTGGCTCTGCAAGCATCGCACAGACGGCCTCTAGTATAATCCAATGGGTCACGAAGGTACATAAACAGCCACAAGACGGTAAGCTCCGGTCTTCGTGATGGAGTTGACTATAGATCGAGCTCTAGGTATTTCAGTGATTAGAGCGGGTTAGGGCCGATATAGAAGCTTGGGAGAACAATACCTGTATCCATAAGTGATGATTCAGTAAGCGTAACACAAACCGGACCACAACGGTTGATAATGCTAGATGCTGTCTGTGACTTTGATGCGAAGAGGCCTTTCGTCCGTGAGCAAGACGCTCTAGAATAAGACATATATACCATTGGCGAAACACCAAAAAATCCGAGTATCATGTAGAAACAAGGCTCCATCACTCTTGCTTCACTGTCGTACAACCATAAAGTTGTATTTAAAGCCTAACAGTCAAAAGAAGAGGAGAGTACGTGAGGGAGGGGACCTGCTGCTTGCCTATGTCAACTATTCTGAGGTGTCTACACCTCCAGGCGCTCAATCATCAATCTTGAAAGAAAATGGCAGCACGGACGCCATTGACATCGATCAGCCGACACTTCTTGCAATGTCTCCAGATAAGCGCAGGCGATGTCGCGGAGGCCCCATCCTAGAAGGCGAACAACACCAACAACAGCCAGAATCTTTTAAATTTATTTCACGCCCTTTTGTCAAATCATGCGTTGTCCATCTCGCGATTTACGCCATTCTGAAGTAGACACGAAGAACATCGCTCGTCCCGGTAGATGCTGTTTTGACATGCGCAGCACATAACCAAACCACCGCAGCTGATGATGCTGAATGGTTTTCGCGATTGAAGTACCTGCTGTATAAGCAGATACCCGTTTTCTAACCACCTTGTTGCTAATCCGATGACGCCATCCAACACCAACTACGCTTCTGAGGCATCGGTGGCCAAAAACCTGAAGACGCCTCACACCATCTACTCACAGAGGCCACATCTCGCACTCATACAACAACACTGTAGCCTGGTACACGCGACCCTTAAGACTCAGTGGTATGCCTTTTGACGACATAACTGACGCACATCAGCAAATGTAGTTTGGGCCTGTGAGAATCCTGCACTGATTTTACCAGACACATTTCCTGCAGAGTTATGACAACTGCCGAGGTATGTAAAATTTTCCAAATTCCGGTGATTCTACTTGAATTGTAAAGGGTATTCCAGAGACTGCACGTCCTGGAGAGTGACTATGCACTTTGAAGGTGCAAGGCGAATGCAGAAAGATGGTATGATGGTGATCGGTCTATTCAACAGGGTTAGTGCTTCGCTTCGGCCTTCAAACAAAAAACAAACAAAAAATCGTTCAGCTGTGCCTAACTGAAGGCTTCGGCCTTCAAACATGAAGGCGATGTCATCTGCATACTCCAGATCGACAAGGTTCTCACCGGAAACTATTTGAACACCGGGGTTTAAAAGGCATTCCAGCGTTCGTCAGGTTATTTCACCAATGACGAAGTTGAATAAGAGTGGAGAGAGTGGACACTCTTGTGGGACACCACTTTTGTAGGAAAGCTTTTGGAGAGCTCACCATACACTCTCACCCACCCAGAAGTATGCTAATATAGAGATCGGATTATGTTCACAAACTTCTGATGCGAGCACTCGTTTCGAAAACGGGTACTATTATCGATTCACCCCACTTACCTGGGATGGTCTATTTCTCCTAGATAAACACGAATAAGCTAGATGAGCACTGGCTGAGAAACCCAATGCCATCCTCGACGGAACTAGCAGCACGATGACGCTTGAGTGAAGACATACACATGGACACTTCTGAGACTGAAGACAGCTCCATACTAACAGTCCACCTTTCTTGATTGGAGGTAGCAGGTGGCCAACTGAATTGCTGTTCGAACAGCTGTGCCCAGCGGTCCAAACGCGCTGTTTTGCTGCATATCAGGGAGCCATTTCGGTCCCTGGTTATTTCGCCGACAAGAGATTTTCGAAGACCAGTCGAACCAATTAAGCGGAACAGTTTAAGGACGCTTCCAGCATTTTCTGCATCTTCCATTGTTTCGGCTTTCGGGTCAACCAAACTTCTCGGTCTGCACGGACACTCAGGTTTACCTGGCATCGGATGAGGCGTCGGGTGGAGTTGTGGTCGCGGCCAGGAAGAATCTGTCGCCGCGGCTCCAGTGAAGACGCGGTCCAAGTTTTGGATGAGGATGGGTCGGTTGTACCGCAAACAGACATTCCGGCTTTGAGTAGTGCTTTGGATATCTTTTAGAAGCAGCTGTTTATATCCGACATTGGACCGTCTGGTAGGTGTTCGAGGAGCTCGTCCTGATAGTTTCATCTGGTTTCTGGGTCCAATGGCTTCTCCATAGGTAAGCGAGGTGTGCGCATTTTTCGTAAACCTGAAAAGTGCAATGAAAGGCAGCAGCGTACAAGTGCATGGTCCGAGTCCAGGCTGGTGTTCCAGAAGGGGAGGTAGGCGGTGATCAACCTTCGCCACCGATAGATGACGGCGATGTGATCTACGTGGATTCAACACTGGTTTTTGGTGGACACCACGTTGTGAAGCGATTTCCGCAGTCCCGGAAATTAGTACTAAAAGGGAATAGTCTGTGATTAGCACACATCTGAAGCAGACAAACTCCGCTGTCCGTGCTTCTCGTGTCCAATCCAAGACGATCACCCGATCGGGCCTCAGCAGCGCTTAGACATGTCACCAGAAAATGCAATATCTAAGTTTTTAGACCAATGTAAGAGCGTCATACAAACTGTATTGACAGATTCAGAGCTATAGTCAGCTGGAGTGTAATAGGGCGAAATAAACGGGGTACGATGGACCTCACTTCCTCTAGATTATCTCAAAGACGTTGCCAGACAAACCGCGCAGAGGGGACTATCAACGGGTATTCACTAAAGTAGACGCTTCCGCTCGGTAGCTCAACACAATACCCGCTCTAGTATATTCAGCTACAGCGGCCTCCAAATCACCAGATGTGTGCAGCCGGAACCTGTAAGAGGGCGAGGAAGTAGTCAGTTCGATTACAATACTTGCGTCCTGCATCCTTGTTTCTGACAGACGACATATATCAATGCAGAGGGAATCCAGCGTACGAGCAAGAGCCACTTGTTGACCAGTTTAGTTCAGCGTTCGAACACTGAAGGTAGCTAAGCAGATTGGCTTTCAGTGTTTTAAAGCAGATTTTGAAGTGTTTAGGGGTGCTACTGAAGTGAACACACGGAAGTTGCGGTTGAATGTAACGTACGGCGAGCAAAGTAGTCAGTTCTAGTGCTGGGACGTGCGGAGAACATCCAAAACGTGGTGGATATGGTGAAATGGAAAACGTGAGTGTCAGAAGGGGGCATCAGCAGTAACGTGTTTTCGCTTGCCCGCCCTGTTGTATGCAGTAAGTAAGGCGACCTGGATGATGGTACCAAGCGACGGCTGATGTCGTTCGTTCAGCTGTACCACTAGTTCTGTGCCTAACTGCCATGTCACCAGAAGGAAGTACGAAGGCTGAGATACTACCAGGTCGCCCAGGCCCAAACAGGTCAAGTCGAGAGTCAGAGGTCGATTTCGAATCACGGACTTTCCAGTCAGTAAATTCGCACTCTAACCACTGAGCCACCTTGCCAATGAGGCATAAGACTATTGTCAGTTGTAAAGGTCATGGTTGTACGTGGGCTTGGATACTACCAGGTCAGCCACACCTAAGCGGGAGGACGATTGTGGCCCTTAACCAAAGCCTTCGGCTCAAAAGCCTAACCGCAAGACAGCGGAGTTTAGTGCGAGTGCATTACCATTTTTGTAGAACTAGTCGCCACACATGATACAGCCGCTAACCTGGAGGGCCAGGAGACTGCTCGTCAGAGGATTGACCATTGAGACTGCGA
Organism: Opisthorchis viverrini; assembly: GCF_000715545.1. NCBI lineage: Eukaryota > Metazoa > Platyhelminthes > Trematoda > Opisthorchiida > Opisthorchiidae > Opisthorchis > Opisthorchis viverrini. The sequence goes on along the minus strand of NW_008751704.1, from coordinate 272,778 downwards.
GTGTCGCGCGGACATCCCCCAGTATAGCTCAATTCTTCGCCGAAGTACACGAACCGCTACATCAAGGTAAGGTCAGTCTATTCGTGACGGCAACACCTTCTTTGCTAGATGACGATTGGGTACACATGATTCATGCTCCAACCCTCTCATCTGTTAGGTTTACTCTGTTGTAACGATTCCGATTCGTCACCAGATACCTGCTTACGCACCACTTCGTTCTGTACTCGCTGCAACCAGCTGTGATATGCAACTTGCTATGGTAAGGAGACAACGCTGATCAAGCACGTTAGGTCCTGAGGTAAGCACGCGTAAGGTCCTCGGATCGGAGAGGCCAAGTCCCACAACCACAGAGTTAGACTGCTATTTAGCTTCAAGGGAATTCGGTTTTGACGCTGTAAATGATGCGAATTGGCTGATACTGTTCGGGCCCTGATACTCTTCACATCAAATTCATCTATCACAGTACAATCACCGCTTATGCAACTGCTTAGATAGGTGAACCTACTTGTGAACTCGAGCTTTTACTTTCGAAGTTCTACAGGAGTACAAAAGGGTTAGAAATCCTGAAATAAGGCCTTGCCATTGGGAGGTTCAAAACGCATGCCAATGACGAATTTAAAAAAGGGGAGATAACATTGATTAACTTCACTAGTTGGCACGAGGCTTCTTATCAGCACACTGCACAGCACATGCGAACCCGACCGGCAGTATGGGAATAAAGGACACGAAGGATGATTGCGAATTTCAAGGGCATCCACATCTGACCAATAATATTTGGGAGAGTTGAGCTGTCTACAAAGCCAATGGCTCATTTGAAATCGACTGCAACCGCGGTTGTTGGTCGGTGGTATGCGTGGCACCGCCCAAGCGCTTGAGGTACTGTAAACGTATGATTGAGACACGCTCTATTAAGTGGAAAGCCACCTTGGAAGTCTTGGAGTCGCATCTTACGTGCCAAAGATGGGTGTTGCAATATAAGGGAAGTAAGTAGCTACGTTACGACTGGCATGAGACTTTTGCCCCTATGTTTGGAATAGATGGTTCGGACAACTTTCAAGGACACGGGTCCAATCAATGTTTCTCTTGAACACTTATTCGTCTTTGAGTAGCACCGCGTTGAGGTCATCTAGATCAACCACCTGATGACACTTGAAGGCAGAAAGGCATATTGGTGCTTCATCAACAAAGTGGGTATTAGAACTGGCGGACCACAAATCAAAATTAGCAAGTCGAATGAAACACAGGCAAAGGGTCAGGGAGCCAAATGAACTGCTGTTGAAAAAACTTTACCCAGTGAACCAGACGCTGGTGTTTAGTATACACTTTATTTCAAATATTATCTTCGATTAAATCACTCACAGATGACCTTTTAGGTCCTGTTCTGCGGATTAGCTGAAACCACTTCCATGCATTCTCAGCCGTATATATATATATATATAATTCATGCAAAAATCTCCATCCATCATCGATCGATTCATACGTCCCGAAATATTCGATGCCGATCCCAGTACTCAATACTCGGTTGATACCTGGGAGCATTGGTTTTGTACTTCCACGTACTTCCTGGAGTCAATTGTCTCACACAAGTCGCTGGATTTAAAAACCATGCACGATCATGCAAAATCTCTCAAACTAGCGCAAAAACAGTCGCAGTTATTTCTGCCAAAAAATCAACTCCCTGTGCTACCATATCGAACGGCCTGCCGAGATCTTCACGTACTCAAGCATCAACCTCACGAAGAGACTGGATCTTACCGTGGTGTGACGGTTTGCGCACCTCAGCGATCCATTGAGCTATACTGGAGAGTGTCCAGCGACACTCACACTCTCATACCAGGTTGGTCAGTGGTTAGAGGTCTGACGAACACAGTCTCCTGGCCCTCCAGGTTGGGGGTTGGAACATGTGGCGACTTGTTCCGTAGAAATGGTAATGCATTTGCATTTCCCGCCAAACACCGCTGCCTTGCGGTTAGGCTTTTGAGCCAAAGGCTTTGGTTGAGGACCCTAATCGTCCTCCTGTCTAGGTGTGGGCGCCCTGGCAGTATTCCAGCCCACGTACAACCATGAATTGCACATACGCAAATAAACTCA
>NW_008751704.1:261296-267790 GCF_000715545.1 Opisthorchis viverrini | reverse complement strand
TCGTTGTCTCAGAACCATAGCTCGCGTGGGTTGGTGTCGGCGAATCCGTAACCAGGCAATTAGAAAGCGTGTTTTCGGTTGTGTAACGGGTACTTCCATCGAAGAATGTGTCCAGCACCAGAAGCTGCGTTGGTTGGGACATGTGTTACGTATGCCGAAGCATCGTTTGCCGAAGAGAGTACTGTTTTCCATGTCCAATTCGGAGTGGCGTAAACAAAGAGGTGGCCAACCCATGACCTGGCAGAGGAGTATGAAGGAGATCACGAAACGCTTGGGTGCTGTCGGTGCTATTCGCCTTCCAGGATGGGGACCGCGTGATCCTCACTGTGCCTGGTGGAGACAGTACGACTGATATCATGCTGTCGATGATGATGACTCAAGCATCATCGGATAAACAGATGACTGCTGCTAGTATAAGATCTGCACGTTTTTTCTGTTGCTATACGCGTCACCCACGTTATGAATTCCCGGCTAAAGACGCGACCTGCACAAACTGCAGAAAGGACATTTTTAAAAGGTATGCAGATCTACTACTGGTTCAAGGGACACGCCATGTTTCAACTGCACCACCTTGCGTCACTGCTACCTCCCCCGAGTGCCTCAAAGAAGCAGTCACTGATGTGAAAGCCAATGGCGTTCCACTTCGAGCCTTGTTGATGCTGGTAGTCCAGAGTTTCATTTCCGAAACTATAGTCGGTCATAACAAGTGACCTGTACTACCATCAATCATCCGAGATCACTTTGGCATCCATCCAGCATGCAGCTTCACTCTTGTACACTGTCTTTTGACAGTTCAACAGAAACAAGTATCCTTCTTTCAAGTTGTCAGTATTATGTTATCTCTTTCAGGACATTCTGCTGGAAAACAATTTCCCTAAGCCTCACAAATCCCTGAAAATCTCATTCAACCATGACAAACCTTCAACGCTTTTTAGTCTAGTAGCTGCCAAAATAGAACCTCACTTTGTTTGTGCATCTTGATCCAAGGTGTCATCATCATCATCATCAATGACAGCAACATCAGTGTTGGCACTGATGCTTCACTGCCGTACAAACATTCATGGTTGTACGAGGGCTGGGATACTGCCATGGCGCCCACACCTAGACAGGAGGACGATTGTGGCCCTTAACCAAAGCCTTTGGCTCAAAAGCCTAACCGCAAGACAGCGGTGTTTGGCGGGGAAATGCAAATGCATTACCTTTTCTACGGAACAAGTCGCCATACATGTTCCAACCCCCAACCAGGAGGACCAGGAGACTGTGTTCGTCAGACCTCTAACCATCGACCAACCTGGTATGAGAGACGCTGTGAGTGTCGCGCGGATACCCGCTATTTACAAACCTTCACACCACGATAAGGTCCAGTCTCTTCGTGACGGGATCCAAGGTGTAAGCCCATTGCCATAAAGTCCAGACGACATTCTGCAGACGGCGAGGCTATTATTGCTTCTGAAATAAAGCGTTTACTCGATCAACAAAACACTGAAACCTCAGTCTCCATTGGTAGCGCAAATGCTCACCACGACAAATTAGCGACACTATAGTAGACAACAGGCAAACTATAAACAAATTTATGCAATCGGACTCTTGTCCGCCTCCCAGAATTGAAGTTATGAATAGTAAAATGGCTTAATATCGTATAATTACCACGCTCGATCATCATATCATCAAATACCCAGTAAGGAAAGTGGCGAAATCAACACCGCCTTTAAAGTTTGCAACAATTTTATATCAGTTTTGTGGAATACTTTTTGCAGTAACGAATGGAGTAGCCTGTTTTCAAAGAGTAGTGGAGGACATAGTGCGTACCATACGTATGCCTATGTGGATAATGTCGCCATATGTGGAAAGAATCAAGAAGAACACGATATGGACTTCCACTGTTTTCTCACCGCAGCACAAAAGTGCGGCCTTCAATTAAATCACGATAAAAGCACAATTCCCACCGCCATACTCAGACTCCTTGGCTATGGAATTATCGAAGGTATCACCAAACCAGACCCCGAATGCTTCAGGGCCTTACAAGAACTGCCCACCCGAAGGATACGAAGTCTCAACACCGTTGGCTTGTTCGCATGCTGTTCTCGTTGGATAAGCTGTTTCTCAGATAAAATCTACCCAATCACTCATATTGCAATCTTTCTAGTCCCGAAGTCTGTTATGAAAGCGCTTGAGAGTCTCAAAGAAGAGTTGGTGGATGCAGTCGTGGTCATTATCGATCCGGGAACAACTCTGACATTCGAAACTGGTGCGTCTGGTATTGCGATTTCTGCTACACTCAATCAAGATGGCAGACCGGCGACATTTCCTCAAGTAACTCTGACATTCGAAACTGGTGCGTCTGGTATTGCGATTTCTGCTACACTCAATCAAGATGGCAGACCGGCGACATTCTCCTCAAGTAGAGTCTGTCAAGGAGAAACGTTATTCTGCTATTGAAAAAGAATTGTGCGCAAATAGAGATATTATCTACTTGAGACATATTTCAAGATTGTAACCGATCAGCGGTCCGTTGCGTTCACGCATTCAGCACAACAAAAAAGGAAAATAAAAGATGAAAAAATCCAACGATGGCGGATTGAGTTATCGCATTTTTCTCTTGACGTAACCAAAAGGCCAAGCATAGAAAACAAAACCGCTGACACGCTCTGTCGGAGAGTCTGCGCGAATAAATCTCAGCTGGATCTAAAACGATTACACGCAACGCTGCCATCCGGGAGCAACACGCGTGATGCATTTCGTTCGTACCAAGAATATCCAGTTTTCTCTAAAAGACATCCGACTTGTCGTTGAGCGATGCCATGTGCATGCAGAACAAAAACCGAGTTTTCTCAAGCCACCTAATGGTATACTCATTAAAGCTGCATAAATATTTGAACTTTCAAGCGAGGAACACTGTCTTCGACGACTCGAAATAATTGTCCACTGACGGTTGTAGGCGAGTATTCCCGTTTCTCGTCCGCCAATCCTTGTCAAGATATAAGTCCCCCTACGGTGATATCACGTACGTCTAATGTCGCCACTTGCTAAATTTGACATGCCTAGTTCTGTGCACTCGGACCTCGGTTCACGACGCATTTCGGATGAGATTAAGCGATTTCTTCATGAAAAAGTCATTGCCATCAGTCAGAACACTTCATACAACCCAAGAGGGAACGGTCAGGTGGAACGATTAAGTGTCCGCGTTGGGTCTCATGCCCACCTTAGTTGTAAACGTGAACGAACCGAGCCAATGCACAAACTATTAGTGATTTTCCAGTTAATCTGGAACTGGGTTTCTGTTACACCACCAACCGTGCAACCGACGAATTCAAATTTCATCATACATTTTGTTCAGGTTGGTAGCCCACACGCGGTGGAACGGTCTCTCTGGGGTATCCATCCGTATAAAATAAATATTTATTCGACCGTGTTATTCATAATTATGAAGTAGAAACGTAACATTCCTTTTTTCCTGATTTCCGCTCCCGCAGTGGACGTGAAACTAACCCAACAAATACACCCAAGGGGTTACCTAATGACGTAACCCGTTTTCTCCCGTCCTGATGGAAACCTTGTTTCATAGGGATAATAATTACTATTCGTCTTAAAACTGGAGTAGAAGCATCAAGTCTTTACTTTCCGAACCTAAGAGACTACCACATATTGGATTGCGTGGAGGCAGTTGGAGCTCATAACTGACTGTGAAACATGAATTGCTGAGTTGTGTTAAAGAACGTCAGCGATGGGTCAGAAATTAATTCCGGGATGTTTTAGTTGCGGCTGATAGTTGCGAAGCGCTGTGACTCGTTTTGGCCAGTACAAACTTAGCAGCTGCAGATGTCTTTTTAGTTAAACGACTATGAACAGGAGAGAAAAACAAGTGAAACTAGTGTTGGCTCTTTGACGTCTATATCGGTAAGTTCCACCAGCTTGGGTAGAATTCGTATAAAAGTCGTGCTTCATGGTTACACCAGTCAATTGGAAGATGACACTTCGATTTTCGTGAGCATAGCAGGATTACTCAGCTATTTCGGAAGCGCAGGAACCTACAGCCAAAGTTCTCTACGGAGTAGAGCTAAGGCACTCCAACAGCTGACAAACTCCGCCGCAGTTGATTGGTCACAGAGCATTTAATGGCGGGGCCCATTAGCCGCACAGTGCTGTTGGTTGCAAAGTCTTCACGAGTGGTATGAAACATTTTTCGCCACATTGTTGCATTTTCATGCGCGTATGCCCAAACCAAGAAAAATCCTTATCTACCCTTATAATTTTGCAGCCCAATAAATTTCATTGTCCACTGAAAAAATCTCTGGCGGAAATGTTTGGTGGAGACCCCGTGATGGCTAGGTGGAGCTCAAAAGTTTGGAATCGTACTCTAAACTCGATAGCTTTAGTCCATCAGAGACGCATCATAGCTTACGAAACTTCAGTTCCATTCTGCGAATACTGAGCGGCGGTAGTGGCTGGGATTCCATTTTGGCGACCTCTGCATAGCCCAATTATCCAAATTTCCTTACACGTTCGTTTCCGCCAGTTGACTGTACCTTAGAAGCGCGATACACTCCACAGCAAACAAGACAGCCTCTTAACTCCAGGGTGAGAGCGACCGGTGCGAATGCCCCGTTTCAGTCGTACACCGGAGAAAAACCGGTGCATCTCATACATCTCTGGAAGGCACAAACACCATGAACAAAGCGACCTAGACGAAAGTCGATGATGAACTTTCTTCCCCAATTGGGTATCCAGAATTAACCATCCCGGATCAAGTTTTCCGATGCGGCGACCAAGGCCGAATCGTTCCCCTATTTGACAGCCACATCGGGGAGTTCAGCCCGATCATCTGGCGGTTGTTCTCCAAAATAATCACGCCCACAAAACTGTTACAGCTGCTCGTTTGTTGACTCGTCACAAATCCTGATTATCAATACCTTCACATAGGGTGCTCACGCAGAAAATGAAGCAAGCATGCGTTTATGCTTCTAGACATCCCTTTCTCCTGCAACTGTTGTATGAAAGATCTTAGCGTGGTCTGCCGGCCTTCGAAAGTCCTACACATATATTAAACCTACATCCAAGAACCGCACTCTAGAGGTGCGAAAGCCGAGTAGCAGCTGTCCCGGAGTCGAGGGCAAAACAAACTTCCGCTTGGTGACAGTTTTGTCGACCCAAATCGGAAGGCGAACCCGATGGTAAAGAAAGGCCCCCGAAATCCTAAATGCACGCCGATGCAACCGGCCGTGACCCCCAAATTACAGTCTCTACTCAATCGCCGCCGACAGGTGGGCTACCACTGACGAGTGAGAATAGGCACAACCTACTCTTCTCCACCGCCTATCTCCATCGGAGTTCCCCAAGGTTCCATCCTAGGACCAATGCTGTTTCTTATCTACGTCAACGACCTTACAGATGTTCTTGCAATCCCATGTCTACTTTTTGCGGACGACCTGAAATCCTGGAATTCCGATGGCAGTACCCTCCAAATGGATGAAGACTCTGCAAAGCAGTTGTCGTTGGACCGGCACCTTCCTCCGAATGATGAAAAGGGTTTCCGTATACCATGTGAAGGAGACTCAGAGAATGCCTTTGTTATGAATAGTGAGGAAGGACCAGAAAACATCAGGAGGATAGATGCCAAAAAGGATTTGGGTATCTTGGTCTACTCAAACTTGCCCTTCTAACTGCACCATGAGAAATCGGCCCAAAAGTCATTCGCCATTTTACGGATGATCCGACGCACCTTCTCTCGTTGCAACCGCATGGGCTTCCAAATACTCTACGGGGCCTACGTCAGACCGCTCCTGGAATACGCCAACCAAGTTGTCTACTCAGAAAGCGCGAAAGACGTCACCCTCATTGATCGCGTCCAGTGAGCTTCTATGAAACCGGTTGTTGGCCTCAAATCCGTGGACCACGATGCTCTTCTTGCCTCCGATGGGAGCTAATTCTTACTTATGCCCTGTTTGAACAAAGCTTGGCAAACAGGTTTTTCATCGTTGACCCAGCAAGCACACGGCGGGGACATAGAAAGATGATTTTCCATCTCAGAGCGCACAAATTCATTAAAAGAAAAAATTTTCCCCTTTCGGGAAGCGGCTGCGTGGAATGACCTTCCGCCGATTGTTATCCACGCTGCTTCAAGAACCCAGTTCAAAGCACTGCTAGAAATTTATTTATGCGAATCCTCGCGCCAGCAAACACACTGCCCCGTGCTGAAAACATTAGAGGCAGAGCCACACCCTTTTTCCACTTGTGCTTTTCAGGTAAATGACAGCCGCTGAATTCACGGATTCACGGGTTGATACACAGGATCGAGGCTTTCGCCCAAGTTTCCCGGGTCGGTTCTGTTCTTGTCGGTCAGTGGCTGTCGTTCACCTGAAAGGTACAAGTGAAAATAGGGTGTAGCACTGCCTTTTATGTTCTCAGCGCGGGGCAGTATGCTCGCCAGCGCGAGGATTCGCATAAATAAATGTCTAATAGTGCTTTAAATTGGGTTCGAGAAGGAGCGTGTACAA
>NW_008751704.1:238808-261020 GCF_000715545.1 Opisthorchis viverrini | reverse complement strand
TAGAGTATTTGGAAGTCCATGCGAGTAATACGAGAGAAGGTGCGTCGGATCATCCGTAAAATGGCGAATGCCTTTTGGGCCGATTTCTCATGGTGTATTGAGAAGGACAAGTTTGAGGAGACCCAGATGCCCAAATCTTTTTTTCATCCATCCTTATGATGTTTTCTGGTCCCTTTTTACCATGCATAACAAAGGCATTCGCTGAATCCCCTCCAAACGACACATGGACGCACTTTCCATCATTCAGAGGAAGGTGACAGTCCACCGACCACTGCTTGGCAGCACCCCAAGAACAAAACTGACCCGGGAAACTTGGGCAAACGTCACGATCCTGTGTATCAATCCGTGAGTCCGTGGCAGCGATGGTCGACGTGAGACAAGCTCCGATTGACAGCAACCTCCAACTTATGTGAAACTATCATCATTGATTCACCTGACCGACGTGGCGGTGAACCCTACACCCAATTCACATAATTTTCGTTGGATTGTTTCAGCTGTTTGGAGACAAGCAGCAAGGTCCAACACCATATCAACCACAGGCCTCGTCCTCGGTGACGGAAGCTGCAGTGCCAACTCAACAACTATTATATATGTATATTAGTGTGAAACGCAGCATATCCGAATATCATCACATGACTCCGATAACAAATGCCACAAACTTGTCAACAGCGAACTGTTTTTACGAACAAAGATTTGGCGAAGTCTATCTTGGACACACAAAAGGGAAGTGATTACGGCCAAAGCAGTCACCTAAACCTCACCATCTTGGAAGGCTGCGGCCAGATATGAGGTGCGGCTTCTGTGAAAATGGGCTTCTTGGAGGTTTCCGCTCTTGGTGGTGCCATTCAACGCAAAACCTAACTCGTGGGGCTCCACAGAGAAGACTTGACGGCCGAAACGCACAAAATCATCTCAAGATATCAAAGGAACCTATGTTCATATAATATTCTTAAGCGGCAACTAATTCAGGAGTCCTAAGTGTGATAGTGGTCTAGCCACAAGTAACAGCCCTCAAAATTTTCAACCATAGAAAACCTACATCCCCATAGGCCAAACGCTCACCCAAACTGAACTCTTAGGGGACACAAACCCACTCGAACACTAACAGCCGTTCTCCGAAACACCAAGGAGGGATGCGGACAATTACACTGCGGTGACACGTCGTAACCTTGGACTCAAAAAATATGCTAACCTCTCTGGTAGCATTATCCCGATTCCCCATCTCTGCACGCTGCAGAGTTGGTATTGCAATACTTGCTATCAAGGTACCTCAGTCTTTTTGGGTGACCTTGCGATATTAGACACTGGGCTTTTCCTAGACAGCCGCCTAGGATCGCCCTTACCGGGGCACCGCACACACAACAAGTCCTTGACGCGGAGATCCCGTTATACGGCTCCCAATTTTCAAAGCTGAATGGAAACGCGGGAGGGCAGGTTTGGTCTATTCCTAATGACACGCGACCATTCCCATCGTCCACTCCAGCACCACTCCTGCGTTATTTTATCGTGCACTGTGCACTCAAATCCCGCTGCGTGGGTCAGATTGCTTTCTCCTCGTCGCGGCCCAATTTAGCTCTCCCCCGAGTCCATCAGAAGAAGGCCAATTCCTCATAAAAAATTGCGCAACCCTTCTTCAGCGTCCGCTTTTGCATCTTATTTAGATAGGCGACTTCAACGCCCCAAAGACCTTCTAGATTGAATTCCAGCGAATCGGGTCCAGTGAACACCTAACATCGGTGCTGATAAAACTTGTTCAAAGGACGCTTGAACCCAGAGCGTCGTTGCATCCACCAAATGACAAGTGGGCCAAATACCAATCCTGTTCGGTTCGGCTATCGACAACAAAAGGCCCTTCACTGATTAGGTGTTTTTTAAAGCACTGCTGAGACAACGGCTACTGTCTGCTGATCTTTGATGTCCTGTGCTACATGGCCACAAATCCAGAAAGTCAAATATGCACTCGATATTTCTGCCGAAATCAGAACACACGGGTGCGCATGCCCCTTGATCAAATCAAACTAGGTCCGGCTTCACTGAGGCGGGGGAAATTGAACACTGCAAAAAAATTCACGCGGCTGACGCGGTGATTATCTGAGAAAGATCAGTGCACGGTCGAATGACGAATGAAACCAAAACCTCCTATAAGGGCTTGTAGTTTTGGAGATGAGGTTTTAGCTATTCTTCACAAAAACGAGTACAGGGGACCCGCAAGATAGGCTCGCATTTCGTAAAAAGCAGAGCCGCTGTAAATCGAGAACTCGCCGATTGAAAATACAAAAGCAGGCCGCCATGCCAGACCTCACCAAGAAAAATAAAAATGCACTATTTTATCCATTATTCAAGAACATGAGACACCACCAGATAAACAGATCAACTGCCTTCTCTTTGAGACAGGAACCGAAGAATCATCACGTGACCAAATGGTGGTATATAAACTCTCTACTGTGCTAACATGTACTCAACTTTAGCGACGTGCCAACGAAAGGCTTCTAACTAAATTGGTCCTCACGGAGGGAGGAATTCGTCGACTTTTGCGTAAGAAGAAATCCTTCTGAGCTTTGGGGCGTACAATCACACTGGCAGAACATTTCTACCTGTGTCTCGTCAAATTCGTCGACTTTTGCGTAAGAAGAAATCCTTCTGAGCTTTGGGGCGTACAATCACACTGGCAGAACATTTCTACCTGGTGTCTCGTCAGTCACTCGAAGAAGGCAACTGCTCGGAAGAAAGTGACTGTCAGGTCAGTCCGCAAAAATGGTGGCCGCCTATCTCCCGGCAGCTACGGTTTGGTACTTTCACGAGCAAACCGCGAAACTTAATGAAATAAATTTTGAAGGAGGTTATTTTAAGTGCGAAATACCCATGAGTTCTAAATACACTATGAATCAAACGGATATTCAAGCCAAACACACCAGTTCACCGTCACAGAAAATCCCCTAAAACAACGCACGGAGTCATTGTTCCTAACTTCAAAGATCACTGAATACCCCTCAAGCAACCGTGACACGAACGAAGCCGAGAATGCAAACACGGATCTAATGATTGAAATTCGGAAAAGACGACCATGTGCTGATAGAAAATATCTATCACCTTGTCTTTGACTAGAAAATATTCGTCCAACTCTGACATTGTTCCGAAAATTGACGTTTCATTCCTGTTGGCTGTTCTCAGTTTGTTCTCAGAAGATGACGTTTTCCAAAATGGTCGAAAGTATAGATATTCCGCGTTGTTCTCGCAGCGTGTTATCTTTGGTCAAGGTGATTATTGGATTGTTACGAAGGTAGCGACATTTGAAACCGGACAGTTGTGCGCTTCCCATGTGGCATATGGAAGTCAATTTTACTCGTTTATGCGAAAAATGGTTTGCGCCGCTCATGATGTGACGTACGGAATTCTTCACATTTTAAACTTTGACTACCACCTCCGGGTTCCCATAATCTAGGATGCATCCATGACCAACACGTAGACCTAACACCACTCTAGGTTTCCAGGATCACTTTTGTTCGCAACCTCTGAGGTTTTCACACCTATAATCAAGTCCTCCATTCTTTTTGAGCAAACTTTTGCGGCAAGGGATAAGTTCAATTCCGATTCAATTGACTGTCAAAACAAGCGAAAACACACCTCAACCATTCTCCACAACTCTGGTAAGTTTCTGAATAAAAGGTAGCATTTTTGAGGCCTTCCGGTGAACGAAATTCACCGCACGTTCTCCTCAGTTACCCGCCACAGGGCAGTAAGCCCATTAACCTCTTAAGAATTTCGTTGATGCGATAATCCCACATGACCGTAACTTTTGGGCAGGGGGTACTGCCAGTATTAGGCATCAGTTATTTGTCCGACTATGATGGCATTCCGGCATCATCTCCGGTAGCAATGACAGAATTTATAGCCCAACCGGCTTCCAGTATTTTCAGGAGAGGCTACTTATCCAGATTTTTTCATGAAATGAAATCTTACCACACCACTCTCGTCTAAAAGCTTGCATTCGGTCCCCCGTCGAAGTTTACTGAACCTTACTGTGCTACAATCGCCTGTTAAACTGACGAAACGTCTTGCCGTCGAGACCACGGAGAGACAGGTATTGGGCGAGTTAAAATACATGGTACTAAAATGCAGAACACCTATAGTTTCTGGAGACCCGAAAGCCAAGAAAATGGTGAAAAATGGTAGAGTCCTGTCACCTTACTACCACACAACATAAACAAAGCTCATTGACTCTCTAGCGACAGCGGCTAATTTGGAGCCCTCCAGTATACGTTTTGAACCCGGCCCATAGAAATGGTGGTACCAATTGGCTGCCCGGGCATTCTTCGCGTTTTCAGTTTTTCTGCTCACCACCTGCCCGATCCATTTTCACCACTACCTTGAGGATAATTTCGGATATTTGTTCACTGCATTACGCAAATTTCCCGTGAATTTCTGGTGGGGCTAATGGGTCTTGCTCTGAGTGGCCCCTAATCTGACCAATCAGGAAGCGCGATCTCCGGCGCCAAAGCTGGACCAAGTTAAGTTCTGTCCAATCGGGTCGTGCGACGACAGCGGGTTTACTCCCGTGCTCCCCTCTCAAATGTAGAGCTATTGCGGGCGACGACGGGCGTCTCCGGGCGCTGCCAACTGGAATGATGTTTAGTTTTCCTGAGATTCCTGCCTGCGGGCACAGGTCCAATGGGTTCAGTAGGTATATGTAAGAGTAGGACCACTAGTCCGGATGTCGTAGGTTCGTGTCCCATTCGAGGGGGCACGCCCCATCTATTCTTCAAACAGGACATCTTTAATCAAATCAATATGAACAACTTGATATCTTTAGCGCAACAGGTGATGAACATGCTCTCATTTATGGACATTTTCACCCAAGCTAAAAACGAAGGATACATCGGATGGCATACTTTCTTACTAGACAGAACATGTCGAGTGAAAGTAGGCTCCGCGTCGTCTTCTTAGGCACCCCATTTGGAGGTCCTCAGGGATTCGATTTGGGACAACTTGTGTTTCTGGTCTACGTCGACGATTTTCAAGGTGTGCTTTCAAGCCCATGTCTACTTTTTGCGGAGTTCCAACGCCAGCGACTTCCAAATGGATGTAGAATCTGTAAAGCAGTGGTCACTGGCACCTTCCTCTGAATGACGAAGAGTTCATCTGTTTATCGTCCGTAGAAGACTTAGGAGACGCTTTTATCGTGCATTTTGAGAATGGACCAGAAAACGCTACGAGGGTAGATGCCAAAAGCGATTTAGGTCTCTGGCTGACCTCGATTTTCTCTCTCTCGCTTCACCATGAAACGTCGGCTCAGAAGACGTGCCCCATTTTATGGGTGATTCGGCATACCTTCCCTGGCGCTACTCGTATGGGCTTGAATGTGTTAACCAAGTTGCCTACTGGGGACGCCGGAACCACGTAACCCTCAATGAGGTTGTCCGATGAGATGATAGGAACATGGTTCACGGCCTCAAATATGTTTATTATGAAACGCTTCTTGCGGTGCTTGACCTCATCTCCCCGGAGTATTTTCGCCCACTTGCGCCCTGTTTGACCAAGGTTTGGCCAACTGGTTTTTCACCCTTGACCCAACAAACACGGGCGGGACCTAAGAAGATTTTCAGCCTCAGGGCGCACACCTTTCTTAGGCGACGATTTTCCCCAATTCTGGTAGTTGATGCGTGGGATATCATTTGTCCGACGGTTGTTCACGCTACATCCGGTACTGAGTCCAGAGCACTTTTAGACGCCCTTTTAAATGAGTCCCTTCTCTGGCAAAGTTAGTATCTCGCGCTGAGAACCTGAAGATGAGTGCTGTACCCTTTTTTCGTTACCTTTCTGATGAGCGAAACCGCTGAGGGAGAACAAACCTGATCCGGGAAGGTTGGGCGAATGCGTCAGTGCTATGTACCAATCCAATAATCTGTGAAAGGAACCGCAGTTTTGGGGAGTTTGTTATTCGCGCAGTTTCAAGGTGGGCCGCTGAAGTTTAAGGAAGCGACTGACCCACATTAGTGGGGTGCGGTGGGTGTCGGCTGTCATATGGCTAGATTTGAGCAGGAATGATAGATTCCTGGTACACGAGAGCCCTCAGGGTCTTCTTCGGTAGAGACCAATCATCGTTATTTCGTTAGCCGATCTTAGGGAGCGTGTTTGCTCAGGACTTTAATAATTTTGAATGGATTATGCACCAGAATCCTTTCCCGATGTATTCACGTCGATGAAGATCTCTTCGAGACTTCAACCACCATGCATGTTTGATGAGTGACGCTGATTTTGTGTGCCTTGTAATTGATGTGAGTGTTCATATATGAAGAACATGATCAGTACCAGCCGATGCAATCTCTGTGCATGCACAATCAACCTATAGCGAACAGCAATCGATTGTGTCGCATCGATTCCGCTCACACACACTCGCACGGCGCTGTATCGCTAATTTTTCTGCCCGTTCACTACCGGATCCTTTCAGTTCTCAGCGGCACATGTTCGGCCGCCCCGTGTGCTTGAATATGGGTCCACCGAGCAACCAACTGTGATCGCAAGCAAATAACGAGCGCAACTCCTCGCCTTAGTGATCAGGGAAAGGAAAAATGCCTTCTTTGTCATTTGGGCTGCAACCGACACCCCATACAATTAATAAGGCCCACAATATCTGAAACTGTCGCGCAAATATACAGTAAATAGAGCACTTTCGCGGTCGAGACGAAGGACGCGCAATCCGCCATTCGTGGAACCTACCAGGACCCTGCGGTAAGACTTTGGGTAGGCGAACTTGGAAAACAAGCAGTACTGGTTCATGGAAGCGTGTGAATCCCGTAAACCAAACGCGGTTGGTGCTGTGCTTCTACAAAACATTTATGGCTTTTGACATATTACGTATAGCCACCCATGAGCGAAAAGAACGTCGAACATTGACAAATACGGCGGTATCACACTGGTTTACAAGGAGCCCATAGTCGGCATCGTTCGCTATTCGTTCTCGGTTGCAGCACTGCGGAAGAGGAAATCTTTACCGATTATTGGGGGAATGATTCTGACGCACATTTTGTACAAAACTTGGCAGAGCCCGATGTTTGCGCCACATAGAGTAGTCCAGGGAATACACGTTCCTATTCCTGGTTCACTGTTTTGAATAACTCTCCAAACTCCTGTCATCCTTGCTGATAAACCCTCAGTGTCTCGTTCTCCCGATGGTGGGGAAAACTAAGATGGGCCTTGTTGCAGGAGTCAGCGACCGGGTGTTAGGTCGTCTACCACATGACGTCGTTCAGGAGTATAGAGGCTGGGATTTTCAAGTCTTCGTTTGCGACAGTCCCTTCATTTCCTCCTCTCATCACAGGCCTGGATAGCCGTTCGCAAGCTGTGAGTGGTATTTTCAGTACCCACGGAATATAATGCATGCACTCAACACTTCAATGTCATACATCCATACGCATAAAGGAATGAGGACACTTTCAACTTAATCTATACTGACTTAAACGTAAACCGAGCCCACCTGGTGCGGCTGGTTGGATAGTGGTATTGTTGGTAAGCTTCAAAGTTCTGTGATATAATCATTCCCAAACTCTCAGCTCGAGGTCTCGTCTAGTTTGTGCTGCTTGAAGTTGTATGAATGGCGTGTTCTACTTGCTTGACATAATGGTTCTACTATCTCAAGTGGCGTTCAGCAGTGAACCCCATGTTTGAGCGCAAGTTGACACTGCGTCCAAAGCTTTCTGTAGATTACCACAGTCTCTATAGAATCAAAAAAAATTCATGTTTCCAACAGGCAGGAAGGTAGGGGTTTTGAGATCGTTCACTGGTTTTACGTAGTTTTGTCCCATTCGGTAATTCTGAAATTCCATTCATGGATAAACTGACCGTTACATTCAACGACTTGTTTACTCGGTCCATACGCGTTTAGATTGACTCAACTATCAATGGTTTAGAGAATTAAAAGCCGCCCGGTCAGCATCTGCTGATCTCCCAACCAGATTTTCTGCGACCACGTCGAGGTACTTCAGATTAGTTAAGAATGCCCCCATACATAGAGCTGTTCCATACGTGACTGATCAGTCCATTTATCGTAAGGGGCTTTAATATTCGTAACCTTGCAAAAGGGTCCCTGAGTTTGCATGGAAACACCTGGCAGTTTGACTATGTGAGAATTCCCAGGGCCATGATTTGACTTTTCTGTATTGGAATTGTCGTCATATTCTTTGATGGACTGGGCTACCAGGGACCGTGTGGGGCTCCTTCTACCCAATCTTTAGCGAGGTTGATAATGCTCATGTAGATTGTACGGAGAGACTCAACTGCCTTTCGACTTCCCCTGTCTAGGCTTGGGCAACCTGGGAGTATCCCAGCCCTCGTGCTTCCTTCGGGTTGCATGGCAGCTAGGCACCGGCATGGTGTTACAGCTGGACGAACGAACAGTGACAACACACCTCCGGACACTCATTCACACAAATAGAAACTGACAACAAGGACACCATCGACATTGACTAGCAACCACATCTTACAGCGTATCTAACCAGGCCCAGTGGGAATGATTAATCACTTTGACAACACCCAGACCTGTCAAGTTCTCTTTCATACCCCTCCACCAGGTCAAAAGTTTGCTAGATCCCTGGTTATACCACCCTGAATTGGGCGCACCGTTTTCGGCAAACCATAGTACAACGTCCACAATACATGACCGAACCACTGCGGTTTTCGGCGCTGGACACATTCTCCAATTGACTTATTTGCTGCATAGCCCAACATTCGTTACGGAGTCCCGAGCACCAGCCTACATGAGCTATGGTTCTGAGGCAGCGGTCCTCATAAACTTGAAGAAGTCTTATTTCGACTGTTCCCACAGGCAAGGTATCACACCCATACGACAAAATAGCCCATGCTGTCGACTGCTACCAGATAAATACCGTCTTGTCCCATAGGTATCTCAAATTAACTCAAGAATCCGGGCTCAAGTGAGCTCGAGATAGCTCAGTGGTTAGGGTTTCAGCTTATGGACCTGATGGTCCTTGGTTCGAACCCTACCTCAGCATCTCGACTGCTTCTGTCTAGGCTTGGACAACCTGGCAGTATCCCAGCCCTCGTGCCCTCTTCCTTTGAAAAGACAGCTATGCACTGAAAAGGCGCTACAGCTGAAAAGACCTCAAATTACCATTCGTGACTCGAGTCTCAGGGATTTATTTGCTGACCTAATCTCCACTCTACAACGGAGACTTTCGAGATGCACAATGTCGGGTGTTTTCTAAGCCTGTAAGTGACATGTTCAGTGACTGCTGTGTCTTGGAGTCTGACCTTACATTTTGTGGGTGCGAAGCGCACACCAAAGAACAGGAGAACTTTAGTCCGTACAAAACACTTATGCCTTCACTTCCTTTACGAAAACTACAACTATATCACTGCATATTCCAGATTGACAAGGGATTTGTCAGTGGATATTCGGACACCAGGGTATTGAAGACCTAAGGTTCTCATCGTATGGCCGATCCCGAAATTAATTAGAAATATTGAAGAGGACATCCCTGTCAAATACCACTTTTGTACGGAAGCTTTTGGAGAGCCCACCATACACTCGCACTCCTGCCTGTCTAAGAATAAGAACTTACTACATGAGTGAGCGGAGAATGAGTGAGGGAATTGCCCGTCTAAGTGAGTCAAATGTACCTTGGAAATCAGGGAGTTTTAAAGTTGTGGATCAGTTGTACGTGTGACCTTGTTCTTACATCTGACGTAGTGTGAAGATGTCATTAGCACAACACCTATCAGAAAGGAGTCCTGTCTTACAGCCGTTGAGTTGACGTCTCACGAGCCACCATCATGCGACAAAGCACGGGTGGCGTCAAGGGTCTCGGGTTTGATAAGTCTGTCTGTGTGTTCAGATATTTGGCAACCACAACAATATATGGGTTTTCGTCCACCATGACGAGATATTCACCACGTCATAAGAGTAGCTTTTGATAGTGTCAGAACTACAGTGGGTCGTGACATAAGCAGACACGACAAACAACGACCAAACAATTTCACGGGCCTTGCCAGACGAACCACATGGAGGTGGCTGTCAACGGGCAATGACCCATCCGCCCGATGACTAAGGGCTCTGCCAACCCCCGCACATCCTACCGCAATGGCGTCTGGATTGTCAGAAGTGTGTAGCCGGAAACGAGTGGAGAGTTGTGAGGCAGTTAACTCAGTTATTGTGCTTGCATTTTAAAGTCTTATTTCTAATCCACGGCAAACTTCAGTGTCAAGCGAGTCCATCGTGGGAGCAAGAGCAGCCTGTTATCTTGCTTGCTTCAGAGTGCAAACACTAGAAGCAGACAGATGGACGGAACGTCTAGCCTTTAGAATTGATTTTGGGATGCTTCAGGCTGTCAGCGCCGACTGATGTATAGATGTTGCGGCCAACACCGATGCGAGACGAACAAAGTCGTTAGTCTTAATGTATGGCCCAACAAGGGGGTCTGTGTGCCATATGCAGGAATTACGATGACCAGGCTGATGACACCACGTGACGGCTGATGTAAAATGACGGTATTGTCAATTGTAGGTATCGTGGCTTTACGTGGACTGGTATACTGCTGTGGCCCCCAGACCTAAACTGTTGGACGAATGTACAGCAGTGAAGCATCGGTGTTGAACACTGATGTCATGCTGTCGATGGTGATGATGTTGGACGAATAATGTCCTCGACAAAAGCCTTTTACTCACACACCTGACCACAAGGCAGCGGTATCTGGTGCGAAATGTCAGCCCATCCATTTTCTAAATCACAAGTCTCCACACATGTTTCAAACGCCAACCTGGAGCCCCTCAAGTCTGTGTTGGTCAGGCAACTATCCACTGGCTCTGCAAGGATCGCACAGACACCCTCTAGTATAGCCCAATGGGTCACGGAGGCACACAAACAGCTACACCACGGTAAGGTCCGGTCTTCGTGAAAGAGTTGGCTATTGATCGAGCTCTAGCTATCTCAGTGATTAGGGCGGAAACTTACCAGATGGTCCCTGGTTGGAACCCAATCTCGGTATCCAGGCTGCTCGTGTCTGGGTTTGGCAACGTTGCACCATGTCAGCCCTCGGGGATCCTTCGGGTTCCGTGGCAGCTAGGCACTACAAGTGTGTTATTGTTGGTTGTTGGTCAGGTGTCTTCTTATCTGTTTGTATAGCTTAAAAATGGGCTTGCTCCAACATGGCCTTCGCATTTGTTATTTCAACGGTTTTGGAAGGTATAGGCACTTCGCTTTGGGCTGCTTCCTTCAGAGACGTAAGGCTTTTTGCAAAATTTTCCCACTTCCCCACATTTCCACATTTTACTGAGGCCTTCTCCATAGTTTTAAGGCAATTAAGCACCAATTTCAACTTGTGATCTGTTACCGTTGTGCTGATGAAGCTGATAATTGCATCGGTTGGTCGCTATACTTTGCAACATCTCTAGCCAAGCGCGGAGACAGTTGGTCGCACCGTTGACACCAAATCTTTTCGTAATTTCTTTTATGATCTTTTACCAAGTAGTGTGTTGTCTTCCCCAAATTTCGCATCATTTCGAAGAAGCTTGGGAGATAATTGATGGTTCGGTAAGTGTAACACAAAGCGAACCACAGCGGCTGATAATATTAGACGTTGTCTCTGCCTTCGATGCCTGGTGATGCCATTCGGTGCCAGTGACGCTAAGACATCTGATAACACTGCAGATTATCTACTGCATCATTATCATCACCATCGACAGCAATGCATCGGTAATACGTACTAGTGTTTAACTTCCATACAAGCATGAGGGAAGGAAGCCTTACTGGAGAATGAAAGGGAAGAAGGGGAGACTTGGCGCGAATAAGCCTTTCGTCCTTAAGGAAAGCTGTCCAGAATAGGGCACCTATATCCTTGGACAACCAAAATATGGGACCATTTATAATTTTCGGGTCAAATTATTTCACTACAAACATCGAGAGTGTGCACTCCGAGATAATGTCAATGTCGATGTTGAACAAAAAGGAGAGTAATAGCTTTGCTGAACTTCACTAGTCTTCAGGAGTCTCCGTCCCAATCAGAAACGAAATGTAAAGGGCCTTCCTCTGGTTTGACGGCTTTTGTGCCTCCATGTCCCATTGAGCTGTACTGGGTGGTGTCCATTTGCCACTCTCAGAGTCTCTACTACCAAGTTGGGTAATGATTAGAGGTCTGGCCAACACAGTTGCCCTCCAGGATGTCCCATTGAGCTGTACTGGGTGGTGTCCATTTGCCACTCTCAGAGTCTCTACTACCAAGTTGGGTAATGATTAGAGGTCTGGCCAACACAGTTCCCTGGCCCTCCAGGTTGGGATTTGTAACTTTTGTGACACACCTTTACTTCCCGCCGCCGTCTTGCGGCCGAATTTTGTGTCAATGACTTGGGGACCGCAATCGTCGTGGTGTGTAGACCTTGGCGCCCTGCCAGAATCCTTGCTACACGTGTAACCATGATACAACCAAAAATAATCTCATGCCCCAATGGCCTGTGTGGCGACTGAGCGGTTAGATACCCGTTGATAGTTATCTCTGGGCGCTTCGTTTTGTAACGTCTTTGAAAGAATATCGAGAGGTCATTGCATCCTGTTTATTTTGTCTGCTTACGCCCCAACTGGCTGTAGATCTAAATCTGCCAAAGGCATTTTCTCTGGCATACTAGGTAATCTTTTAAAATGGGCCAAAAGCTCAAATGTCGTTGTTGTTGCTGATGACGTGAATACTCAGATACGTAGAACAAGCGCTGCTAAGGCCCAGTTGGATAGTGGTCTTGGTTTGTATAGGAGGTGCGCGGACAACGGAAATAGTCTATTTTAGATGTGTGTCGATCACAAACTATTCCCTTGCAGTATCAATTTCCGGATTGCTCGACGACGTGATACCCATCAACGAACGTGCTCAATTCGCCCGGCCATTGAGAGGCTACTAGGCCCAGAAAGAAAACGCGACTATCAGAAGTGACTCCTCGAACTTCCACCGGATGGTCCGATGTCGGATGTAAACAGCCAAAGCGCTACTTAAAGCCGGAAATCAGGGGGTGCACAACGTGTGCCTTGGCAAATTGGTGTGAAAGAGATTACGAAGTCTGTGTGTTGTTGGTGTCGCACGCCTTCTGGGATGCGGTCCCCGCGACCTCGCCTGCGCTTATCTGGAGACGTTGCAAAAATGGCGGCTGATCGATATCAGCGGCCTTCGTGCTGTCATTTTCTTTCCAGGTTGCCTGACTGAGCGCTTGGAAGTGTAGGGGCCTCAGAATGTAGCACCATGTCTTCTCTATCATCCACTTTCCTTTACTCTAAGGCCTTAAATATAATTAGATTAACTTTTTGGTTGTACAGTACTGAAGCATCAGTGTTGATGTCTTTGACGATGCTTCCAGCTGCAATAGTTTTTCTTTCTTTCTTTCTTGCTTAGCTGACACTCAGATCAAGTGAATGGTAGGATCTGAGGTACTGCCAGGTTGCTCGAGTCTGGATGGAAGCAGTCGAAAGCCAGGACTGGATTTTGAACCATAGACCTTCCAGGCACTGGTTTCCCGTCTGGACATCTTAGGCGCAGTGCAATCCAGTTACGCTAGTGTTTACTTCTGCCATGGAAGATAACGCAATTGGACGTTAGTAATAGATACTGGAACGATTCGAGTGTGTTATGAGAAATTCTCGCTGATTTTCTTTGACACCTTTTATGGTGCAAAGGTTGAAACGTCACTTACTCCACCAAAAAAACCAAACATTTAATGCTGAGACGCGTTTTTCATTGATTCATAGATTTCGTTACCCTTACGTCTTTTCAGCTTATCGTCTGTTTCTCCTTATGGCAAAGGAAAATGGACTGCCAGAACTCGAGGAAGGAGAAGTAGGCGAGGAGGAGCGGAAGGACGATGAAGAGTATGGAATTTTCCATTTTACCCCTTCTCGAACTTCCAGGACGGTCACGGAAACTGCCGAAGCCAAACCCAAGAAGCATCGCAGTCACAAAAAGAAGAAGGACAAAAAATCTCGAAAGGAGAAGAAGGCAAAGAAAGAGAAAAAACATAAGAAGAAGCACCGGAAACACAAACGGAATAAAGAGTATGTGTGTTCTATTCCGGCTATAATCGACGTAGTGCCGGTGATTTGTCCGATACTGAGCAACCGCCTGCAAAGAAGCACAAAGTAGAAGAGAAACTGACGGAAGGGTAGGCGTACTTTAAGTTCATGTCATTGTTTTCAAACTAGTGAATTGTCTGATGCTGAGCAACTGTCTGCGAAAAAGGATAGAATTGAGGAACCTCCAAACAATAAGCTTCCGTTACCCAAAGAGGAGTTTAAGCGTCCGGACGAACCTCGGCCGCGTATGCAAACACCAGCTCACCTTGTACCTCTAAAGGCTGAGGCTCCGTTTAACAATAGTAGTGCTCAGGAAGCCAATAAATCTTTAAATGGAGGCACAAAGAAAGTTCCAATATCTCTAGAAGAATTGCTCGAGAAGAAGAAAGCTGAAGAGGCCGAGCTCGTAAAACCGAAGTTCATTTCAAAGGAGGAACGTGAAATGGAGGCTTTGAAACGTCGACAGGCTGAAGTTCAAGCGCTACGCGATAAACAGCGCGAGGATATGAAGAAACAGTCAGAGTATTTGCAAAAAGCTAAAGGTAAGCAATCATGTCTCATCATAATCCTTTCATAAAGAACTTGAACGAGAAAAACGAGTAATGGAGTTTGCTGAACGGGACCATCGTCGTGTGCGCGGTCGTGAATACCAGTCAGGGAAATCAAGCTCCGACACTCGAACGTCTCGTGTCGAAAAGAAAGACGAGATCCAAGAGTCTTTGGCAATTAAAGAACGCTATTTGGGACAGAAGCGGATGACCAAACGTCGCCAGCGTCGCCTTAACGAGCGAAAGTTTGTATTCGATTGGGATGTCAGTGAAGACACAAGTCAAGACTACAATCCCCTTTACAACAATAAGCATCAGATACAGTTCTTTGGTCGTGGTCATATTGGCGGTATTGATATAAAGGTTTTTCTCTTTTACCAGGAGCTAACACATTTTCACTTCTAGCAACAGAAAAAAGAAACTGGACGGTTTTATACAAAATTACTAGAATCAAGGCGTTCTGGTATTCAGCGAGACCAGGAAAAGTAGATTTATAACGAATTCTGTTTCCAAAGTACATTTCTCGTTTAGAAAGCGACTTGACGATGTGGCCAAACGTGAGGCAAGACAGAAATACGATGATCGGCATTGGACGGAGAAATCCCTTTCGCAAATGGTGGAACGAGATTGGAGAATCTTCCGTGAGGACTATGGGATTAGCACCAAGGGTGGTAACATACCAAATCCGTTACGATCTTGGGCTGAAATGGATGCAAGCCCTGAGCTGAAGGAGGTTATCAAAAAGGTGCGTCTTAGCATTCTCTCACACGCTTGGATAATCTTTTTTCTTTCAGGTTGGCTATGCAGACCCCACACCTATTCAACGACAAGCAATCCCGATTGGTCTTCAGAATCGGGATATCATTGGAGTTGCCGAAACCGGGTCTGGCAAAACCGCTGCCTTCCTTATCCCTCTGCTCAACTGGATACAAAGTCTACCGAAATTGGAACGTATGGAGGTTTGTGTCTATCATTTAGGTTTCTTTTTACCGTATTCTTTTTTCCAGGATACGGAACAAGGTCCATATGCTATTATCATGGCCCCCACTCGTGAACTGGCCCAACAAATCGAGGAGGAAACGGTTAAGTTTGGTCGTGCTCTGGGCATCAAAACTGTCTCCTTGATTGGAGGTCTGTCTCGAGAAGAACAAGCATTGAAGTTGAGAATGGGTGCTGAAATTGTTATTGGGACGCCTGGACGCCTGAACGATGTGTTGGAGAATCGGTATATCGTTCTGAACCAGTGTACCTACGTTGTCTTGGATGAGGTAAGGAGTGTCATTTCATAATCAATGAATAAGCTACTTTCCAATGTGTACAATTCTGGCACCGCACTCTAATCTTAAATAAGAGGAGACTCCTTATTTTCAGAGTCGTCACATCAAACAGATAACCGTCATATATAGAGCCTCAAAAATAACACTGAATTTTTAATTCACCCCCCCCCCACATATTTATCAATACACATTCCCTCCTTTCATTATCAGGCGGACAAAATGATTGACATGGGATTCGAGCCTGAAGTGAACAACATTTTGAGCTACCTGCCGGTTACAAACGAGAAGCCGGACACGGAAGACGCCGAGGATGATTCGAAGCTTCTTTCGAATTTTGCTACTAAGCACAAGTACAGGCAAACTGTCATGTTCACAGCCACCATGCCTCCGGCTGTCGAACGTTTGGCACGGTCGTACTTACGTCGGCCGGCGGTTGTTTACATTGGAAGTGCTGGCAAACCCACCGAACGGGTGGAACAGATCGTTTACCTTGTTTCAGAACAAGAGAAACGGTCAGTATTTCGGTCATTTAACAGTTTTCTTTCATACGTTAACATTGTTTTCAATGGAGCCAGGATTGTGCTTGACTGAAATAGACAAGCCTCTAGGTGACATTGTGGCAGTCTAGTCCGGCTTTGTGGACAGTACCGTTTTATACTGAAATCGTGATTCCACTGTAATCCTCAATCGATCTAACCATTATCTGGCATGAAAATCACAACATACATATGAACATTGAGTCATTCTAAAAGGAATCACTTATACCCGGTCTATACAGATGGGAGGGGTACTGGGTAAATCGGACGCGCTTTGCAATATGCGTGATAACAATGTGGGATAGCCGAGTTTTGCACTTGATGACTTAGGGACTACAAATGGCGGTGATGTGCCACTGTTTCCGTTCTTTGTGTGTTCATAACTGGTTCTATAGTGGACATGCAAAATAACTTGTCGAATGGTGGTCGTTGGTTTGTTCGTCTCAGTATTTGCGCATCATTTACACTTGCGGTGGTCCACTTTCCATTATCAGTACTGCTGGAGGCTTTGGTGGATCGGTTAAATCACACTTTTCCGTCTTGTTGACCGGATATTTTTTACTGATTTCACCAATCATAGTCCAGAGAAAGTCCAAAGAAAGTCGCAGTGGACGAGCGCACGTCTTTGACCTTAAAACAGCCGTGTGGAGGAACGGTGCGTTTATCTGGCAACTATCTGTTTGCTTATATCTGGTTATGTTGATGTAGCGTGAACAAAACTGCTCAACCACCCATCATGAGAGAATGCGGTTCGCGTGTGGAACTCGCAGGATGCGCCCTACTCATTATTTCCAACAGAGCGAAATAGTCTCGCGTCGCCGATGTGATTTTCAGCTTAGGTTGGCCCAAGTCTACATGATGAAATGTGAAACTGACATTGATTCACTCTCCTTCTCATTCTCTAAGGTCGCAAACTGTACCGACTTCTGGCGGTAGTGTTTTATGTGTTTTTTGGAACCGGTTAAACAGTTGAAACGCCGGACTGGGCGGATAATTGACCCGTGTTCATTTTGGTTCTCGCTTTCTATTTGGGAAACCAGTTGACTCACCTATGCTGCATGCTTTTTCCGCATTCTATCCTCTTCTAGTAAGAAGCTCCTGGAAATTCTCAACCGCGGAATCGACCCACCTGTCATCATTTTTGTCAACCAGAAGAAAGGCGCCGATATGCTGGCTAAGGGTTTGGAAAAGCTCGGCCATAGTGCGGTTGTACTACACGGTGGCAAGGGACAGGAACAACGGGAGTATGCCTTAGCCAGTTTGAAATCCGGACAAAAGGAAATTCTGGTCGCCACTGACGTTGCTGGTCGTGGTATAGATATCAAGGATGTGTCGTTGGTTATCAATTACGATATGTCCAAGACGATTGACGGTGAGTCTCTGGGTTCTGGTCCTTGTGGACGTTGTCAACACGGATGACTGTCTTAAAGTGTTCGTCCATATTGTTGCCGTCAGACTCAATATGTCCACATTCTTTGCTTTGGTAAAGCAGAGCGAAACTGGGCATTGACTAGTAATGTAGGAATCTATTCCCTTCGAAATCCTATCCGCTATCCTATTCGTACTGATAGCCGAGTCTCTGATCCAAAAGATAGTATAACCACACCATCACCATGTGTACATCATCATAGGTGTGTAGGGATGATCTCCTCAGCCAGGTAGCCGGATTTATCTACCAATTTGCCTGGCGGGTTGGCAGATACGAAGTCTGGTATGACTCCATGCAGTCTTGCAACCACACTACACTTTCCGGGTAATGGTACTTTTGTCAATGTCTCATTCCGGTTCATGGAATCCCTCTGGAGATAGTATCAAGGACTTGTTCGACCCATCTCTCCAGACAGCGAATTCGACAGTGAACTACGGATTCAAGCTTTTCTCAATCTTGTCCGTGGAACCCTGTCATCCGGCCAGTTAGCCGAACCAGCTGGAATAGGGCACTACCTCTTTGTGTTATGAAAGGTTTTCCATCTTTATGGATTTTCCATTAACCAGCCCTCTCTGTCATCTCTTAACCTCATGACTGGGTGGGGTTTGATGGATCCATGTGCGCGCCGCGGTCGGTAGCTGTTAGTGTGATTTCTATACAGCTAATCTTGGTGACCAGCATCCATTAGGACGAGTCAAATAGCTCAGACAGCTGTTCATAAAAGCTGGAAGCATAGTCTCTCACTTTTCCATCGGTTTTCAGATATCATTATCAATGTTCGTGCGAATGTCGAATGGCTAGGGTTCAGCAATATCTATCTAGGGTCGGATGCGTTCTCAGCCGCTGAGCCGTCGCCTGTCAGAGCATATGTTGACGCGACAGACATACCATTTTCAAGGCTTCGTGTTGCGCTATTATTTGAGCCGATCAGATCTTACCCAATCAAGTGCGTTTCGCTTTGGAGCAATGCATGCCAGGATATCAGGTCCTCAGATGCCCGAGGAACGAAATGTGTAAGAGTTTGGTGCGCATTTCCGAATTGAATTCTTTTATTGAGTTTTCTGAGCCATCCACAGAAAAAGAAAGCAAATCTCAGAAAGGGATTCCAAATTTGACAAAGAATGCGAGCCTTGAATGCTGCTTTATGAGTGAGATCTCTCGCATTCGAGAAATCTGTTTTCGTCTAAGTTCCGGGGGCTTAGGCGTGAAACGGTGGTTTGGTGATTGACAGCTAGGTCGACCAGAACGGGCCACTTAAGAAGTGAAGAGTGGTTGAGGGAGGAGGGATGCTGGTGAAGTGAGGGCTATAAAGACGAGTTTACGTCCCTCGAATGCCTAGGCTGAAAAGTAGTTGTACTTGGGGTAACTCTATTTGAGACTTAAGCCCGAAAATCGGACTATGCACTGGAAGACTTCAGAGTCTCGCTGCCTGTAGAATTCTACTCAAAACCCAGGCTTGTAAAGCAGCGCGTGATTCCTGAAGGATTGTACTGACAACCAGCAACCCAAAAGTGTGATCTGGTCGGCTGCGAGAATGCTGATTCGGGCTGGGGGCCCGGAGAGCAAGGTGTGAGGCCTTCACAGGCCAGACGTTTTTGAAGCCGGATTCTTGGTATCTTTTAGTTGCTCTTTGATTCTGTTGGATGATTTACCGTTGTTCGAACCCGAGCTTTGTATCTCTACTTCCCTTGTCTAGGCTCGAGCAACCTGGCAGTATCCCAGTCCCCTTGCTTCCTTCTGGTTGCATGGCAGCTAGGCACCAAAAGGTGTAAGCTGTAAAAAACCACTTACTGCCTTCGCACTTCTATCGCAGGGCAGTTCAGTTTTACTCCTAGTATTGTGTGGTACGTAGGTTCCTTTCTCTGACAGTCCTTCTCGATGTGATGGAACCCTGGAGAACAGAATTCCTGTCGGTATAGCTCTCAGAATCACTGCGGCGACCATGCTCGACTGCGATGTTGTTCTTGCAGCTTTTTCTGTAAGGAGGAGTCAGGATACGATGTAATCAGCGCACTTCGCCCAGACAGACTCCGTTACGTTACATTATTTGCTTAGAGGCAGCGGCTTGCGCCCTGCTATGCTTAATCACCAATATCGGTATTTAGTCGGATGGTTGTCTAGACGAACCAGTCATGAATGACTCAGGTTTCCATCGGGTACTACAGCAAACTTAACTTTTGGACACCGGACATGCACTGATAACTCAGGTATGTCTTCCTGTACGATTTGATCTGTAACTGGGCTGTGCAGCTGAAGGTTTGAAAGCATTATGCTGACCCACTGATGTGTTCGTAGTCTATCTGAACCCGTACCTTTGGCTCTGCTGCAAAGTTTGCAGTGCAGTTGAGCACTAGCTGATTATATCATTGGATTAGGTTCGCGTTGTCAGACATTCTCAGTCAAGTAACCTGAGCCTCTTAATCCAGCTGAAACATCACTCGCGCCCAATTCATTCACAGAGCTCAATGAAACTAGCAATTGCGGCTGATTTATTGCCACTTGCTGCTTCACTTGGACCCAGAATTTATTGAGCACTGACCCGCCTAACTTCTTACTTGACCGGTTAATTTGGCGCATCAAGCTGCACCAATATTAAACCCGTCCTCCGTAGTTGTTTCCCCCGAGATTCGAGAGGTCACCCGGCGTTAGCACCTGCGTATACTGGGTCCGAAGAATGCTCCTAGTGGACTGTGGTAAGCGTGGGGCTTCGCAACCCTAGAATTACTGTCCCTCTTTATTGCCAGTATGTTTCAACCGTTACTTATTATCAGTAAGGAACTCAGCCGAATGCAAATTGCCATGTGGTCTTCATACTGGTCGAACTTAAACACTCATTCGTTCTCGTTCTGTTACATCCTCAGTTGCCTCAATGTGTCTAGCTTGGTTTCCCTCTACCAATCTTTAATCAATAGTATTTTATTCGAATCCGTTTTTTACCCCTAACCATGTTATGTGGCAATTCAACTCAACAAACTAAATCTACCGATTGTCACCAAACTTTTTCGAAAACCAAATCAAGGCCTATGGGAACGCTAATAAGCAGCCCGATTCTCGCTACTGACTAGATTACAGTAGTTTGCGAACGACAACACTCGTCACTGGCGCTTCGTCGCTCAAATGGCGACATATCCAGGCCTAATGCAGACAGACCCATGGGATTCCATTTAATCGGTAAGGTTAGGTATGGCCTGTAAGACATGGATCAGTGGGACTTCGGGATTCCAACTTTAATGCCCCGTTTTTCCGGTCTGCTGATTAAATTCCCATCTACTCAGTTCTAATGTGTCCTCTTGGTCAACTTTTCTCCGAGATATCATCTTACTTTATGCACCTTTACCATCACTTCGGTTCTCCTGATTCAGACTATGTCCATCGTATCGGCCGCACTGGAAGAGCTGGAAAGTCGGGTACCGCTGTCACACTGTTGACGAAAGAAGACGCTCCAGTGTACTATGACCTTAAGCAGTTGCTACTCCAGTCCCCAGTTTCGACCTGTCCTCACGAACTGGCCAACCATCCGGATGCGCAAACCAAACCGGGTATTCTGGCTGCGAAGAAACGCCGAGCGGATGAGACCGTGTATATCACTTAGTTCCACTCCCAGGTGGCTTGTTCCGTGTTTGTAATTCCCTCCGCCTGTTTTGGACCTGTCCCCTTTGTACAGTACATCGTGATACAGTTTTTATGAAATATATCGTTTCTTCGCGCAGCACGATCCGTGTATTGCATGTTACGATACGTTTTGTGGTTTTGGAACTCGTTTGGGCAAACCGACACATATTGTATAGTGGCCCTCAGCTCTAACTCTGCCAACTAGATATGTGTTTCGGATTTTTGGAAATCAAGACTTCACCGAATGCTTCTACTATATGTTTTGGGTGGGGCTGATACAACAGTTCGTCAAACGAATACACCTTTTTCATCGTGTATTGGCTGTTTTGTGTTGTTCTTTTGTTTGGTTCACCACTGACTCTGAACGGAAACGTGACTGCGCCCATCGAGCCACGTGCCAGGGCTTTTTGTGTTGGTCGAAACGCCTTTGGTCGTTTTCTGTCACCAAAGTGGTGCACGCTATTAGAAAAATAAACTGATTTGCTTATCGATTTGGTTTCGATGGGAGAATCACCTGGAATCCAGCTGAATCTCTCGTTTATGATGTTCTTGACATTATACTGATGAGGTTGCATCTCAGTTGTCGTGGATGGTGCTCTGTGTCCCAAAGTACGTCAGGTTTAGACTACTTGAACTGTTTGCTGGGAAGCAGTTAGTCAGGACGAACAGTCTAAATGTTAGCCGGTAATTTATTAACTGAGCTTACGTTCATTTCTTATTTGTGGGCGATGATGCAGTTCTGTCAGCGGTT
>NW_008751704.1:218434-238783 GCF_000715545.1 Opisthorchis viverrini | reverse complement strand
TGATTAATTTAGAAGAACCCAAATGAAGACGAAATCTTTCTGAAATAACTTCTAATTGGGCATTAATCAATGAAGTTTATACAGATTCAGCTCATCATCCATAAGGTTGATGAAATTTCATAGACACATCTTGTTTTCACCAAAGGCTGTGTAACGTACTGGGTGAAAATTGAATATGTGCCTTACTGAGACTTCGGTTGGCAACCGAATATGCGAGAAGTTCTGAATCGTCCGTTATCACCATCTCAGGTTTCAAAACGGTGCACGACTTCGTTCTCCAAAATTGGCATTTTAAGACAAGCGAGCTCAAAGGCTACGATACAGCACTCGGATTTCCTTTGAAACGGGTGCTGATGGTGGGTTTGGACCCGTACGTTCCACATATACACGAGACCGTAGACCTTAACGGTTTTGTGTCAGCCAACGGTCAATAAATTATCACCTCAGGAATCCAGACAATGCATTCTTAGCGAAATTCTGCTTGGCCCCGTAGTAACAAACATGCACCACGTCAGTAACTCGTTTGAGTATAGATGTTAGGGTCATGCAGTCCATGAAATTCTTATCGAAAGGCTGTGAACAGAGAATCGGTATGTTATTCTCTCACGCGACTCATGGTTGAACACAGTCGATGCCAATCCGTACATGGTACGAATCCAGTGCAATTTTACGATGTTTATGACGCTGAACCTTTCAGATGGCGAATCGATTTGCCCGTTTTCAGGGCCGTACAATTGTACGATGCCTTATCACAAAGCTACCAAGTTACTGGGACAGCCGGTGTTTCGTGTTGCAAAGTAAACGAAAATCATTTCCGTTACGTGGTTTCCCCATTTCTGTTTGCTCTAAATATGTTTGCATCTTGGATGAATTTTTTGGATTTTGTAGATAACTCTGAGCCATAATGAATATTAATTGCATTTTTGCCAGGATACCACTTTGAATAGCCTGAGCCTAAAATACGCATCTGATAGACGGCTCCTGAGGGAATTTTAGTTCAATTATAGGATTTAGGCCTGTTGAAAATGGCCGCATAAGCCAAAATCTGAGGGGTGCTTTCCAGAATACTTCTCTTCCACAGACTAGTCTGCTCTGATTTTTGGCACTCTAAGGCTTGTGCATGGTTAATTTATGTTACGATACAAAGTGCAGGTCGTGCATTATCTACTATCAGTCTTGGAACAAGGATCAACCTATAAGGGACGGTTCATTTTTCCGAAAAATTTCCTCTTGAAACCCTGTAAAGGACATGTCCAGCCGCTGTTCGTTTGGCAGAGTAGACCGCTTGACTTGTCCCAGAATTTTTTTAGTAGTCATAGCTTATTCTACTGATGGCTGTTGCGTGCGCTGGAAACATTTCCCCACTTTTTGATGCCACTGTTACATGGTGGTGTAAGTTCAGGGTGAAAAGTGACGCACCTTGCTGCTCTTATCAATGCCTGCCAAGAGTTTCTGGCGCCCTGAAGAGCATTCAACATTGTCCTTTCTTCGGTTGTTGGTCTTTAGACGCGTGTTTCCATACCAGAATTTTTCCGTACGTTCAGATTCATCTAATCTGACTGGAAGTGTTGGTGGCATGAATCCGAACGAGACGTTTCTCTTTTTTATCTCACATTCTCCTGTAACCCTTTCTCATTCGTCGCTTGCATTCACTTTTTGTTTGTGACCATGCTCTTCAAAAATAAATGACAAATAGTAGTAGTATGTAGTCTGTAGAAAGCTCACGGTCATGTGCACCAATGACTTAAGAACCATCGCCATCCATTACCCGTTTGCAACGCTCTATTTCTAATCTGGAGATTTCTGTTAAGTCCTAAGAGTCTGTATTCCTTCAGCGATTTTCTTTATGATCATACTAACAAAGGCTTGGGTCTGTGCAGAAAAGAGCTTTTCCACGTGGCACCAAATAAATGTGGAAACAAATCAAATAGAACGAAGCAAGATGAACATCGTACGCAAGGGAATCTGCCCTCCCCCCACATAGATCACCTCCAAATAGGAGACATATTTTACACTTTCTAAAGTTTATACCTATGTCGGAAGATGATTCCTCTCATTGTAACAGCTCCTAATCAGAACTAAAATGGATGATTTCGAGGCCTTCGCCACTAATACCGGACAGTGAGATTAGGCTCTAAGGTTTGATTTCCTTTTGGCCATACTTGAGTAATACCTTCCGGACGGATTTCATTAGGCCTTCGGGGCTTAAGATTGAAAAATTCCGTTTTGGGTAGAAAAGCGAAAGAACACAGGATCCGTCAGATGGAACTGATGTTTTTAGTCCAGAGTTTCAGTGACCGAGCGTCACCCTTATCAAGCAGAATAAACGGAAAAGGGAAAGAAATCGGATCAAGAGGAACCAGTGAATCACCCAGTAAGGCACGCAATCTTCATATGCATACTGTGCTTGAGACAGGGCCAAACTTGAGTCACAATTCACTGCTAACTCTGGCAAACGGACGGAAGCAATCTGAATGAAATTCTACGGTTAGTTTCACTGGTCTGACCGATAAACCTGTGCAAGTGGTCGATCCGCGTTTATCGCCACCACTGAGCATGTGAGCCCCGCACAATGACTGTAAAACTTGAGAACAATGGCTGTTTCGTATGCAGCACTGCAAGTGACCCTCTTTTATGCCGCTTCGTTCGCACGTCGTCTCTAGCTTTTCGTAATTCAGTACTTAGCTCACGCGCTGAATGGTGATGAAGAATGCATACAGAGCAAGCGGAGCTGCTTAGTGATCAACCATTCATGCAAATCGTAGACCGCCTTCGGGGTCGTTTCCGTTGCTTCCTCCAATTACATCAAACACCCACAAAGATAACTACTTGGTATCCCGAGGAGCCCTTNCGTGATGATTATATGCTAACTGGCTTCCTTGTTCTCTCTGATCTGATTTTTGCCCAGCTCCCCTTGATGAAGAAGAAACGTTGGACTGAATACGTCAGTCCTATTTGCTGGTGCTCTAACGGGTATTTCCTCATGAGTAATCCGGACAAAGCACCCAACCTATTTCCCTTCATATGGCCCAAAAATTACTAAAATCCTGTATGTACGTATTCAGCTGCAGATTGTGTGGAAATTGAGTGGAGTTGCCTGGCATAGCAATAGCTTGCGATAAAGCTCAACATTACCTATTGGGAACGACCTTACTCTTTATTCTCGGTTCAACGTAGGAGTTTCACTTCCGCTATTGCTTAACAGCACTCTGTAAAAGGAGACTTTTCCTATTGGTACACCAATATTTCAACTGCATTTTATCCACCTGAGTATATACGATCAGCTGAGCTCAGTTTAACCGAAACGGTTATCGTATTTTTAACAAGCGAGACGATGAATTTCTTCATTGGGACTATTTCCAAGTTAGAACATTATTTGGGAGTAAAACCGGTTGCATAAGATGTTTTATTGTGACCAGATATTGTGTGTAAAGTTCCCCTTGTTGTCCTCGAATACTTTGGGTATTTTAACCGACATTTAATCCTCCAAGTGAAGTCAATCCATTATGAAAAGGCGATAAGCAGGTTACAGCTGTTTCACCCTTGTTGGAAATCATCAACAGTGCGTATCTTATGGATGCATAGAGAAGTTCGTGCGACAGGCACTACCGATTGTTCCCAACAGGGATAAGACAGTTCTCTATGGTAGTAGTCTGCTTCAAATTATGGAATGGATCCATGTCAAAGTCTGCTCATGCTACTACTCGACCATTCTGAATATTTTTTTGGACATACACGCTTCATATTCGGAATGTGGATCATCGAAATGATATAATGATTGGTTATATGCTTAAGTATCCACTGTAGTGATTTAGGCTCCCGCCGTCGCTGCTAGTCATACCACAACACCCGTCCGTGTCTCGCAACCCTCTGTCTGTATGTCACATCATGCTTGATCCCCATTTTGTTGATAGTGACCAAATTATACTTTATTGACACAACACAAATTGCAAAATCGACGAAGACGTCTGGATAGACCGTTGTCGGTTTCGCTTTTGGTGGTACACGTCATGCGAGCATACTCTTGATTTTCACCAACTGAACGTCGAATTGAACCCATTTACTGATAAATATTGTTGCAAATCAAGTTGGTGTGAACTGGAACCTAAACTGAGTCTGAGCTGAATCTACCTGCTTCATGCGACCGGTGCTGAAACATTGTTCAGATACCTGTTTTAATGCGACTTAAAAATACTGAACGTCGTGAACGTTCAGAAAAGATCCTGTAATAGCCAACGAGGATACGGGGTTGAGTGATCAATGTACGTGAAAGAAATTGACTACTCAAGAACGACCCCCATGATGTTCATCAAAATGGAGATGTGATAAACCGACAAAGATATTCTAGAGAGCATTAAGTAAGCTCACGTCCAACTTTTAATCTGTTTAGCCTGTAGAAGTCACTGGATGGGAATATCCACAACTGATGTACCCTTCGTTGAACCCACCTTGGCACAAATTCACTCTGTCGAAAGAAAATTAGATAGAAGATTGTTTTCCCAAATACTGAATGGGTAAAGTGATTATCAGCGATGAGGCTTTCTAATCTAAACGGTTGCGAGCGAATCGCACGTTGATGACGCGACCTCTGAAAGGTGCAACCGTTTTTGGAATGGACACACGGGGTGGCTATTCGGCGATAGATTGACCTGTAACCTTTGATGACAAGAAAATCGGTTGGTCATACAGTACGTGAAAAAAATGCTGAAGCCCTTCTGATGAGTCCTGCCAAGGGCAAATGGTCACGGATATCCTAGGACACAGTTGAAAAGCTCATTACCCAACGTGACAACGAATCCATACCTACCCGGATTATTTGATAGTCGTACTGAGCAACTCGGTCCGAATCTTAGTCTCATTATCAGGGTGATTGTATACTAAAAATATGGTGCAAGCTTGAACTTTATATCATGGATAATCGGGCCTATGCTACAGTAAATATTAAATCACAATAACAGACTTAATAGCTTGGGGTATTTCTGGAAACGCCTGTTTCTAATTTTCAGCAGCTTTCTAAGAGTTTCGCACCTTGAAGTCTTGTTATCTACAATAATGGAAGCATCAAACTTTCGTGTACTGTATAAGATACAATTGATCATCCTGGTTTCACCAGTAAATTGCTATGGCCGTTTGTTTTTGTCTGACGCTGTAGCGTCACTGATTTATCCTATTTGCCTGAATAGTCTCGGACTGTTTGTAAATTGCCGCCATGACCGACCATTCACGGCACACAAAGGTACCGATGTTTATGCGTTGTAGGTCACGTTTACTGGTCCAGTCTCAAGCTGAGTGCAACGCCAGTTCCAACGATCGTATATACACAAACCTCCCCGTTCAGACTGCACTTAGAAATGACTTCGTCTCAGTACGTCGATCCGGTTGTGATCACCACATGGCCGTTCACAAAACCAACCGACGCTGCATGGGAGATTTTGACAAGTGAAAGTGTTTTTCAGGGGAATCCTGTTTTTGGTATGGCCCTGGATGCCGTCGTCGAAGGATGTACCGTCGCGGAAGACGATCGTAGCATCAAAACTGTCGGTTATGGTGGTTCTCCAGATGAAGAGGGCCATACAACTTTGGATGCGATGGTGATGGATGGGAGAACCATGGAGGTGAGTTAGCTCTTATCCGAAATAAGACGGCTTTTCCAATGCAATTCTCACTTCCGACGTTGGTCTGCTTTTACGCAATATCTGTTACTGACTGTTTTTGTTCTATTGTGGAGATTGAGGCTCTTATTCATTTCTATGACCACTTTTACCCATTCTGACCCGTTAACAGAAGTTCAGATCATAGGTAGAGCCATCGTCACTCATCCTCTCAGGGTTTATGAACACAGATTAAAAGGAACCAATGACTCTATCGACAAAAAACACTCCTTTCGTAGTAACTACCTGAAAATTTAGTATCAAGACGATAAGCTTGTAGACGACAGGATCTCAAGACTGCTGTTGCATTTATCTCAGTCCTTGACAGTCCTTCACCGAAATTCTTTCTAACTCAAGCCATAAAACTAGACTAAAGAAGACCGACGGAGTCTCAGCAAGTAGGCTTGGTTGGTGAGCTACATGAGCAGTAATTGGTCAGGAACTAAAACTAACGTTATTTTGCTAATTG
This sequence comes from Opisthorchis viverrini, assembly GCF_000715545.1. Classification (NCBI taxonomy): domain Eukaryota; kingdom Metazoa; phylum Platyhelminthes; class Trematoda; order Opisthorchiida; family Opisthorchiidae; genus Opisthorchis; species Opisthorchis viverrini. The sequence goes on along the minus strand of NW_008751704.1, from coordinate 232,663 downwards.
GTTTAGAATGTTTGGTGAAATTTGTCGGGGCCCGACGAATGGTAATGTCTAACTTTTTACGTTTGTTGTGAAAGTCTATGGGACTTGGATTTATGGATAATTATTATATAAACAGTGGTTTTATACAGTAAACAATACCACTGCCGACCGTTTGTTTCACCGGTTGCTGAGAAGGGCTTGAAGAATTCACACTGAAGTTGTATCTGTAAACGGGTTGAACTGTTGAGCATTGTCCTTGAAAATCTGCAATAAATGTTCACATCACAACACTGAATAAACTTCTAGCGCCTTCAGTGGAAATGAAAACTACATCAACTGAGCTCTATGGTTAACTTCACTGATATTACTTGAATAGCTCCGGTGTTACAGTAGTTCGCGAAACATTGAACCTTCCAACAATGAAGCACCGTGCGAAGATCCTTTTTGGCGTACACATCGAGCCAAACTCTATTCTGGGAATAATATGTCCCTGTGAGCACCAGTACTGAGATACCTTTTGAAGACTATACTTTCGTCAAACGAAGAAGACGACAACAGAGCCGCGATAAGTCCATAAATCCAGACGAATGGGGCTAATGTGGATATTGATTGGAAAATGGCTACATTTGCCCCTAAACATCGACCAACCAACGGCACTTTCTACCACCCTGAGAATGGTAGTGGAGTTTGACTAGCGGAACTGCTTGAATAGTCTTCTTCAGCAGCCGAGCTCGAGGAGGTCTGATAAATGATTGCGCAGGACTGCACACTACTACGAGCTCGCCATCTTCCGCATAACGATCTTAACCTAGGGCTTTTCTTTGGAAAACAATCCTAAACGCACATTTCATCAATAATTGTTCGTTAAGCGTGGGCATAGGCGGCGGGAAAACAGTAGCATTCGTGTCCGCCTTGAAGGGAAACTCCCCATTCCAGTTCCTCACAGAACACGTCTTTATCTGCCAGGTCATTTATGTAGCCTGGTATGCATTTTCCACCAGTCTACCTTTGCCAGCTCCCTTTATTAGTACCGTGCTCACCAGACTTAAGACATTCGGCTGGTACTGGATTGAAATGATTCACAAAATGAAACTGAACTGAAAACACATTATGAAATTTACGGTTTATTCGAATTCAGCACCTGTGCCCAACTGCGACCAACACAAGCTTAGTCGAACTCAGAGGTTTCCTCTGTTATCACTTGTTCTTCCACCGAAATAGCCAGCCGTCATCCACTTCGGCTCGCAGCAAATCTGGGTCCATCCAAATAAATCTCCTAGACAAGACAGGGTTTCGTTGATAAACACCCGGTTTTAGCCCACCAGTATCTACAATCCGTATATAGCAGGGACAAGAGTATGATACTTCCCCTGATTTACCATACTTCAATCACATTATAACAAATGAAACTGCTCGGCTTGCTACTGGTAGAGGTGAACATCTCCATGGAAAAACGACTTGTCGTTTGGTTAGCTTCGTTTGGCTGTATACAACGAGATCGTTGTTCTTCCCTCTTCTTACTGCTGGACATAAGATTATCTGGTTAAATTTTGAGCGGTTGAATGTACTTTGGATTTCGTCGGTTAAAAAGCACGATCCGGACCGGACGAAAGTTCCCACTTCTCTGTTCCCTCTTCACTATACGAAATTGCAGTTCACCGGTAGTACAAAATGTCCCTTGAATTTCTCAGTCGCCTTTTGGAGGCCTTCAATCTTTATTAACGCGTTATTAAGCTGGGCAGCAGTGTTAAGTGTTACTGCCTAACTGTTGTGGACCACGGATATCATGCATTGCTGGCACAAAAGCACTATAATGACTGACGGGTCCCAGGAATGACCTCAATGTAGGTAAATCCTTGGGTGGAGGCATTAGTTTTCTGGCATCTATGTTTTCCGGGTCCGGTCTTCGGCAATGACGATCGATTATCAATCCGAGGTATTTGATGGAATCCATGAAAAATTGTCACTTTTCACTTCTGAGGCGGAATTCATAGTCTTGGATTCGAGACCGAGACGTTTGTGGAGATTCTCTGGGTCAGAGCCAATGATGATAATATCGTCCAAATTAGCAACAGTGAATGATAGTCCCTGTAGCATGGTGTCCATCAGCTGCTGGAATATTGCCAGTGCGGACTTAACACCGACTGATAGTCGGTTGTATTGAAAAAGTCAACAATATGTATTGGTTGTAAGTAAGCGCTTACTGTCGTCTGACACTTCAACCTGCAAAATAGCATCAGATATATCCAACTTATCCAAACATTTTCCACTGTTCAGCTTGGAAAACAATTCATCTGGAAACGGCACCGGGTATTGATGATCCTCTAGTGTCGCGTTAAGACCAGCTGAAAAGTCTGAACATATCCTGACTTTGCATGTAGGCTTTTTGACTACCACAATTGGTGCTGTCCATTTCGAATGATTGACTGGTTGAATGACTCCCTCGTTTTACAGTCTCTGTAGCTCTTGATCAGCTACAGGCAATACAGCACATAGAACAGGCCTCCTTCGGCGGAACACAGGTTTTACATTCTGACGTAGATACAGGACGGTTTTTGTCTTTGAACACTAAACATAAGTAGAAACCCACCTCATGGCGTCTCCGCAGCGATGAAGACCAGCCCAATGCATCTTACTGCGCCATTACCTTAACTACCATACAAGTACGTTAATTTTTCCATATTATGGTACCAAAACGGAAACTTAAATTTCTTCCGATAACTTTTGCTGGCATTTTCCACCTAGTTACAAGTTTGCTCCGGAAATGCACTGTAATTATATGTCAGTTGTCTTAAAAAACAGAGATGTTGGATATTTCGTACACAACACAAACCGAAAGTTTTTTTCACATTCGAGGTTGGAGCTGTTGCTGGCTTGCCACATATCCGAAGGGCAACGCAAGTGGCGCGCGAGGTCCTCCATTCCACCTACCACACTCTGTTGGTTGGCGAGAAAGCAGCGGAATTCGCAAAGTCCAGGGGATTTTCTGCCGAGCCTATGGAGACACCAGATTCGCAAGAATTGTGGCAAAGGTGGCGTGCTAACAACTGCCAGCCAAACTATCGTAAGCCAGGTGCATGGGATCCTGATCCAACAACATCAGGCGGACCGTATAAACCAGTGTTTAAAAGTACGTGTTTTTCTCCACTACTACCGTTCCACTGATTCTCGACTTTAGTAGTAAGTTGACGGGGATTAGATAGACCTTGATGTGAGCATTCCAAGAACAAGTGTTAATTCACGCCAAAGCTTTTATGTATCCCAGCAATGTGAACGCGTTATTCATTGTGGAAGCCACTTGAGGAGGGCACCATTGAAGCCAACAAATATCATCAACTGTAAATGCATTAGGCAGAATTGTGAAGTTCAAATGCACAAATACAAATAAAAACACAAGCAGCACGGGACATAAACACGAGATTGGCTGGGATTCAGCTGAATCCGGCGTTAAAACTAAACTGGTGTGCAAGTGAGTATATATTTTTTTGAATTTTTTACAATTTGGGTTCAAGTAGAACACACCAGGTTGACGGAAATTCGGGTCAACCTGATGAGGATTAAGAAGGGTGAAGAGTTTTCAGTAACCTTGTGAATAGTTTCCTTCTGGGAATACGCTTCTAAAGTAGCTTCTTTATAGCAGCGGGATCTCATTGGTTTGTGTCCATCTCATGCGCACCTTTCTGCATATGTTGCTTTTTACTTGGAATACTCATTTAATGATCCTAAACATTTCTTTCCAACACTTCCGCGCCGCAGTCCTCTAGTACATTGCTCATTTAGTCATCTTTTTTCTACGAACCTATCAGATCAATTTGAACAAATTAGTGGTGATCATGTTCACTGTGCGCATACTCTAACTCTCAGCTGGCTGGTCCTGCGAGCTTTGATAAAAAGAGATATTTTGGCGCTGTCGAAGCGAGGTGACATCCAAGAAGAGACCTCAGGATTGTATGGTCGCGCAACTTCCGTGCTGGTCCTGGGCTTGCTTTTTCGCCTCCTGTGAGACATCAAATGGCACGGTAGATTGGAATAACCTGTGGTGAAGTAAAGTAAGGTTGTCGCATTCGTCTCTGTCGGATAATTACTGAAGGTTACACTTTCCAGCGAGACGGGAAAAACGGGACCAAAAACTCCTGATTCTTTTGGCGAACACACCAACCAACCGTGGTAGTTCTTCAGCTCGCGATGAATCTGTGCATTTTAAGTGATATTCACTCACTCCAAACATCCAGCCTCCTACGCACGCTAAAAAGCATTTCTGTGAATATACTCTGATGGGATGGTCACTATAGCTTTCATTGATCAGGAGAGTGAAAATAAACAGTCCAGTTACCACTTCAGAATACCGATGATGGCGTCATTGGCGGATGTTTTTCAGCGCCCCTTGATCCACCCCGTTGAATTAACCGATGAAAAAATGCAGGTTGTAGGAGAGTAGCACTTACAACAGTGATTAGAAGTATTATCGCGATTCCTTGTAGACAATGTAGTCAGGTTGGATGAACATCTTAACACGTTCATTTGAAGGTAACCGTAAACTAGTGCTGCATTTTTTAGCTAGTTTAAATCTCCCGTTGATACTAGTTAAATGCACAAATAATGTACATATGCAACAGTTTTAGGGTGATCTGATAAGTCACAATCATCACGTTTTATCTCAAGCAGCTGTGGGATGCCATCCAAAACGGTACCACACAAGAGTTTTCTAGGAATCATTGCTTTCTTTCATGTTGACAGAGGGTATGTCCACAATACATTACCATATACCGTATCGTATACCTTTCAGTGAATAGGATCTCTAAAGCATACACAGGTTTCGGTATGCTCAACATATACCCCAGTCAAATTATGTTGACGTTTGAGGAACCAGACCATTACATAGGATTGGAGTTCGCAAAGGCGTCTCGCTTATTTGAAAACCCTCCCATATCTAACAGAGATAAAATGTAAGCGTCAACAGCGTGTCTATCACACTTTGTCACCCGCCAATATATACTTTTAATTCCAATAATTTATTAGGTCTCGCAGATACCTATTCCGCCCATAGCACTGGAATCTGACGAAGCCGTGTGAAACAGATGCTACATTTTCAGGTTTCCCAGAGAAAAACCTCCCGATTCCGATAGGTTTTCGGACTTTAGTTGCTCGTTCGTCTATTCGAAAGCAAGCTGGAAACTAGTTGCGCTTCCCATTTCTGTCTAATGCTCTTGCTGGAACAAATTCTTTCGTTCTTATTTGTTTCCTACGGACATAGTCAACTGGACTGCCGTTGGGCATCACTGTACTGCTGTATTCACCCATACTTTTGTTTCTGAGGGTCACAGAAACCTATTCTAGTGTTGAAGGGAATAATCAACCATTCTTAGTGTGAATAGGACAGAAAACAATGTTGAGGATTTTGGTTTCTGCGGTGATATTTATTGATTATGGTCATGTACTTCGTGTTCACGGCATATTCAGCCTCAGATAAAGTGCGTGTCACTAACAGTCGCTTGGGCCCTGTTGCTGTGCGGGCCAGGTTCATTTGAGTACTTTTGCTAGGTAACTCCGCGAGCCTTTTTCATGGCTGCTGTCATATTTCGTTGGTAGGCTTGGTGATAGGTAAATGAACCCCCATGGTAACTCATGGCTTTGTCACTGCTGCCCACTGGTCGTAAATTTGGAAAGTGGGACCTCAGTTCCAAAGCCTTATTCCTACTCGATTCAGGCTTTGGGTTGCTATAGAACTATATTGTGTGCATCATGCGAGGAGTAAGAAAAACTCACTCTAACGTTTCTGGTCTCAAAAGTGCACTAGGTTTACATAATGTAATGACCCGTTGTAGCAGAACATGCTCCTTAAACCATGCCTGTTCTCCCAGGTTATCACCAAACACAACCTAGAGAAGGCAACCTGATTGATGAAGATCACCATGACACAATCGGCATGATCGCCCTTGATCGCTATGGTTCAATGGCTGTTGGTGTTTCCACCAGTGGTGCTGTTCATAAGATCCCCGGTCGAGTTGGTGATTCACCGATCCCTGGGGCTGGTGGATATGTGGATAACGATGTGAGTTTATGCGAACCTTTTCTACTTTCCTGGGATCCTAAACTCATCGTTGTGGTTGTGCCAACTTGCAGATGGATCTCCGCCTGCGTTACACTTAGTCTCAGGTTTAATTAGCTGGCTTTTAACTTATTCCAGTTCATTTCAAGTCTATTCCGCTGCCCTTCCACACCGTTTGCAGTTCTGTCGGCTCGTCCTTTTTCGATCGCCTCAATACTAACGCGTGGAGCGCATCACAGTTCGGCACAACATTTTGAGGATTCCATGATACCTCTAACAGGCTAGCACAATGGCTCCTCCCGAAAGTTTACACAACGGTTTTTGTACTGTTAACCGCGTGCATTGTAGGTTGTCCCATTTGTGACCCAGTTTTCCACTCGGGTTTGTAATTTTCTGGGTGATGAAAGCAGAATGCGGGTTTTCTCTAGCTCTCACTCTGTAGGCAAATTAGAGAAGACTTTCAAATGCACATTACCCCATGTTTCTCGAGACTCACTCCAATTATTTCTTGGGAATAACAGGAAAACCGAAGTTTTGCTGAACATTTAGCTCAATCAATTGACCTATTCAGTAGTCCCCTGAGGGTAACCCTTCAGATACTTCTTCAAGAATGTCCTTATAAGACCCATTGAAGTGTTCCCGGTCGACCAAAACCTACCTTTTACACTCAAGTGAAGTCACCGCCTTTGTCTCCGTGATGAGCTTATTGAGGCTTTATTGGGGAGATGGCTTTGTCCGACTGCATCACCAGTGATTTTGTACTGATGTTTTTAAATCCAGATATAATTCTGAAGATACCACTTGCTTTTGTTTCACAGATTATATTTTTCTAACGGCAGGAAAGCAGTTTACTGTTATGCACTATCTGACTTCAAACCATACATCGCATGATTCATTTGTGCTTGAATTTTGAATGATATCGTTATAATCCGGTACGGGACCTCGATTATCATGAAACCGTCTTTGTAACCACCACTCACTAATAGGACGATTTGGCTGTGAATAGGGCCACGAGAGTTCAGATGATCAACTGTCAGTTCTTTTGAATTACGATTTCCTCTTTAGTACGGCTGAATTTCTTCCCCCTTCCAAGAAAGGAGAGACGAGGCCCAGCTGCTTCTTATTCATGCTCATTAGTTTCTTGGGCTTTAGACTCAATATCTTAAGCTGTGTGACTCCTAGCACATTTATCTCCTCCACTTTACCGTCATTCCACAGGTTGGCGGAGCTGTTGGCACAGGCGATGGTGATGTCATGATGAGATTCCTGCTAACATTTCAAGTCGTGCAACATATGCGTCAAGGGCTCAACCCAACAGAGGCTTGTGTGAAAAGCCTACAAAGTGTGAAGCATGTCAGTTATTCTGCTGTATATAGATTTCGGGATTACTCTTTTGTGTAATTAGTCGCATTTGTGTGTGTCGTTTACTATGTTGGTCCAATCTAGTCTACTTTCTGAGGGATCAGTTAGTCCGCTTGAAATAGCCTTTGCCATACCTTTCTTCTCGTGGGAAGTTCCATGGTAATGCCACTAGAGGCTCGTATCAACGCGGAGCCATTCCAGACTTTGTGTAGAGCTTAGCCGTTCGTCTTGCTGTTTTACCCGACCCTCGACGAATTGGTCAATGAGCCTCCAGTCCATCGTTTTTGCAAGTCAGGTCGCTGATGCCTGTTTTATGGTCAGTTGATCGAATCAGTTGAAACAGAGCACAGTTGTTTGGTGGTAATGTGTTGGAATATTGGTAGTTCGGGTGTATTGGTTGGTAATTGATCAGGTGGCTGTTGATCTGTTCGCCGAGCTTGGCAATTGATTTGCAAACGTTTCGTCACCATTCGAGGAGGCATCTTCAGTGCGCTGTTGGTTGGGTAGTTCCTCTCTTCGTGCCTGCGTTTATATAGTCTACAGAGAGCAGTCTTTGCGCTGTAACCTGGATTCTGATTGGCCCGTTCTTGATCTGTATTGCGTCGTGGTCGGCTTCTCTGTTGGTTTGTGGCGTGCCTCCTATTTTTAGTAGCCTGCTGTTCTATTGATTTCTTCTTTGAGTCCTTGTCCGGCCTCGGGTTCTGTGGTTCTGGATTTCCTTTGTCCTCAGAGGCTGGTAGGCAGGATCAATCTCAATGTGCCTGTTTATTGCTCCACCAGTGGAGTACCACGCCTCCATGAACTCGCGTTCTTTCTTTGTTCTTGCTTGGCCCAGTATTCTGACGTTATTCCAATCGAAATGGTGTCCTTCCCCATCTTCGTGTGCAGAGATGAGAGAGAGTTGGTCATGTCTCTTGGTGGCGAGCTTGTGTTCGGTGATTCTGGTTGACAGTTTCCTCCCTGTTTGTCCCACTTAGTGTTTTTCACAATCGTTGCATTGAATTTTGTAGATTACGTTTGTCTTTTCCATTGCATTAAGTGTCCCCTTTGGTTTTGATAGTACTCTTCGCAGCGTGTCAGTCGGTCTGTGGGCCACTTTTATGGCATGCTGTTGTAATATCCTGGCGGTCATCTCCGAAATGTTTTTGATATATGGTAATGTGATTGTTTTGCTTGTGTTTCTGGTTGTCGCGTTGGTTGAATTGCATTTTCTCAGAGATCTCCAGACGAAATTCCTTGGGTAACCGTTCCTTTGAAAGATTCTGTACAGGCGTTTCTCTTCTTTTACTTTAGATTCTACTGTGTTGCGGTGTGTTCCAATTCGCTTGAATAGTGTCCGGATGCAGCTCTGTTTGTGGCAGTTTGGGTGGTTACTGTGGTAGCTCAGAATTTGATCCGTGTGAGTAGCTTTTCTGTAGACTTCCGTTTGCATTTGTCCACTCGGCAACCTTGTGACGAGGACATCTAAAACCGCCAGCTTGTTGTTGTTTTCTTCTTCCATCGTGAACTTGATGTCATCGGAGACACTGTTTATCAATTGAATTGCTCGTTGTAGTTCTCTCTTCTTGCTGATGACAAAGGTGTTGTCTACATAACGTACCCAAAGCTTCGGGTTGATGTCCGGCAACACGGTCCTCTCCAGTTTTTGCATTGCGATCTCGGCGATGAACCAGGTTACAGCGCAAAGGCTGCTCTTTGTAGACTATATAAACGCACGCACGAAGAGAGGAACTACCCAACCAACAGCGCACTGAAGATGTCTCCTCGAATGGTGGCGAAACGTTTGCAAACCAATTGCCAAGCTCGGCGAACAGATCAACAGCCACCTGATCAATTACCAAACAGTTGTTTGGTGTTACGAGAGTCTTATCCAACTTTTGGGGTTCAACCATGCGTAAGATGTTTTTATTGTCCCTTAGCATGTTGGTCATGTGGTGTTTGATGTATGCGTCTGTGCTACTGTGGTCGGTTGGACAACTGAATCCTCCTTGTCGTTCGATGCGATTTGATTTGGTTTACTAACAGTTTATGAAGTTTTACCAGTTTTCTGAAACTGCGATAAATAGCGAACTGTCACATAATACAACAATGATATTGTACTGCTTCTCTACTGTCAGCGTACAGTTTCAATCTAAGTTCATAGAATGTCCAGGAGATAATTCACTGAGATTTTCACCCTAGACTTAGCGGGCATGCATCCACTGACCTGACGCATACACAAATGATGTATCCTCTCGATGTGGGCGACTTGCTTGACCGATTAATGTCTTGCTTAATCAACTTAGCTATTCGTTATTAGCTGGCTTAGAAAGATTAGAACGCTAGTGACCGAAGAAGTTTGGCTTTGGGTTCTTTGTAGGCTCTGCCCTGGCGTGGTGCCTTGGTCGCCCTTAACATCAACGGAGAATATGGCGCTGCCTGCGTCGGAATCGAGAAATTTCACATCAACCTACGCACAAACACATCGGGAGACAAAACCCAAGTCTTACATATACCACCCAGTTCTTTTTCCGAATGATTCCACTTAATCGTTTTGATGGGACTAGTTTTTCGAATAATAAGTGAAACTACTGTCTGTTTTCTCAGCCAACCTTATCTACTGCATGTACGAATCCTTCGGTTTATGTTTGTCCTTTTTCAGCCCTTTGTCTCATGCTTCTGGACTATCCTCAATTATAGTTTCTGATGTTACGTCTTCAAATGCATTTTTTCTGATAATATGTTTCCTTTGTGTCTACCGTTGTGGCGCACTCGCAGCGAAACGAGACAGTTGAACGTAGTGTGAATAATTTAGTTTGAGAAATAAGAATTCTTCTTTCTGATTGTATCCGAGCTAGGTTTTGGTGACAGCTTGAGACCCCAAACTTTGAAGCACTCATGACTTCAGTTGGTAGTGATTCCGTTCCCAAACGCGGCAGTCTCACCATCGCTCTCTCCATACATCATTGAGTTATTTCTGGAAAGAGAATAGCCCCACGTTGTCAGTGTTCAGAAACATTCTTGGGGGCCGGTTTAGCACAAGAAATGGAATGCGTTTATCCATAACTGACTTCTGCAAGACGGCATCATTTAGAAGGGATTCAGTACTGAACTGCATTTCAATGGACCAAAACCCGTTTCTTTTTATAGGCATCCTTTTCAGGCAGATGGAGAAAGTGCATCGACGGACTAGATCTTTGCTCATAGCTTGGCGTGTTTAAAATAATTTATGGACAAGATCGACTTACGGAACTGTGTACAGATGTACGGCCTTGTTCTCCAGGATAATGGAACCCGCCGATGGCGTGGGAAAAACAATAAAATGGACTATCACCCTCTCAGGCGCCACTCTTCGGTCTCAGCGTTTTTGCCTTCCAAAGAAAGAAGTATGCAATCACACGTCTGTTTTCTCGTTCACCTCGTTAGTGCCTAGAGTTGCTGATCGAATTCAGCTTTCCTGCTTAACGAGGACCACGTGATACGGTTTATTTGACTGCATCATCGCATGTTTTACTGAGCACTATCAGTCCTACACCCCCCACTTAGCTTCTTGCATGACTTCCACCGTTTGCAGTAATTGTGTGCAGACAAATGTTACACACTCAGTTGGGCTCACAGATTTAAGAGCAGAGTAAGAAATGAAATGTATAAAGACGTCCGTCACGTACCGCTAACCTTGACCTTCTGTTCCCTAACCGGCAACACATTTCGCTCCACGGAATGGAACTAGGCTCTTGACTGTGGAATCGTACGATTCACAACCGTGGTGGACGCTTGTTATCTTATTTTTTGCATATGATCTCTATTGGAACACAGAATTCGGTAACATCGGCGTGGCTGTGGAGGCTGAACAGTTCGGCCACAGAGTTGATTTAACACAGTCAGTTGTCCTGTAATCGGAATCGTAAGTGCATGGGTTCAAATGAGTCGGTCGATAAAGAAGTGCTTATTAAGGACAGTAGACAGGAATCGACCAATCGATTGGATCAGATTGTGGGTCACTGGTCATAGTGTCGAACTGCACCATGCATCTGTTACCACAAAATGCCGGTTCAGTTTTGGCTTGGCCAGGTCACATGCAGCGTTCGGACCAATATCTCGTCTGAGGAGAAATGCCTTTGAACGGATGCGTCCTTTTGCCAACCACATCTGAGACAGGTTAGAAAATGACATAAATGATAGTGAAATCGTCCTAACTAAGGAATTCTCTATTGATAGCGATTCAGTCGCGCTAGTGCAGACAACAAACTTGGATGAACATTACTGAGTATTGCGCAAAACAATCGATTGAAACTGTTTTCCATCCTGATGCACTTTTCATTGGTTACTGACCTTCAGCTTTAATAGATGGGTTGTCGTCAACTTTGGAAAGATAAACTGCTAAAGCTGGAATTCATAATAATGTAAGTTGTTTCTAGTGATTTTTTGTAGAAAAAAAGTGGATTTTTTCGTCTATGGACCGAGTTAGGTAATGCATCTTCTCTGGAAAGGCCACTGATCACCCGCTAGTCTTTAGGTAAGCAAATGAAACGAGTGTGGATCAAGACCCGTTAATAAACATAAAATGACCCCCTACCGAAAGTTAAGCGCCGCGAGAACACGAAAAATTTGTTTGTTCCGAAGGTATGTTCGCCCCTTGGATAAAACACAGTATATCGTTTGGTTCAGGATTCCAAGTCTCTCCGACATTGAAAATGTGCTTTTGTACTAGGATTCGCATCTTTCCTCGTGAAAGGACCATTGTGCATGGTATTTTTACCCAGTGGCTTCAATTCAGGCCTTAGTTCACTAAAATGGTGACATTAAACTTTGCACATGTGCGCTGCACTCGCACTGTGTCGCGACTGCATTCTTTTCCATCACTAAAACTGTACTGGTCTGTGTGACCTAGGAAGATCATCAGTATTTGTTATCCATGTACTACTCATTTATCACGATCTCATCAACAACAGTTTAATAACTCAGCCATCAGCAAAACGGTATAGCTCACGCCTGACGCAATAAAACTTGCGAAAACCTACACACTGATATGGCGTGATATCTTAGTTGGTAGTTCTTTCCGTCATCAACCGCGCTGCGGTTACCCAGTCTGATCAGGATAAGTCACAATGTGACCTCATGATCAGTCTTTCATACCATCTTGGTAAACCGCCGTCAATGCGCCAGTTCCGAAATTCATACTTGCTGTTCCATTGAAATGGCAATTTTCTATGAGGCACGTGTATTCAGCCAATATACCTTACAGTGTGCATCCACAGAAGATGCTACGTTTTATTGGGAGCCCACAAGGCACCCATTGTTATAGCTCGGATATCCGAAAATTTGCTCCAAATTTGCTTACAAAAAGTCATCCTTAGAAAGGATGACATTCTTCTTTTACCTCTCTCTTGACTTTAACATGTGTTGCGTATCTGCAAATATCGCCACACGGAGGGATTGTAGATACTGTTTGTGAAAGTTATTTGTATTTTGAAATGTTCCCCATAGCTCTCCTCACATAATATGTCCTTCTTACCTGGCCTTTCGAGCTTACTGCCCCACTGAATACAGCCTCACGGACTCGGTCCTTCATATGCAACTGCTTTATTAGGAGTTGACCCCGTCCCAGGGATGCTACGTTCGGCTTATTCCACGAAAATGTGGTCATCGCCTTTTGTCGTATACCTTTCTTCACACTACTCAAGAGAACCTACAAGGGACATCTTGGAAGACACCAAACAGATGAAAAACGCAGTTGGTCTGCTGGGTGTTATTTATGTTTGTTGTATTCAGCAACATCTGTTTCGTACACAAAGCAGTCTCCTTGAACTTCTTTGCAACGCTGTAACGAACCTGATGTCCAGCCTAAAAGACAAAGGCAACTCAGGGGCTCAAAGCACTTATTACGGAAGAAGGTAGCGACAGGCTCAGACGGAGACGGAGGCACCGCCGAATTCGAATGTTTCTGTGCAAGAACGCAGCGACTAGAGCGACCATGTTCCTAAACTATCAGGATGTTTGCCGATCAGTTCTATCGATAGAGCCGACTTGAGCTCCAGTTCCTTTAATGCCTGATTTATCAGCTAATCAGTGGATATCGCAGTCGACACTAATGACTCGATGTGACTCAAATTGCACACTTTTTATCGGGTTGACCTTATCGTACTTATCGTTACGTAGAGTCATAGGGATGCTCGCTACGTGTCCATTCGTAGCTATCATTGCACTCTTCTTTTGTTTTGATTGCTGCCTTTTACCCTTGGAGTATACATCCAACCGAACAACCAGATTACATGTACGTAGTTGATCTTCGATTTAGTTTGGCTGACTTACCATTAACCTTGAACATCAGCCAATCCGAAGTTCTGTTTACATAAGCGACCAACAGTGCGGTTGTTCATTGATGAAAACTGTTACGAGGTCGATCTAATAGCTACGAGCACTAGCTGTGACGTCGAAAGGACCACTGGAGATTTGTGGTTTGAAAGGAATGCTCGGTCGGCTCGTTACTGTTTGGAATCTCCTATCACTTTTCAATGTCGATGCAATTACGGCAAAGGGCAAGCCGCCCGTTATAGTTGTGGCCACATGGCCATTCACAAACGCGACGGACACGGCATGGAGAGTACTTCAAGGTTCAGCCATTCTTGGGTCTAAACATGTGTGGGGGACTGCAATCGCTGCGGTAGTAGCTGGGTGCACATCAGCAGAAGAAGATCCTGACATACACAGTGTCGGCTATGGAAATTCTCCGGATGAAGAAGGGCACACCACACTTGATGCTATGGTCATGGACGGAAAGACAATGCAGGTAGGCTGTCACTGTGCACACTTTTCAGTTACGCTATTTCCGAATAAAATCGTTTTGACTTGTAGTAACA
>NW_008751704.1:187854-215744 GCF_000715545.1 Opisthorchis viverrini | reverse complement strand
CAGGCTCAGACGGAAACGGAGACACCGCCGAATTCGAATGTTTCTGTGCAAGAACGCAACGACTAGAGCGATCATGTTCCTAAACTATCAGAATGTTTGTCGATCAGTTCTATCGATAGAGCTGACTTGAACTCCAGTTCCTTTAATGCCTGATTTGTCAGCTAATCAGTGAATATCGCAGTCGACACTAATGACTCGATGTGACTTAAATTGCACACTTTTGATCGAGTTGACCTTATCGTACTTATCGTTACGTAGAGTCATAAGGATGCTCGCTACGTGTCCACTCATAGCTATCATTGCACTCTTCTTCTTTTGTTTTGATTGCTGCCTTTTACCCTTGGAGTATACATCCAACCGAACAACCAGATTACATGTACGTAGTTGATCTTCGATTTAGTTTGGCTGACTTACCATTAACCTTGAACATCAGCCAATCCGAAGTTCTGTTTACATAAGCGACCAACAGTGCGGTTGTTCATTGATGAAAACTGTTACGAGGTCGATCTAATAGCTACGAGCACTAGCTGTGACGTCGAAAGGACCACTGGAGATTTGTGGTTTGAAAGGAATGCTCGGTCGGCTCGTTACTGTTTGGAATCTCCTATCACTTTTCAATGTCGATGCAATTACGGCAAAGGGCAAGCCGCCCGTTATAGTTGTGGCCACATGGCCATTCACAAACGCGACGGACACGGCATGGAGCGTACTTCAAGGTTCAGCCATTATTGGGTCTAAACATGTGTGGGGGACTGCAATCGCTGCGGTAGTAGCTGGGTGCACATCAGCAGAAGAAGATCCTGACATACACAGTGTCGGCTATGGAAATTCTCCGGATGAAGAAGGGCACACCACACTTGATGCTATGGTCATGGACGGAAAGACGATGCAGGTAGGCTGTCACTGTGCACACTTTTCAGTTACGCTATTTCCGAATAAAATCGTTTTGACTTGTAGTAACCTGAATCGGTCATAGTTTCGCCAGTTACTGTTGTTTTTTTCTATCCACTTCATATATTTGGCAATTTTAGACCGTTGAAGGTCGGAAAAATAAACGGAATAGACGTACTGTTACTTTTAACTGTATTCTAACTGAAAAAAGAGGATCTTTGGGTGGAAGTGAGAAAATTTTGAGCACCATCTGAACCCGAAGTGACGTAGACCTTCAGTACATTTCCTGAAAGGGGTTGCAACTTCCCATCTAGTTCCCAAGTCATGCATTGGCCCAAGTGGTTATCTGGTAAATTCTAGTTAAAAACCAGACACTTGCAGTGAGGGAATATTCGAGAGGAAAAGAACTATAAATGATGTACAATAGTTAAACATTTTTGCTTTCAAGACTGAACAGAGAAACACCACCTGCTCTCATTTTGTTGACCTGTCAATTCTTTTGAAAAACCTTTAGTACCACCTGATCTTTGCCCAACCAAGAAACCCTCTTCTGATGGAATGTCGTCATCATCTTCATTCTTATGAACCGTATGTACCCAGAAGACGGACAAACAACCTGACCACCAAATCTTACATCGGGCGAAATTGTTCGCCAGGAGTGTTTTGCTTTATCGATATGAAGAGTTTGTACACAATACAAGACTTGGTAACATCTACTGAACTTGAGTAGCCGTTGCTTTATGATTTGCCATTTTCATTTCAATTTACTCTTTGTCATGTTTTATACAAAACCAAACACTGAGTTGTTTCGGACTTTCATAAATACTAGATCTTGACGTTTGTATGATTGATCCTGCAAGGTTTAGGGGGTTGGTTAATCCAATCACCTGTCAATCACTGAATTAAGAGGGTATGTTTACATGTTTGTTCACATGACCGCGCTTCTATGACCTCAAATCTTGTCATCAATCAATTTTTCCACACCGACCTTTGGACACACTTGATTCGACGGGTACGTGATGAAGTGGCTACTAGAAACCCAGGCTTTTCCGATACTTTTTATGACTGTTATCGGAGATTTTTCGACAAGGCCAATTCGCTAGTTGGACGATGGTCAACGTTTTGTCTTTGCACACTGAACCATTTTGTAACAGGCGGCCAAGTTTGGAGAGATATGGTGCTCGCTTGTAATGTATGAATTAAACTAAACAGTTCGCAAATTTTGTTATTGTTTTTTAAGGCAGGTGCCGTAGCAGCCATGCCTGACATTCGGGAAGCGGCACAAGTGGCTTTCGAAGTGATGAGAACAACGAAGCAGACTTTACTTGTTGGTACAAAGGCTGCAGACTTTGCCGTATCCCGTGGTTACACACGTCGTTCTTCGGACACGCCTGAGTCACAGGCTATGTGGAAAGAATGGCTTAATAATCGCTGCCAACCGAACTATCGTAATCCCTCATCATGGACACCAGATCCCAGCAAAAACTGTGGTCCATATGGACCCAGATATGGAAGTAAGTCCTAACCATAGACCAGACTAATCGCCACGTATAGGACAGTTCAGTTATGGCTGGATATTTTTTTAGTTCGAATGAGACTTCTCGAGTCGTTTTAGAAAACCGCTAATTTCAAATTGTGCATCAGCAGTAACATAGTGCGTCCTTATTCGCGTAAAATAGCGGAGATCTTCGACAATCACACCCATTCGCACATCAGTTTGGTTTTCAGGAGAGACTCAACTGAATCTCTCAATTAGGATATTCTTCAACTGAATGTCCTACACAAAGACTGCCTTTTATTTCCGAGGTATCACGCTATATTTCCATACAGGAAACTGTTCACAAGGTTGCTGAATACCATAAAGGAGAGATTCAGTTGAGTGTCCTGTGAAAACCAAACTGGTATGCGAATGAGTGAATCTGTGGAAATCTGTCCAATTTGGATTCAACTGGAACACAAGGCTGACGGAAACTGAAGGACTATGTCGGCCTGATGGGCCTCAAGAAGGGCGAAATCGACATTAGGCTGTCGAATAGTAGGGAATTTATTTTTAAAGGAAAGTAAGGCCTCAGTCGATCAGTTTTTGTGAATAGGAAACATTTGCCCGACTGAATCTGACTTCACTCAACTTGGAGAGTGCCTCAGTTTTGTTGCACGTGATCGGACTGACGTTGAACACAAATTTAAAGGAACTTTGCAAAGGTACTTTGCAAACATAATACCTTTAAACACCCATTAATCTCGATATGGTCAGCTCGCTTGTCCATAATGTTTTCATCGGAATTGACTATCTGAAGAGTGTGGTATCATAGCTCTTCACACAAAATACACACACTGAAAGCTGAATGCAAGATATGTAAGTGCTCAATGAGATTTGGGATAAAGTAAGGTTTGCAATACGTGCCCTTTGTTTTGATTCTTTCTAAGCTTAGGAAGTTTTTCTCATTGCTCGTTCATTATGTTGTACAATCGTTGGTGTTAAAGCCAATTTACACAGCGAAGACCATTATCCCACCTCTGTAACAAATCATTGTATGAAACCACAGTATCTCAGCCGAAGCGGCAAGCATGTGAGAAAGGTGAGAATAATCAATAGACGATATCTTTTGTTCTTTCCACAATTAATTTATTGTAATTCTAACATTTCTACAAACAAATCATCACGTAACAGTCACCTAACTTTCGTATGGTAAGAACGTTCAGTTAATTCTGGGCAGGCTTACCTCGTGCTCCATTATTCAGGATCATACTGACTTACAAAGCTGCCTTCAAGCTTCAACCCAATGGTTCTTTTACAGATAAATATCAGTTCAAGAAACAATGAATTTCCCGGATGTGTGAGTTAATTTTTATTCTGTACTCAACAAGACAGGTACCACACCACCAAGCGGTAAACCAAGTATGCTTAGATATTGACATTTTCAGTGGTCTTTTAGCGGTGAAAATCATCGGCTTGTGGATTTGCTTGCAAGATCTGACAGGAGTGTATTTTTGGCACCTTTATTGACTTCATACGCAGCGAAACGTTATCAGTAATCAACAATGGTTTCGATATTACTCTTTACTGGTATATCTGGATTTTTCTTGACAGTTATTAACACGGTCTCGACTCGTATTCAGATAGCGTGTTTTGACTAGTATGTCCGTTGCACTTTTCCAATTCCCAAGTTGCATTGACTGTAGGTCCCATAATGAGTTCAGTATTAGTCGTTCAGATCTGTCTTTTTATTCTATCGCATTGGACTGTACCAACCTGGCTCCATATGTCGGTAAAGTTCTGATCATCTAGCTCATATACCACCACATGCACATCTACTCTTTCGGAACCGTCTCAGAACTGGTCAGTGATAATACACTTGATAGCTTTGTTACTGTCCTCTTTCAGCCCATTGCAGTTACTTTACTCGTATTAATTCTGTTAGATATGCTTCAATGCCTGAAATGATAACTCTGAGTTAAACAGCATTTCACTCCTGCTACATATGTCGTGTGACATTTTCTTGACTTCCGATGGGATATCCGGTGAAGTTCAAGTGGTTTGGTGATTGATCAGGAGTTGAACTAAGTAAGCACTCGTATGTTGGAACGCCACACTGGGACTAAATTCTGACCCTGTCTGCCCAGGTGCACCAGTCTACGTTCGTGAAACAGAGGAAAAGACTGATGCATAGAACAGGCTCCTCTTGGGGTCCACCACAGAAAACATAGAAGAGGTCGAACAGAACGGCAGATCAGATTATAGGCTCATAGTGTTGCGCTTAGTGTACTGCACTTGTGTCGTTACTGTGCAGAGTCATTCACATTGGAGTTCTGGGGGGCGTTCTTGGAGGCAGACTATACTACCCGTCCCTAATCCACACACCTCTGTCCACCTTCCTCTAATTCCCAACAGCTACGCGCATCCTGTATTCAAAGTGCGCCTGTAGAAACGTAGGTCTGAGAGGAATTTTCATTCTTGGATTGGGAGTGTGTCCAGTGATCTGGGTTGGGTGAATCCGCTGAACCATATGCTTCACCCGTTTCGGTGCATCTCTATCAGCGTGATTTTAGGCATACACTTTACCCGATACGACAAGACTGCGTCGAGTGCAGGTGCTAGGTTAAAACATCCATACAACGAACAAACCGAGGGCTGATCGTCTCCGTGGATTTTTTGGTGGTGCGTAGGTCTACCATAACCGTCCCTTCTTTCGATGTTGGCTAACCGATTAGTCCCCTAACTTGGCTTTGATTTTTCAGTGAGTAGCCCGTTTCCGCAGGCTGCTCTACGTCCAACTGGCGGTGTTGACTCCGAAAAGCACGATACCATAGGCATGATCGCAATCGATCATCATGGATCAATGGCTGTTGGGCTTTCTACGAGTGGACTGATTCACAAATTACCTGGAAGGGTTGGAGATACACCAATTCCAGGCGCTGGTGGATATGTGGATAATGAAGTAAGTACGTCACATCAAAGTTGGAGTTTCCTGTTTCGTTCCGCTGATTCAGAATACAGCGTCTTCGTTCATGCCGTCGTCGGTCATCCAACTTTGTTGGTAGCATCAGGCTATCTGGGGATTTACAATGGGTATTTTGTCATGTAAGCGAAACCCACCCGTTTTGAAAAGCCGAGAAGCACTGTTTCATCTTTATTCAGAATTATCAGCAGTGCTTGTCTCACGAAATTCAAGGCGTTGCGAACTCGCGACCTTTCGACCAGTGACTGATGATCAAATGGCTTAAGATTGTGGACAATTCACACGACAACTGAACTTTTCATATGAGAAGTTATTATTCGAGGATCCAGTACGTGCGTGACCATCTGATGTGATTTCCGTGAGTGACGGATATGGGGCGCTACGTCTCGCCGCACTGCGGACTGATCACATCGCTAATCAGCTGCTCGTTGCCGAACGAATTAGTCTTCGGCTGATAATCGGGAGGTCGCGTTTGAGACTGTCCTCGAAGTTCATGAGATGTGCATTGTCGATGTTTTTAACTTTGTTTTGTGTCCGTTTGCCTGAGGAAAGCACACAGTAACAGTCGCCTTGTGACGTGCTTCACACATTTTCTGACTTACACTATATGTGCATGAGGCTTCCTAATATAACTAGTTATCGTTGGGGTAAAACACAGTGGTCCGCTAGAACGGGGAGCACTTGCGGGATACGGCCCATGTGGTAGTTGTTAGGGCGGTTGACCGACCATACATGTAAATGTCACCACAATACACTAAGCTTTGATGCTGGTAGCAGAAAGCACTAAAGAAAGTGAAGTAATACAATTCCCCCCTCGGAAAATTTTTCAGTCAAACGTAAATGGCAATATTACCAAGAGTAACACGGCTGCTGTGTTTAAATTTAGCTGGCTGACGCTAACTAATTGTGTGGTAAAGAGTGGCAGTCGGTCCGCACAACTTCAAACCTATCAACATGCTTCGATGGGGTCAGTATTCAACACTTCATTGTCCTGGACACTAGATGCAGTGAATACCACTAAGGTCACGAGGGTCTCCGCCACAACAAAAAACGAACTAGAGCAAATGACCCAATTTTTTATGGAAAAAACGTTACACCGTTTGACCTGCACTTCTTTGGTCAGTTATCAACGGTGGTGGTGTACCATAACTCCCATCCGAATTCCAGGACCTGTAAAACAAGCATGTGTGCTTGCCAACTAGTTGACTGATACACACTTGTCCAAGAATGCGCTGAGCTCATTTTTGGCGTCACTTTTCGATGAGTGAAATAACAGCCACATATACTCAGCAGTGTACCCATGGGCGACCTGGAAAGTTGCATGTTCAGAAAATTCGACGGATGTTCCACGACGTACAGTGTATACGACTGAGTACGTGCTAGCGTTATCGGTATATTTGCTGGGCTGAGCTGTTTTGTTTTCATCAACGGTGGTTTTGATCGAGATAAGACATTCGTGAAATGGGTCGAAACCGTTCTCTCCAACCGGATATTTTCTGTATAAATATATGCAACATATATATTCAATGTATTCGACATCTAGATATATCATAGTTTCCTATGTAACAAGAAATCACTGCAGACTTCCTGCTGTGACTTGCCCTGGAAGTTGCGATCGTGATCTTTCATCTGATTTTGGATGCAAGTGTAACGAGACATGAAACAAATACTGCTTGTCGGAAACGGACTGAATATTCCCGGTGGGCGAGTGAGCTTCGTCACACAAATCATTTTGCTTGCTCTTCGAACAAAAAGGAATGCACATCCATTTCTTGACAGTTTCATCTTCACGCAAACCGTGATGACGTTCCCACAGCGTGGGTCGAGACAGCTCTGTTCCTATTTCCGTCGGGCTTACTCCCCTGTTAATACAGACACCTAGGTCTCACTCTATCCACACCATGGTGCTCTTCAACCCACGCGTTCAGTCACATTGCTGCCTGCTACGCTGATATACGACCTTGTAAAATGACCTTGGTTGTCACATTTTTCTTGGCATTCCGGTCAGTCTTTCGTCGTCTGTGTTCCACACTCACTCTACCCACACCCTGGTGCTCTTCAACCCACGCGTTCAGTCAAATTACTGCCTGCTACGCTTGTATCCGACCTTGTAAAATGACCTTGGTTGTCAGATTTTTCTTGGCATCCCGGTCAGTCTTTCGTCGCTGTGTTCCACTGTGATCCCAGAAAATAGCCGTTGTGTCCCTCCGTGACTTCACTCTTGATGTGCACATTTTTTCAGTGTTAGATGAAGGCAATCCACCACTGCCAGCACACCAACGAATTTCAGTTAATAGGCTTACCTTACAAGGATTTGTCGCAGCAGTCCAGGCACTTTGACACCATTTTGGTACTTAGCTCCTATGCCCCCCAATGGAAGCACGAGGATTGAGACGCTTAGGCATAGAGAAGAGCAATCAAGATATTTAGGTTGGATTCGAACCACGGACTTAGCGGTCGCGCCTCAGCCACTATCTCGAGAAGTTGCTATGGAATTTCTCTCTTGAGAAGGCGATCACTCCACTAGGACCACCTGAACTGGCGTCACGGAGTGAGCCAGAATAACTGTTTGTTTCAACTTTGATTTTCTACTAATTTCAGTAACACCATCACAGGGCTCAAAAGACTTACTGCTGGAAGAGTCTAACATTAATGTTGATCTGTTGGAAGCGTTTCCTAGGTAGAATACGACATCATTTCATCGACCACTTTAAAAACGCATGCAACTGTTAGATTGATAGCTCTGATGGACAAATCTATCAATTTTCGGAAAACACCAATGAACTCTCAATTTCTTATAAGAAATAATTCAGTCGGCACACTTATGAAAACTAAAATTCTTAAACAGCTTCCAGAAAATCAACTGATGTAAAACACCTCTTTTTTCGTTTCCAAATGCGCTGGCTTGACTGGGAATAGCAATTATCAGATGTGAGGTTTTCTGTGTATTGATTTCAGGTTGGCGGTGCAGTTGGGACGGGAGATGGTGACGTAATGATGCGATTTCTTCTGAGTTACCAAACTGTCCAGTTAATGCGTCAGGGTATGGGTCCGACAGAAGCCTGCGAAAAAAGCCTACATATGGTCAAGCAGGTGAGTGCGGTTGACTTTGATGATTTCTACACAGTACTCTGTCGCACATCAACCAGTTCTCGCGGAATGATTTATGGACCGTATTAGGATAAGTCTCCTCTGATTGGATACTGTTGCACATGTGAGCTGGATCTCTACAGACTTTTTCGTATATATGGTAACATAAAGTAGCCGTTACCAGAACAGAGCTAATCCAAAAGGCAAGTGCGGCATGTCCCGGTGTCAGTGCCCTAGTATGTTGTCTATAAATCTGTTGAATTCAGATCTCACGCTGAAAGTTTGACAGCTAGTAGAGTATGAGCCACGCGAATATGTAAAGCCTGAATACACGGTTTTTTAGAGTGGCGGAAGAGTGCGAGACTCCTGGTACGGTATCACTCAAAAGGTTGATGAAACTTCCCCTTACAACCCATAGTCGATTTGTCTATACTCGGACTTGGAAGCTGGGCTGATATTCGTTTGTCTCCTATGGACACAAAATTGCTTTGCAAACGAGTTTTGTCCATAATAGGTTTCTGTGTGGGACTTGATACACTGGCATAAGTGTGGTACCAAAAACAACCAGGCATTCTTAAAAAATGAAAAAGCTGCTAGGTCTGTGGGTGCGGTGCTTTGTGAAAACCTTGGCGCATGGTTGCAGAATAAAAAGTTAAACCATTCGTTTACTTCTCTGCATATCTCACTCTTTCAGCGCTCCGTTGGTCATAGTTTCCCATCCATAGTAAAACCTGTTATCACGTAGATCAAGGAGACACCGACGAATGTCATAATGAGTAACTTATAGCTTTTGCTGTATTTCTATCAAGCGGCCGTCCGAAATATGGAAGAAGTTCACACCTGAACACAAATAAAATTCCGTTTGCTCAGTACGAACTTACTATCCATGAAGGAAATTTCTTACTGTGCTGGTTTCCATCAGGCTTTTAGTAGGAGCATCTACAGTCTAGGGACTCAACTCCAATGTCCTTCGTCGCATTCGTGACTTCCTAATTGGTAGTGTTTTGTGTCATTGGTTATATACGATCGATTTGTACAGTCGTGGTTGGTGTATCCCAGCCCTATGTGCTTAGTGGCATCCCACACAATGTTCTTATGGATGAATTTTCAAGGGCCGTGGAGGTTGAGTGTCTGCTAAATGGTTACCATCTGAAGATATGGGCAGCAACAGGGCCTGATAAGGCAACCCAGGGGCTTCAAACGGTTCTGGACTTGTCTCATCATTGATCCTCTCGGCCGTTTTTTCTCAACTAGCCACGATGGATGCTGCATGATGCCCATGAGGGGGGGCAGGACAATTGTGTGTGCGAATTCAAACATGCTTTTTGAAGCTTTCTATCCCTCCTAATGTCATGGGAACGACCGCCAATACGAAGCGAAAATCGCAGCAGTTTCCATAAGCTTAGATCTTCTACTTCCAAATACCTGGAGGCGCATACCTTTTCGGATGAGCAGTTGGTGTGTATGGATGTTTTTTTGTCAGTCAAGCTGTCTTGACTACTGCTCTTCGCTCGAATTCGTCTCACCCTCAAGTACCTACTTTTATATTCGCAAACCACAACAGGTCCAGAGGACAGTACAAATTCTGCATGTGGACTGCGTCGGCCCTGGTGTAGAATATCTGCATCAACTAAATCTCGTGATATTATGTGAAAACACTGGATTGTGATACGCGGAGACCTCTGGCGATTGCCACGGAGAGAACTAACAAGATAGACAGTAGTGACAAACAGGTATTCAAGCTAGGTAGAAGGACGATTTGGATGCTACAAGAGCGACTGGAGTGATCGATCTATGGAACGAAGCCTTGCTGACTCACTGTGAAAAAGGAATTGGGTGCGCGACACAGGAGACGCCATCAGCTACGACGAATCTTTTCAATACCACTAAGTCCTACCATCTTCACCTCAGTAAATGACCGACGCACATGCATGTAAGGTACATGCGAAGCTTTCGTGACAGGGTCAGTTCAGTAGGTTGCAGAGCAACATACAACCATAAACAAGACAGCCAGTACATAATATTTTGACGATTGCATTTGCGACCTTGACTTTAGTTCCTTTGCTAGCTAGGACGAAATCGACCGGGTTCCACTCATCTAAAACAGCCCAATACACGAAAAACACAGTCCATACTATTCTCTTCTCTGTCCAACGATACCGTTCCAACTTTAAAACAGCCCAAACAACAAAAGCACAGTCCATACTATTCTCTTCCCTGTCCAACGATACCGTTCCAACTTTACTGGCTTCTAACTTTACTAGTTGAAATCTGATCACCCCTTGGTTTGTGCCAAACCAGTGAGAGTAGATGTTACCAGGTGAACACAGCCGAACTTCGCAGCCTCATTCCAATACG
This sequence comes from Opisthorchis viverrini, assembly GCF_000715545.1. Taxonomy (NCBI): domain Eukaryota; kingdom Metazoa; phylum Platyhelminthes; class Trematoda; order Opisthorchiida; family Opisthorchiidae; genus Opisthorchis; species Opisthorchis viverrini. The sequence continues at coordinate 204,945 of NW_008751704.1, read as the reverse complement.
AACTCACTCTTCAATTGTGGACGTCAACTTGTCAGTCCGTCGCAGCATCCCGGTCGTCAATCAAACACACCCTTCATAAAACTGCGAGCAACGGCTGTGGTCCTTCTGACTGTGCAATCAGTCTGCTGCTCGACTACGGAGAACATCGACCTGATCATAGTGGAAAAATCATGAGATCTGGCGGTGCAAGCAAAGGTCTGACTCTCCGTGCTAAATTAGTGATACCTTGTCTATAGATGTAACACACTACTCATAAGGTTGTTGAAAATTCTTCCCCTTAGGACAACAGCAGGCGTAATTCTTCAGCACTGAACATTGCAAATTTCCCCTGGTTCATAAAAAACCTACAAACCTTGGCTCTGCAATTGACGAATGGTAAAATGTGAAAATACATGTTGAACCACAACCGTGAATGGCTGCCAAAGAACTGTGGTTTCTGACGCAATTCTACAGCAGGAGGCCATGGATATTTCGCTTCCACATCTAATATTAGTAATAATAATGAAATTGTCTGGTCAAAGCAAGCGCCCTTGTTTGCTTACTCCAAAACTGCATTATCTAAATCTTTGCGCTCTACAAACTGCATCGGTTTCTATTTGGTGCACGAACGTATACTGATGAAACCCATTGAAGGGAAGATTTATTTCACTCGGGGACGTTCTTTCCGTATTGGTGCTTGATACAACAAACCGGGGTAAATAGGTAGGCAGACTAAAACTCGCTGTGATGCGTTAAGGTGGAAGATAAAGTGAATCTCGGTATGTATAATAGACATTTATATTTGAGTTCCTGCATAATTTTTCTGTCCGGTCAGGTTGGTCAGTGGAGTGGTGCTTTGGTCGCACTCACGCGCGACGGAAAGTTCGGATCTGCTTGTCGAGGCTTCGGAACATTTCACATGAGCGTACGGACGAACGCACTTGGCAATGAATCGAAAGTTATCAGTGTACCTTGTCCATCGAGTTGAATTGTAGCCGAATTACACTGCACTCGTCAATTTGAAGATTGCAGCCATTTTAGCCAATCCCACCGGACAATAGATTTTTACACATGAACGCCTTTCTTATTATTTCGGTGTCAGAAACGTACCGCATTTGCCAGCCAATTGAAGAATCAAATCAACCAACTAACTAGAAACTGTTATAGGAACGGTCATCCGCCCACATTAGAGAGAAGATATGAACCCACCAAACAGCGTTCCATCATCGCTGCTCGCGTTACAACCAACGCGGATTCGTGTGTTACGGACGACTGCGTAGAGGTTAACTATCCTCTCCTGGTTGCAGACGACAGGAATATTCCACTATGCTTTCCAATGGGCTTTCTCTAACGGAATGTAGTCACCAGCAAAGTTTACCATGTACAAGCTCTGACTTTTACAGTCAAATCAAATAGGATGAGAAAATCTGAACGGAGTTTTCTCAGCACTCACTGTTAGACTGGCTTATGCGCAGTTTATATTCTATGCCGTCTAACATGTCAAAAGTCGTGAAACAAAACAACCTGAGGTAGAGTTCAACGTTCTGGTAGCAAACTTAAAATTCCATAATTGCTCGCAGCACCTCATGATAAATTTACAACCTGAAGACATTCTCTGTGATGTTGCCAGAAAACTACACGAAAAATTTCGAACTAGTTTACTGAGATCCATGGAGAACTCTTCCTTTTGTGAACCGAAGGTGCACATTTGGATACCACGCTGACAGTGCAACTACTTAGGCATTCGCTAAGATATGACTGGAAATGCTTGGGCTATCTGGTCAACCTCTCTTCAGGATCAAATAGTGTTTAATTCCCATGACGTGATAACAACTCAATAACTGTGATGCCTCAATGTGAAACACTGACTGCAATCTAGATGCGCTTGTACTGGCCCATTCACAGAAGCCTCCAAATGGTCCAACATTTCTCCAGACTACTCCGTATACAATGAACTCTCCCACTGGCACTATCGGTTTTTCATATTGGGATGGCAAGGACCTTCGAACAAACTTCAAACACATAATTTCCCATATCTTAAGTACAAACCGGTTCGAACTTCTGATAACGGCTACCAATAAAGCTAGAAACAGTATGGAAGCCCACATGGAACGCATCAGTAGGTAAACCTGGTTTTCAGCAGCGACACTTGAGATAAAAATGAGGATACTTTATTGGATGAAAGCAGCTCATCCTCATTTCAAGAGGTCCCAAATGGTCTAGCTGTTAAAACAGAAATTAAGATGGTTCCGTTCCCGAAAAGTGATTCATAGGTGTAACCGGGGTTTGTGATACCGCGTGCACTAATTACGAGGTGTCCACACTGCATCCAGTTGTCAGAACGCTCCGACAGGTGCATGGCGTGGATGCGTACCCGATGCCAAACTTTGGATGACTAACCACGCCATCAGTCATGGTCTGCTTGTTTTTACAGTTAATCATTCGGATGAAGGGGTGTTTCAGGTATTCCCATATCGATTAGCCTCGTTGAATGCTATAGCCCAGCCGAGCAGCAAGAAACCTACCCCGACCGGTATTATCATTCAAAGAATGACGTCATTAACCATAGGAGTAATGGAATAACGCCATATCATCCATTACCACCTTGATGGCATGTTATTGGGTAGCTCTCTAAAGCAGAGTGGGGTGCTGTACTGACAGGAGATGCGGTATCACCTCACGAACAGCGGAAGTTGTCGAACGACGAAGAAAGAACAGGTCAGTACCCATTGTTATGCCAATATGTTTAAGCTGGCTGATGGCCGGCAACAGACCTTCGCAGGTTCGCTCACCGATCTCACTTCTCCGGTTGTACATGCCAAGGGCATGTATGCAGCACCACAATCCGTGCAGCGCAAAAAGTCTGTGGCATGGGTTTAGTAATCTGACTGCGGTTGACTGGCAAATCCACTTTGAATGTCACTCATTCATCGAGGGATCAAAATCACTGCGCCAAGAGGCGTGAGATAACTGAGCCAAGTGCCGCCAGCGCTGTTCCCTTTTACTGCTCCCTGAAAAAGCCGTTCAATAGCAAGGCATTATTGGAGAACAAAAAAGCAAGTGGTACTCTATCCTATCTAGGCGTAAGTTACTTCGATTACTGACCAACTACTCTTGATCGAACAGTGTAGTCTTGAATTACTAGGAGGTCACGAGTCTGAATTTCATGAGATAAGCGCAATTTTCAAATTTCCCCGTGCTATAGAAAAGCCCACTACTAACGATAGTATCAGTGGTGGATTTTAATGAAGTCTTTGCTGATGTACTATTGACTTCGTTAGCAAGCTTCATTCGTCTTTTATGCGAATAAATAAATATTCGATACTCATGAAGGCTTTGATAAGGGTCTATTAAGATCCACAAAATGAAGAGTTCGGGTGCATGAATAATCAGCGCATTCCCGCGTGCCTAATGCCAAGATCGAAGCAAGTCTGTTCCCTTGTATGATACTGATACCACAGCACTAACTGCCAAGCTGTTAGTTGTGACGTAAGATTAACCCAGTTGGAAGGATTAAGGTAGCCACCAAAAGTCTTTACTGGAACGTGAATGGAGCGAGATAGGACATAGTGGCCAGGGAGGACACATTGTGATCAGATGATGGTTCCCAATATGGTTGCCCACTAGCCTAACTTTCATGGGGTTCATATCAGTATACTGCCTACCAAGTTAACCACTTTCGGCCATGTAAAGATTGATTGTCACGAACAGGCGCCATCATTCGACGAGGGTTGAAAGACCTGTTTGGATTCGACAAGGCCATAGACATATGTATCCAACTGAAATAGATTTCTGTAATGTACTACTCATAAGGTTGCTGAAAATCCATCGACAGCCCACGACCGGTTTCGCCCTTCTTGGGGCTCATCGAGTAGGCGCAGTCCCCGGGTTTCCGTCAACCTTATGTTCTACTTGAAACCAAATTGCACGAAATTAGCGAATATACACTCATCTGCAAACTAATTTGGTTCTTTCGAGAGACTCACCTAGAACCCAGCTGAATCTCTCGTTTATGATGTTCTCAGGCAACTGAATGTGCTGCACCAGGCCGCCTCATGTTTCAGTCGCTACGATATCTGAAATATCGCGATACACGCATATTTGTAATGTACTACTCATAAGGTTGCTGAAAATCCGTCGACAGCCCACGACCGGTTTCGCCCTTCTTAGGGCTCATCAGGTAGGCGCAGTCCCCGAGTTTCCGTCAATATTGTTCTACTTGAACCTTGCTTTCCCATCACGCAACACTAGATGGCGAAGATTTTCTTACTTGTTGTTTAATTCAGGCTCACAACACTACCTACGTCTTCAACAAAAATACGTCACTAAGAGTTGGAACATAATGAATTTCAGACAGAAATCGAACTCGGAATTTAAGGTGGATGCTGACGAAGCTGAGTAAAACACAAAAAGGAAGTGTGTTTTAAAATCATACATCTAATCCATAACACCGTACCGTTGATATGTTTTACTTATTCGCTCTAGTCGAGACACCCAAAGTTGTTCGGCTATATTTTTAAGGTGCACTAGCTGACATTTTGTCGTGTGCTTCCTCGTGCCAATCTAAAAGCAGCTATCATCTCGGTTTGACAGTCGCAACTACGTACCCCCGTACACTCAGCATGTTAATATATATCCCATCGCCTTTATTAAACCGCCAAAATTATCTCCTGAAGAAACGAAGAACCCGAGATGGAATCTCAGGATTGTACCATTATTGAAGGTCGAAATGCGCTATTCTGTTGGGTAGATCAGTTTGACTGACTTTCAGACCGCATGATCGTTTTAAAGCAGCAAAAAGGAACCCATAAAAGCTTGCAGCGGTGAACCGAAGCCAAGCAGAAGATCACCAATAGTCGGAAATAATCTGCAAGACATTTCATAACAAAGATTTTCAATTCATTTCAGCAAAAAGAACAACAAAACCAAAAAATCTAAAAATAATTCTGGGATGTCCAATGACCATATGGATGAAATTTAACCCGGAGCTTCAGCTATTTCTTCCTTTCGTTCTAACAACACTTGCATCTGTAAATAGTAAGAATGAAGAGAACGGAACAGCCTACCTGGACATAAGGAGTGTCAACAGACTTTATCGGGAAAACTGTGCGGTCCACTAATTTATGCTTCTTGTAGCTATCTTCGATCCAGGACATTGGTGAAGTCTGGAACAAAGGTAGAATTATGCAGCATAAATCGATGAATGTTTTGCTGCGTGCGATTCATACTGCTACAGTTCAATCCGGATGTGGATTAGGCATTTGCACATCTAAGGACAATCTTTTCCCCGTAAGTTGTATTAACTTTTCTTGTGTTCGCACCATGTAATCATACCCTTGGTATATCGTTTAGTGTATCTCTTAGGTAACTCAGACAGTTCGAATGAATGTATTGTGTGGAGGTGAACAGGTTATTTTGTTTGAAACCCCCCATACCCTTGGTATATCGTTTAGGTAACCCAGACAATTCGAATGAATGTATTGTGTGCAGGTGAACAGGTTATTTTGTTTGAAACCCCACCAAAGACCTTTTCATCATTCTTATACCCACGTGTTTCTTGTCTTGAATCTTCTAGTCAAACTAATCACAAGTGGCAACAGAAAGGTGTGGTTGCTTAGCAACTGTGAGCTCAATGTCGACCAGCTAGTCAACAAATGAACTTCGAGACTTGTCAGTCAGGTAGCTCTCCGTGGTGTTGGATTCCTGAGTGAAGGAGAGACCAACCCGGCTGCAGATGACGAAATGACTTACGACATTTCATCGACTTACGGATAGTTCTTATGGTGAACCACTCACCGCAGGAGAACATCCAAAAAGCTCCACGCAGCCTGTTGCGAACCACTTGCCTAATTGTTATAACCAGCACTCTGGACAGTGTCTACCCTTTAATTAACCGAGCATAGCTCTTAGTGGAAAGCAGCTTTCTTCATTTTTTTTACTCTGAAGTGTTCAGGTGATGTTCCACGCACCTCGAACTCCTCTGCTAATTGAAAAATAGCTCCTTACGGTATGGAATTTACGGGAGATTCAGATAATCACAGCTCAAGTGCTGAAAGTATTCCAGCGCCAAACTAATTCCAGCCAACTGCTGTATTTCTTGAAAACACATTTCGCAGGAATACCTCGCTTCACCGATAGAGACCTCGCGGAACGCTAGCTTCCTGAAAACCTTTGTATTTTTCTCGGAAAATTACAATGCCTGTTGACTAGGCCATGTTCTACGTCTCTCACTTTACTACCCGGGCCCGCAGCAGTGTCTCGTCAATGATCATATACAGTCATTAAAAATGAACGTCGGATCGATGGTATGCTCTGTTGACTTGACATTTTCTGGCTATACAGACTCTCACAATTGCCCTGTCCATTTCGTATAGGGGATCCGTTGGACCTTAACCTCTGTCTGCAAATGTTGAGAACGTACCTCATTTAAATTGTGCTCCGGTTTCCGTAAGCGAACACACAGTTCCCAAGTGGTCTCTGAAAACAAACGGGCGGATAAACATTTGCGTGTCAGAGAGGAACCCAACGAAAACATACTAGTGTCAGAGTGTACGTGGCTAGCTGGGAACACTCCAATAAAAACCATGAAAAAGAGCTTCTATCTCCTTTACGGTGGCAAGATGTGTCGCAGGCTTGTTGGTATTTGCATGCACTTTGCTATAACCCCTTGTTTCATCTTGGACATTCTCGAATGACAAAATTACGCATAAAAAGCAACGTGTTTGTGACAGTTATGAAGGTAAGCATCTTAACAAGAGGCAAAGTTCACGTGCAGAGTGAGAACGTTTTGTCTCAGTGCTAAAAATCATTGTTAAGGGTGAGCAGAAATCAAAGAAACGAAAGAAAACACTCTTGCCAACTTCGGGGTGTGTGTCGTACCCTAAAACAGAATGTGTGGTGGTTCCGTTTCAAAAATCGGCAATAAAAGTTTTCACCTGGTCTGCTTGGATGAAGACGACCAATTACTGGCACAGAAATCTCAAATTCGGCGCAGAAAGGTCGCCATACAGGCAGTGCCAAGCAAGTCCCAGCGATAATACTCTGGAATTCCACTGCTTCCAGCCAAATTTCGAAGACCCCTTCTTTGAACATCACCGTATCAGTGAAGTACTTAGCGAAGATGAGTGAAGTTATTCGGAGGTGGAGCTGGAGCACTGGATGCAGTCGGATTGGGTTACCAGCCTTTGTGCACAGAATGTCGAGAACGCTTCACACAAAATAATGGACCAAAGAACAAAATCATCAACCGTATTTCGGGTTTGTAGTTCAGGCCTTACACCGGCTTGGCTGTTTGGGGGAGATCACTGGACGTGAGGATGGACACATACCAATGATTTCAAACTTATTCAGTATACTGGCTGCAGCCAGCGTATTCGACCGAAGAAGCAAAGGGACTAAGTAGTCTGGTGATCCTTGGACGTACGACAGGGTTTCCTGAAAAATACCTTTTTCTGGAGTTTGTTTGATTCGTTTTCGGTGCGCGACTCATCCTTATTTCCACTTTTTCCTGACATGACTCATCAGGTGGTTGACTTTCGTGGTGTATGAGTGAGGGGGGTTCTACCTGGCTTCTCATGGAAGGCCTATGGTATTTTGATCCGATTTTCAGTATGGAACTCTACTTTGGAGACTGCTCTGCAAAATTCTCACTCCATTCCATGAAACGGTGGATTAGTTGTCTTGTAAGACAGACTTGTTAGGTAATTTCATTCCCGTGCGTTGAATTTTTGACACGGTGTGACTGGCAAGGCTTGTGCTGCATCAAGGCCTGAATGTTCCAGAACCGACTGCTTACCCAACGGACAATTTATGACGTTTCTGGGAAGATTGCAAACATGCGCCCAAAAGAATGACGTCGAGAAAACTAGCGTCCCTTGCATCCTGACAGACCCGAAGTGGTTGACACCGACGTCGCCATATTCTACACTACTGACGACATTACAGTAGCTAAATGGATAACTAATTTTTCGCTCTCAACCCCTCATGACAGCCACATGCTGGCGACTACCATGTTTTCAGATCCGTGATCAAGTTAGTCATAGTAAAACGCTAGGTGGCATTGGCTTCTAATTGGAGCTTCTGAAGTGAAGCTGACCAAGTACCGCCTTTCGATGAGGCTATTTGGCTGCCAACTGCTGACACTCCGTGGTGTGACACGTAGGTACAAATTTGGTGTCCCCCAAACTCACGAAACTTACCATGGTTTCTTGTTAAAGCACCTGATGACAGATTAATCTTGGCCCAAATTATTTCTCCTGTTGGCTTACTGTGGTGCTTCGATATATAGATATGGTGGGTTTTAAGCGTAGAATTATCTGTGCGCATTTGTAGCATCTGTTCGGAACGCTGCTTTAATGCTATGGTCCTGAATTCAGTTTGGCTGCACTGGGAAGTAATGGCTGCTTTGTGGAAAGTCAATAATCCGGTTTTGCAGCGAAATAAAGTTTGTTAGGATAACAACAGAGCAAGGAAAAGATTATTACATATGCGTATCAACGTACCTCGTGCTCCAGACATGGTCGGGCAGATATATTCATCATAACTGGAGCACTGATGTATGATAATATGTTATATACGATAATACAAACTAGTTCTGCTAGTGGTTCAATGGCTCGAAAAGTGTTTTTTTAGACTGATGACAAATTTACACACCAATTTTTTATAATCACATACGTCCATGGTATGCGGTAGACATTCAAAAGTCTGTACACATTCTTCCAAAGTAGGGAAATTAATCCAACGCCTTGAATCCTATTTTACAATTTTGAAGTCCGCAGAGGTTAATGATAATGACTGATGTTTGAATTCGAGGCATTTGAAAAGTCATCTAATTAAGTGAATCCCGGTAAAAAAGAAAACGCCGGAATATGCACCCAGCTTAAACCTATCATTAGGAAAATTCATGGCACAGAACTGGATGAAGGCAAAACTGGCAACTTCCCGAAACTGGAGGCAACACTGGAGTACTTTCCTATCGAGACCATGCGTCCAAAAATCCTCTGTTGGTAGGTGGGATAGAAATGATAATGCGCACTTGAAAATGCCGGAAAAAAACATGCACGTGATTCCTTTCAAAATTAAAGTTGCGAAAAAGCAAAACAGAACCTACCAAAGTCTATTGGAGGATAAGTACATTCTAGCAGGTTCAAACGAATCAGGGCAGTCGCAAAGTGCTCTTGAAGCTGTAACAACAACATATCCTTTCTGTAATGAGAAAATGGGAGTAAAATAACAGTACACTGAGACGCTCCATTCAAACCACTCATTTGGAGAATTTACTTGCTCTCCTACTCCAACCCACACACACGGAAAAAAGAACCAACAGACTCAAGTTTCGCTTCCTCTAGGACCCTCCAGCAACCCGTACATTAACTATACTAGTCATTTGCACTACGGAAGTAAGACAAAATGAAGGCTGCTTATCTATGAACAACAGATATTTCGCTCAACGTGCGGGAGACCAAATAGGAAACTCGGTAATCGGAGATAAGAGTGCAAGTGGTCATTTCTTGATAACCCAGTGTAAAAGAATGATTCAGTAGTTTCTGGATTTTGCTGGACGCCATGAAACAAGGACTGAGTTTCAGTCAAATCCAAATTCAGATGGGCCAATGACCCAAAGAAAAGTACTGAATTAGGTGGGCTTTTGGAAATCTCAGCGTACATGAATTACCCAAATGAGATCACTGCCACACGGCCTAGTGAGAATTAGACCGGAAGTGATATATTTCGTCGGGTCTTTCAACTGCCACTTTATATACCTACCACAATAAAAGTCGCAGAAGGACGCAAGCTCTTCACCATACTGAAACGAAGGAAGGTGAGGAATAGAATCGGTAACCTGGTCCCAAATTTAAAGTGGAAGTGGACACAAAGAAAGTAGAGGTTCACCTCATGGTAATGCCATACGAAGATATTCTCAGCCATAGGTTCCCACCATTTCGTTCAGGATAGCATTTTGCTTTAATTTGGATGGCACCTGGAAAGATGTTCCTTCGTAACGGTTTGAATATCCATAAATCCGGGTTTAAGGGAACAATTGTGCATCTCAGGACATTACAAGTGTTTGTCTTAGGCATCGCGGCTGAGATCTGAAAGTTGGCATTTGCAAAACCAGATCATTTCATAATGCGCTAAGAGTTGTGAGATGCTGCACTTTTCTTGGAAGCACTCCATCCGTACCTAGCACTTGATGTTTAAATGTCTAAATGAACGCAAGAGAGTCTACGATACAAGTTGGTAGTGTTAACTCATTCGCTCCAAAACTGAAGGAGGCTTCGAATACAAAGCCACACACTGAGGGGTGGAGACTGAAGTTGATTCGGTCAGGCAATGCGCCTAGATGACATAAAAGATCACGAGAACGCTGAAGTAATAAGTATAGAAGTATGTTGGTCTGAGGTGGTCTCAGGTTCGATTCTACTTATTCCGCATCGAATGACCTCTCACGATGAGCTAGTGGAAGAGCACTGAAATTAATTAAAATGCGAAGTAATCTGAGCGATACGCCAAATGCACATTGGTTTTCTAGGAATGGTTTCGTACGGCAGCAGCCTTGACAAAGATTACTCGTTTAGGATGACTACTCTATATTTAGGACTCTGCACTGATGAAGCCCTTAACAACTATTTCGCGATATCTCGAATATCGTAGCAACTGAAACGTGAAACGGGTTGGTGCAGTACTTTTAGTTGGTTAAAAACATAAACGAGATGCAGTTGGGTACCAAGTGTCTCCCGCAAAACGAAATCGGTTTGCAAATGAGTACATTTCGTTAATTACGTGAAATTTGGGTTCAAGTAGAACATAAGGTTGACGGGAACCCGAGGACTGCACCTATCTGATGAGCCCCGAAAAGGGTGAAACCGATCGTGGGCTGTCGGCAACCTTACGAGTAGTGCGTCACGTTTTTACCTTAGAAGCCTTATCCGACCCTTCTAGCAGTTCTCTTCTGAGTCCTACGAGCTGTGTATTCAAGCTCCGCCAAATGATTCGGAAGCGGCATCCTTCAAATGAATATTCGACACAGCTCTTCACCAACAATACTGCAGATTAGTATTGTAGTCCCTCCTCCGAGTGAGTTTACATCAAGCAGCGGACAAATATTTAGAAATCTGACTGCATAAAAGCTGACGCCCTCCGAAACCTAAGCCATAGAGACATAGCTGCGTAATCGCAACAGCAATGACATACTGGCAACATAACAAACCCTACCTTACACCAGTTGTCAAGGCTGAACGCAAATTCGTTACCGGTGTGCAAGTTTCTTAGCCCAAATCGCAGTCGACCCTCCAACTGAGACGCACCCGTAGTATGCGTGCCTTTTGTTCACACACTCAGAAACCAAACGGACATATTCGCATACTACCCACTACTTCGTTATTTTCAAATAATATTGCAGTGGCTTCTTGATTTTCAATGGCAGCTACTTTTCAAAGTTCTGTGAAGCTTGAACAGCTGGGTAACTCATTACCCCCTGGCCGAAGAGGAAGCCTAAAAAAGCGCAGCAAAGCCTGACTGTGATAGTATTGGAATAGTCCTACCTCTTAAGTGCGTGCAGCTCGTTCTATGACTGAACTTGCTGAGTTTCGAGGTCATACTGAGGAGGCGCTATAGCGTGCTATGTGAGCAAAGGCGTAAAAATTCATGACGCCAAGACTGGACCAACAGCTCCTGTGAAATGACGAAGAAATATCAGTCTAGGTATGTGCTAAGAAACTAAAGCCGAGTTGTTATCGATGCGAAATTGCCGGAACGCGCGAATCAAAGTCTGGAAGTGTGGCGGTATCATGGAACGGCCTTGAAAATGTGCCGCACCCATCTTCCGCCTTAATTCATCTGCAAAATTTAGACTGGTTACCTGGCCAAAACGTGGAACAAAATTTGCTTCTTAACTGTTGTTACGTCATCTTTCCAGCTTAAACTTAGATCCAAAACGGTTCCATGGCAGTAGTCATCATTTTCGGACAAGTTATTTACCATTCGATTGTTGACGGAGTTATACAGAAAGCCACGGATGGTCACGCCATTACATCGCGATGAATTGAACATTCCATCCTTCGTTTCTACATAGTTTGCTGTTTCCGATACCGTTTCTTTCGGTCAGAACCTACGAAAATAATCATAAGACATCTAAGGCCAGTTTGCACATGTGGGATGCTCCAATGGAACAAGTTAGGTCTAAATTGCGTCACGGTCACCTTCTTGCTACCATTCAAGATGAATCATCGAAACTTTTCTTGCACCGCAAACACGATGCTTTCCTTCAGTATCAGACTAGTAATGTACTCTCCAATCCAGAAGGAAACAAGGATGCGAGCAGCGGAGGCGTTTCTTTCAGAGGAGCATACTTCTTTGTTCTATCCACAACCGATTTGGTGTTGTTAGGCTCACATTGGGGTACCAGTCACCCAAATCTTCCTATTCTTTACACAATATTACTTTCTCTTCATAGTCACGGCTGTATTACAAGGAACCAATGGTAATACTCCCAGTGATAACCAGTCGAGTCACGTGTTTTAAGGGTGTCAGTTACGCGGAGCGTTACACATCTCTTCTCGTGGTATGTCGGCAAGTTAAGTCTCTAAGAGTTTCACATCACCATTATGTTTCTAAAGTGACATGAGAGATTTGAGTGAAAACGTGTAAAAAAATAGTTAGGCTCGCAGTTCGATAAGCCATGTGGGATTTCACCACTACGTATAAAAAGGTAAACGAAGTTGAAGGGAGGACCGGTAACTGTTCTGACTTAATTAGGTAAATTGAGTTGCACACGCAAAACATTCCTCCTGGTCGATGAAATGAAACCCGTATTTCGCTGCGAAATGTCCCCCAACAAAAACGCTTCGCAAGGACCTGGATAAAAATTCCATGAACCACGGCTTTTAAGAAAAATAAAACTTAACTAGGAGTTCGAAGAGTAAATAAACAAACCTGGCAAGTGCTTCGTCTATCGTGTCGAAACGTAAAACTAGACTCTCCAGATACTCCGAATTGCCGGCTGCACACGGGGCGGGGGCTTTGAGTAATACACGAATGTCACGAATCAGAGGCAACCGAGGACGAAGTGACTCCACGCAATCGAATACGTACTTCTTTACATCAGGATTATTACAGAACTGACGGGAAGGAAGATTTCGTCAAAACGGCTCAGGTACAGAAATGACAAATTCTAGAAGACGAAAATGAGGCTACAGCTAAGTTGTTCTCAGTGACTTAGGCGTTTGCTCCAAGGAAAAACTTGTTCAGGCTGTGCGATACAACAAATCGAGTCTCAGATTTTGAGTCAGTTATGAGCGAAGGCAGTGAATTATTGCTAGAAAGAGAAACATGGTATTTTACGACCGAAACAACTATNTATATATATATATATATATATGCTGGCGCCATTTTGCTACAGAGCTGTCATATGGACCCACAGAGGATGGCGACTGAGATTTAATTGATTTGTCGAGGCCATGACGATGGTAATCGAGAGGTGGCGTTCGGACCAGACTTCCGATCAGAAACACTCGATACTGGTTTCTAAGACCGAGACGGAGACTGAATACTATCCAGCAAAGGATTAGCTTCGGACAATGAAAAAAATCAAGTTTCTCCGGTCGGATGGGGATTCCGGGAGTTTGATCCGGATTAAGCGAATCACGAATGTGAACAGCGTACTAACTGGACTGTCGGAAGTTCGCATACATGTTGACAAAACAACACACTGTACACGCTCTTAGGCAATCTGGATCCATTAGCTTGCAACCTTAGCATGCAGATCAAATGATCCAAGCCGTTAAGTAAAAAACGCCCGTGGAAATGCCAGTCCCTTATAGAGAGCTATTTACACTTCGAAGGACCATATTTTGCTCGGATAAATGGGATGTCTCCGACTCTGGTGAGGATTCCGAGGGGTTGGAAAGAGTCACTAACTGCGGGATGTCCCTTTCTCAAATTTTGTACTGTACGCCTTAATACAGCTGTCACGGATAGCCCTTGAGGTGACATAGTCTTAGATACGGTGGAAAATCAAGTATGATAGCAATCTGACGCTTAACATGTGGAACGTTTGTGACACCCCACTTTTCACTTCCAAGGGACGATTCATCGACTGTTTTTGCAGCTGATGGAGCCCCCTAAACGAATCAACTAGAGGGAATCCAGCAGGAATCGCTCACNCGCTCACCATTTTTAAGCGAGCGGGTTTTCGGCGACGTTTTGAAATCAATGGCAGATAACTGGACCACAGTGAAGTGCCCTAAGTCAAGTCGGGAGAATACCGGAGTGGTCGGACACCAAAACAGTGATGATAAATCTGGATGACTGAACTGTTGGTTACTTGACAGTAATAAGTTGAGGTGAGACTGCAGACGGAGTTCTACACCAGTCCAAATTCTCACCTCCCACAGCGATCATCTGAACTATCCAAGCAAGACTGCATCCGGACTCTTCAAGCGTATTGAGACGCACTGCAACACTACGGAGTCAAAAGTCAGAGAAAGGAAACGCTTATGCAGAGCTTTCCAGAGAAATGGATACCCCAGAAATTTCATCTGGCGAACCCTCAATTCGACCAACTCAGAAGGAGAAGGCAAACAGATGACGTACGCTTGCTACGACAGTACAACACGTCAGTGTCCCACAAACCTGCAAACACCCTACAGAGAACACTATCAAACCCAAAAGGACGATTGGACACAATGTCTAGGACTAACGCCGCGTACAAGATTCAATCCGGAGATTATGGGAAACACTGCATGGGACAAACAGGAAAGAAGTTCTCTACCAGAATAAATTAACACAAACTTGCGACCAAAAGTCACGACCAATTTTCACCCATCTCCGTGCATGAAGATCAGGATGGACACAAATTCAACTGCAGCACTGTTCACATATTGGTTCAAACGAGAAGAATCAATGGGAATTCATGGAAGACACTCCACTGAAAAAGTCATCTAGAAACATATCGAAATCGACTCAGTCTATCGACCACTACAAGCAAAGTTCAAACGAGAAGAAGCAATGTGAATTCATGGAAGGAAGACACTCCACTGAAAAAGTCATCTATAAACATATCGAAGTCGACTCAGTCTATCGACCACTACAAGCAAAAGAACTACGGAACTACAGAACGAAGAGGCGGACAAACTAAAACTATCAGGATGAAGTAAGGAAACTACCAAAAATAAAAACCGCTGCCACGACCAACCGAGTTCAATGAAGAGAGAACATAAAGCAACACAAGCCGGGAACTGACCAATCGAAAACAGACCTGAAACACACCAAAACAACCATCCAACCAATGGAATATGGAGCACACAGCACTCCAAAACAGCCATCCAACCAATGGAATATGGAGCACACAAACCACAACGCAGCGCGAAGCACAGTCGGGTCAATAATACTACAAGAAAGGTATATACCAATTAGAAAATTACATGATACGATTCTAGATACTCTCCAAAAACTATACAAATGCAGCTAGGCACGGAGGAAGCACCCACTCAACTGCGCACTGACGATGTCTCCTCGACCGGGGACGAAAAGATTGCAACCCAATAGCCATGCTTGGCAAACAGATCAACTACCATCTGACTAAACAACAGTGTGCACCTTATTATCTGCGCTTCGGACACGACCCCTCAGTGTTCAAGGGGAAACAGTGGCTTCATTTTTCAGGGATCCCAGCTCCATAAGACATACAAAACCGTTGATTCGACAAGTTGAATCTGAAGCACTTCAACAAATACTTCTGTGAACTCGTTCTACTCCCGCGGTTCGCCAATAAGGTTTAACTGCATACCTACGTATGGTTCTCTCCTCGTTTCCGCTCGAAAACAGAGTCGCCAAGATTCCACCAGTTGGTGAAGATCAATAACACAGAAAGCTACATGCACACAATCAATGGTCTCACTGAACGCACGAAATCGATGAAAAGCTGATTTTCCACATTCACCCCATTCAAATCAAGAAGCTCGAAGTTTGAGAAAGATTTATTGAATCATATGGATTAAAATTAAATAGCTCCGAACGTTTACCTGGATTTGGATTCCGAAAATTGAAAAGTCTGAGAATGAGCATCGGGGATATACACCTCTCTGATACAGGTACAGGTGGATGGCGGACTCCAGAAAGTCACAAAGTGGATCACAGACTGTAGATCGCAGAAGCTTTTAGACGTACACACACAACTAACCGGATGTAAGTACGGGTTTCGAAGGCAGCATTGTCCTAAAAGAAAACATGATTCACAATAGAAAACGCGCATTATGGGAACAATAGTGTGAAATACAGATCAACCCCAAGCTTGAGTTTTACAGTAATGAAGGACCAACTTCCCCTCTGTGCTATAGCAATCGTAAAGAGTTCCGACTTCCGTGTCCATTGATGGGGCGAAGCACTGATTCACATAGATGAACAAGGATTCATTGGATGCACACTGAAGATAGTCTCGGAAGAATTTTACAACCCAACCAATGGTTTGCGTCCGGTTGACAGACCATGTCTTTTTCTTCATTAGAGGTGCGTTTCCGGTGGCTTTCAGGAGTAATGTGACTTTATCTGGAGGTCCCACAGGGGCTTTCAGTTCCGTAGGGATGTTGACACCACTTGAAGGGGCATCGTCCATAATTCAAATATGTTATTTTCACTGAAGAGGTTTTGGAAAGGTTTGAACCAGGGGAGTGAACAATGGCTGAAAATACAACATAATCACCAAAGGATGAAACAACTAATCAGGAAGACGACGCTTCAGGTGATCGAAATAAGCGAGTGGAGATTCCTCACACCTTACTGTAAAGATATAAAGATAGGATGATCACACAAGGAAGACCCAATACGCGTAAGGAAACCACCCGAACCAGTGATCCCTTTCACTTATACTAGGATTTCCACAAAATAACACCCAGGTCGCCATCTCTTCAACAGCAATTAAAATGAAAATCCTTTAGTTATTTTTGTGCCCCATATGCCGTCACGAGGAGACTGGACCTTACCGCTCTTCAACACAATTAAAATGAAAATCCTTTAGTTATTTTTGTGCCCCATATGCCGTCACGAGGAGACTGGACCTTACCGTGGTGTGACGGTTTGCGGACCTCAGCGATCCATTGAGCTATACTGGACAGT
>NW_008751704.1:167207-184264 GCF_000715545.1 Opisthorchis viverrini | reverse complement strand
TGATGATGATGATGATGATGATGATGATGATGATGATGATGATGATGATGATGATGATGATGATGTGCCCCATATGTATAACGCAACATGGTAGTGACAGTTCGATTATTAAGGGATCACCGTAAAACTGAAGAACGCATGAACACACCGTCTGACCGGAAGGGAA
Source organism: Opisthorchis viverrini (assembly GCF_000715545.1). Classification (NCBI taxonomy): domain Eukaryota; kingdom Metazoa; phylum Platyhelminthes; class Trematoda; order Opisthorchiida; family Opisthorchiidae; genus Opisthorchis; species Opisthorchis viverrini. The sequence goes on along the minus strand of NW_008751704.1, from coordinate 184,098 downwards.
ATCAGAATCACAGCCAATCAGCACGTTGGAGCAACCTGTAGCCACAAGTGCCCGCGAAACCTATGTGAATAACAGCGACATGTTTGAAGCAGGAAGGGTGGACAATTTTAAAAGTGAATAAGTTCAAAAGAGGACACAACGGAAACCCAGATGATATGAATGGTTAGTCCATTGTGGAAATGGTAGAAAAAGAACTTAATAAGAAATCATAATCAAAGACAGAGACATAAATATTGACATTGATGCTTCACTGAAGTACAACCACAAAGCTTATCTAAGTATCTTCACATTTTTGGAATGAAAAGAAGGTAGAAGTGGGTGGAGGAAGGGAACTGCTGCTGGCCTACCGAAAGCATTCTGAGGTGCTTACACCTCCAGAAGTTCACTCAGACAATAAGGAAAGTAACTGACAGCATGAACTCCATTCACATCGATTGGCCGCCGTTTCCTGCAATGTCTCCAGCCAAGTGCACGATGGGTCGCGCGGACACGATCCAGGAATGCGCACAGCACCAACAACACCCAGGCTCTTCGTAATCCCTTTAACATCTGCCAATGCACACGTTGTGCACCTCACGGTTTTGCGCTATTCTAAAGAAGGCGAAGAAAACAATACTCGTCTCGGTAGACGGTGTTTCGACACGTGCAGATCATGACCGAGGCATCGTATTCGACGGTGCTGGATGTTTGCCGCGATTGAAATACCTGCTGCACAACCAGATACGTGTTTTCTCATCAGCTTGTTACTAATCCGTTGACGCCATCAAAAACAAGCAAAGCTTGTGAGGTACCGGAAAAAAAACTGACGACGGATCACATCATGTGGCCGCAGAGGTGACGTCTCGCAGCAACATAACAATACAGTCTTTACTGTAGGCTGATACACAACACTTAAGACCCAGTGAGATGCCTTTCTGAGGCCACAAGTGACGCAAATTACCAAATGTGATTCTGGCGTTTGAGAATCATGCATCAACTTCATTAGACACACTTCCCTCACAACTAATACAACTACCAAGGTATGCGGAATTTCCCAAAACCCCAAGGGAGTCTCTTTGAACTGCAAGGGATATGTTCAGAGGCCGCACATTCTGAAGCATGACTGCATTTTGAAGGTAAAAGACAAATGCAGAAAGATGGTGTGACAATGGTCAGTCATTCAAGAGGGTTTGTGCTTGGCTGTGCTCTTGAAAGATAAGGAGGATGCCGCCTGCGTAATCCAGATCGAAAAAAATTCTCACCGGTAATAATGTCAAGACCGGGGTTTTGAGGGCCTTCCACCGTAAGACAACGAAGAATCAGTGACGCCAGATGCATCACACTAACATCTCTTTGGTCACCACATTTACTGCCAGTATGAAAATGGATACTATTATCTATTCATTCCAGTTGTCTGGCCCAAATGGACCGGACAGTCATCATCATCGACAGCATGACATCAGTGTTCAACACCAATGCTCCACTGCCGTACAACCATGACTTATTTGAAAGCCTTATTGTAAAGAAAAGAGTAAAGGTGGACGGGGAAGGGACTTAGTGCTATGCTTGAAGAGAGCGAATGGAAGGTCGTCAGGACCAGCAGCACGATAACGCTTGGGTAGAGATATACACTCAAATACTTTTGAGGTTGAATGGAGCCCCATATTCACAGTTCATCTTTCCGTTGGAGGCCAGGATTCCGGATTGAATGCAGCAGGTATTCGAAGTACTGTGCCCAGCGGTTCAAACGTTCCGCTCTGCTGCATATCAAGGAGCTATTTTGGTACCTGGTTACTTCGCTGACAAGAGGTTTTCGGGGACCAGTCAAACGAATCAAAAGGAACAGCTTGCGGACGTTTCCAGCATTTCCTGCCTCTTCTATTTCTTCGGCCTTTCGAGTCCACCAAGATTCTTGGTCTGAACGGACACTCAGTTTCACCTAAAGTCAGATGATACGTCGGGTGGAGTTGTGGCTGCGGCCAAGAGGAATCTGTCGTCGATTCTCCAGCAAAGACATCCTATCAGATGAGGTTGGCTGGGTTATGCCGCAAACAGAAGTTCAGGCTTTGAGCATAGCTTTGGATACCTTTTCCTGGTGTCCGTTGATATCCGGCGTCGGACTGTCCGGCAGGCGTTCGAGAAGCCGGTTCTGGCAGTTTCGTTTGATTTCTGGGTCCATTAGCTTCCCAATGGTTGGGCGAGGTGAGCAAGTTTTGCAAGGAACTGAAAGGTACAATAGGAAGCAGCAGCATGGTCGAGGTCCACCCTGGCATTACAGAGGGAGCGGCAGGCGTAATCGACCATCACCACCGATACCTGACGATGACGTGATCTATTTGGATTCGGGGATGGTTCGCTAGTAGGCCTCAAGTTTTCAAGCGATTTCAGCAAAGGGATTCTGTGATCGGCAAACATCTGGAGGCGTTGTACTTGCGTCTCATGTCCAACCCAAGACGACCACCCAACTAGAAATTAGCAACACTTGATCAAAACATCGTAATCCTTGGCACTGGAGACGTCATTCGACTAAAATCCCCGCTGCACAATTGAACACTCGCTTTCTAATTGTCTCGTTGCAGATTCGTCGACAGCAGTCTGCAGGAGTTATGGATCTGCGATAAGTGTTAACAAAAACCCAAAAACGTCTCACTTCGGCTTCTCGCAGAGGCCACACCTCACAACACCACAACAAAACAACCAGCACTGTCAACTTATAAACACGCCTAGAAGTACAGACATGCACCATTCCGCTTCATCATCATCATCATCATCATCATCATCATCATCATCATCAACAGCACATCAGTGTTCAACACCGATGCTTCGCTGCCGTACAACCATGTCATGGTTGTAGGAGGGCTGGTATACTGTCAGGGCGCCCACACCTAGACAGGAGGACGATTAAGGTCCTTAACCAAAGCCTTCAGCTCAAACACCGCAAGGCAGCGGTGTTTGGCGGGAAATGCAAATACATTACAATTTCTACGGAGCAAGTCGCCACAACTTAGAGGACCAGGAGACTGTGTTCGTCAGACCTCTAGCCATCGACAAACCTGGCATGACAGACTCTGGGAGTGTCACGGAGACATCCCCAGTATAGCTCAATGGGTCGCTGAAGTGCGCAACCCGTCACACCGCGGTAAGGTCCTGTCTCTTTATGACGCCTCCATAGGTGTCTCAACTTAGCGAATGCGTCCAGAGTCTCAGAGATCCGTGTACTGACCTCATCTGATCAATACACCAGAACCTCATACAACTTCCAAGACACGTGAGATGCTCAGTGATGTCGGATGTCTACTTGGGTTGTGATTACAGGATGACCTAGAGCACGGTTTTGCACTATGTGCGTACGAAGCGCACGCCAAAAGACGGGAAACTTTAATCAGTTCATACCAAACAGTGGTGCTTTCTACTTCCCTTTAAAGACGAGAACTGTTTCGTCCGCATACTCCAGATCGCTGAGGTTCCCGTCACCATCTGTTTGAACACCAAGGATTCGGAGAACTTTCACAATTAGTGTCATTATCTCGTCGACCGGAAAATTTAACAGGATTGCAGAGAGTGGGTGCTGCCGTTGGACAACACTCTTTATACAGATGCTTTTGGAGAGCTCACCGTACACTCTAACATACCCGCCAGTCTGAGAATGCAAATGAGCTATTATATCCACAAGCTTCGTGGCCGAGCAGGTGTGTTAAGGAGGACAGACTGTGCAATTGAGTCGGATGCGCTCTGGAAATCGAGGAATACTAAAATTTTAAGTCGCTTATACGTATGGCGTGTTTCTGACATCTGACGGAGTGTGAAGATGTGGTTGACTCGACATATGTCAGGCCAAAACCCCATTAGCTGCTGTTGAGTCAAAATTTCACGGAACGCTATGAGGCGACGAATGATAAGTGGTGCCGAGTCTCATTACCAATAAAGTCAAGCTGATTACTCTGTGAGTAAAAAAAGCGTTCAGCTGTAGCACTCTTCCGGTGCCTAGCTGCCATGCCACCCGAAGGAAGCACGAGGGCTGGGATACTGCCAGGTCGCCCAAGCCTAGACAGGGGAAGTCGAATGGCGGAGGTCGGATTCGAACCACAAACCTTCCGGTCAGTAAATTCGCGCTCTAACCACCTGGGCCATCTCGCCCCCACTTTGTGAATACCGCATTCACCACGGGCCACTACTCCTGAAACGGGCACCATTATTCATTTTCTTCAGTTGTCCTGGACAGCCTCCATTTCCACAATAAATGTAAATAGATCGGAGGGGAGCTGAATAAGCATTCCGTCCTCATCCTTAAGCAATGCAGTTGGGAGGTCAGTCGGACCAGGACCTCGGTGACGCCTGAGAGAACATACTCAGTCATAAATCTCCGAGGTCACGGATTCCAGAATCAGCGTTCAATGTTCAAGCGCACTTTGCGAATCCAAGTGGGTGGGAGCAGATGGCCGAGAGAATTATGGTTCAAAGTGTCCAATTTGATCCGTGACGGCTTCGATCGCATGCAAAATGCTGTGACCGGTCGCATGGATCAAACAAAACGATATTCGGGTAGTCCAGGTATTGGGACGAGATGGCTCAGTGGTTAGAGCGTGAACTTACTGACCAGAAGGTCCGTGGTTCGAACCCAACGTCTGCCTCTCGACTTCCCGTCTAGGCTTGGGCAACCTGGCAGTAACACAGCCCTCGAACTTCCTTCGGGTGGCATGACAGCTAGGCTCCGGAAGTTCGCTAAAACTGAACGATTTTTTAATTTTTTATTTCCGGTATTCTGCACCTCTCCCAATTGCTTAGCCTCCCGTTTACCCTAGGCTTTACGATCGTCGAGCACGCTGAGTTTCACTGTGTCTGATAAGTCGCGGGGACACTTGTATTTGGGACCACCACTAACATTTCTCCGAAATTCAGTTAGCACCATCGCCCTGTATGATGGCCGGTATTTGACTGAAACTAACTGTCATACTGCAGGCGAAACAACAGCAGTGCGAATCAACATCCGACGGTGAAACATTTGGAAGGGTCCAGAAGATGATTATGATATATTTATTTAATTCTGAAAGCTACCAGCCTCTCAGTTGTTAAGCTAGTTATCCAGTTGCCCAACCCTTGAGCGGTCCTTAAAAAGCGAAACTCTATTACTTAGCTAAACCATTGGTAACTGATAGCGATGTGATAGCGATGGGTCTGTGGCTGGCACGCTATTGGAGGACACCATACGACCAGGATACTTCGGTTATTTTGCGGCTGATACTGCACAAAAACAGCTTTCGGCTAGCACAACCGAAGCAGTTATCCGCCACGTCCGTACATACTGAGTTCAGTCCAATTCGCCTACCTAGTTTTGTCTCAGATGCAATGAAAATATACCTGAGTCTTCAGTATTCTAGAGGTGCATGATGGTATAAGGGCTGATGTCGGTTGGAGAGTAACCAAAAACGACAAAAAGACAACGACCCACTCCCTGCTTGTGAAACTCCTGTGCGGACGCTGCCAGGCTACCAACTAGCAAGGAATCTTCCACTCTAGGGCTTAGGGCGGTGACGACCCATGCACACCCTACTGCAGCCGCCTCTGGATTGCCGCAGTTACACAGGCGGCGAAAGCGGGTGGAGGGTGAGGAAACAGTTAGCTGAATGACTAGCTGGACCTTGAGTTCTTGTTTCTGTTATGAGGTACGCATCAACGTCAATCGAGTCCTGTTTTCCGGTACATTAAAAGCTCCTGTGTAAAAAAGATCCAGTGAATTTAGGTGTTACTTTGTTTACTTTTAATAGTCAGCGGGGTGCATACGGTCGATTGGTCATATAACTGACGGTCGAATGACACAGCTAAGTTTGCTTGTATGGTAGGAATGGGTGGGGGGGAAGGAAATCGGTGGACACAGAAGTGTGCGGGCAAATGATAATTCCCGGGTGCCCAGATCGAGGAAGGGGGTACGGCCGAGGTACTCACTTTGAGTCTTTGACTCCAAAGTCTGATGTGGTGTTTTTTGGCGGGATCCTGCCCGGAGCCAACGACTCAATAGTCTGACCTTTTTGGCTGTAGAGGGTTGGCCTGACCCGAGGGCCCAGGGAGTAAGGCATTACTGCCTCGCTCCTGATGAGGCTGCGCGCAGGTGACTTTTTTATCAGCACCGGACGCTTTGATTTTAAAAGTACTCCAACCACATTGAATAATGCGCCGGCGGTTACGGTGAACCATTGGGAGATCCGAGTGTGCAGCTTTTAGGGCTAAACTTTTCTAACCTGTCCTTCATTGGAAAAGGCAGCATCGCTCTCTCCCTAAATATGGACATGCTGGTCGCCTGGGTGAAACGCCTTACTGCCTTCACACTCCTACCACAGAGGACAGTACGACTTTACCCCCAGACTGTCTCGTAGCGCGATTACTGGTGGTACGGGGTCTCGCTGCTCTTGGTCTTCTCTTTAGCCTTCTCGGCATTGGCACACCTTGTGGAACAAAGTTCCAGGCAGTGTAGCCCGCAGGACAATTGCAGCACTCAAGCTTGACTAACACGTCAAGGTGGCAGTTTAGGTCGGTTCAAGCGAGTCAAGTGTAAGGGCGAGAGCATCCTGTTTCCTTGCTTGCTTCAGAACACGGTCTTGCGAACTCATCGCCGAGACTTGAAGATCAATTTCGAGATGCCTGCAGTTTTCAGCGCCAGCTGACCCGCAATTGTCGTAACCAAGACCGATAGAAGATGAATGTGACATCGGTCAACAGATCAGTGTTAAACACTGTCTCGCTGCCGTAACCTGACGGGTGGACCTAAAAGGAAAGTATTACTGACATGGAGTGGAAGGAAAGAGAAAAATGACGTGAAAGAAAACAAAGGGGGGACTTCAGCGACGTTTTCGCTTACCCGTCAAGCTGTATGCAAAAGATAAGGCAACCCGGTTGTTTACGCCAAGCTGTGGCCGATGTAGTATGGCACTATTGTTAGATGAAGAATTGTTGTACATGGTCCGAGATACATGCGGACACGAGAACGATTAAGTTCATCAATTAAAGCGTTTGTCTCGATTGCCTCGCCATATTTCAACTGCACTTGTTGGCAAGTACCAGCGTTAGCAATTTTTGAATGAGAAGTTGCAGAAAGAACGTCCCATCACCAACCTTGGGGACGATGACTTGTTGTTTTGACCTTCATAGAGTAACATGGTTTGGGTGACTTTGCGGCGTCAGCAGTTAAATCCAGCAATATTGGTCATGGACACACAGAACTTCAAATTGCGGTTATGTCCAGTCTCTTCCTAACTGGTTTCAACCAGATGCAATATTTCTCTAATGAAACGAAACGGTTCAGTGATACAAAGCTTTTACTTGTAGACTAGGAATAGCAAAAGGTATCCGGTGAGGGGCATGCCAACGATGACACCACAATGAATATCTTAATTCAAAAGATAGAGACGTACCACAGTACGCACTCTTTCTGTCTTAAGCTGAAAGGTGACGCTTGAGGTGACAGTACTTGAGGAGTGCAAAATGAGGGCGAAACCTTAGGAAAAGCACATGGGGACAAGGAGCTAGGAGAATCAAAACGCAAAAATTCTGAAACCAGACGAAGAAAACATCATCCTAGAGATGTTGAAAAGTGCGCACTTCAGCGGACTGTCAAACAGTGACAGCAATCTTTGAGCTTAACGCCCATATGCGAAATCAATCAAGTGGAACAAATGGTAGCATCCCAAAGTACGGGGTTCGTACTATTTGAGAAAACGCTCAGGGAAGTGGACACTTATGAGCTGCCATCGACCTGCAAGGGCCAAGTCGTTCGTTAGGAGAAGGATGGTAATGGGCAGCAAAGATTTGTAGGCTCTGAGACGAAGTTCTATCAAAGCTTGGAGAAAGATGGGAAGGCTAGTCTGTGGAAGGTTAGGAGCGGTGGTCGCAAAAATGAGACCTGGATTAGAATGTATGCAACTACGCGCCCATATAAGATGGTCACAGACTGGGAAGAAATGAGATAGGCGATGGACGAGTCTCTATGTGCCACACACATGCAGCCACCGCGTACATCTGATGCACCGTGCTGTACAAACGTTCGTTTTCAACTGTGTTCACCGTAAACGCTGTGCCGGTTTTGGTCGAGGTTGGTCCTCGACTCGCTGTTGCTTGTGCTATGGCATACCCAAATGGATTGTGAATTTGAGCAGTCTTTCAACAACAGAAATCGGGGAAGACTGTTATATTACGCTAAAACCTACAGAGAAATCACGGATTCTTCACGAAAGCACTGCTGGTGCGGCTTCGAACCAAAAGTGCTCCGTTTTGATTGGCCCATATTCTGACCAATAGGAACACGCCCGGGACCGTTGTGACGAATCCGTTCAACCGACGTGATGCACTGGTATCCCTGGCATCTCACCCCTGACGTCTCATCTTTCTGGTGTCACTTGTCCATACGCATACTCGACATTGGAAGTTTGTTGACATCCTATGGTGTTGCTCACTCGGTTTCCCCCACAGATCCTATGTATTTAACTTAATGTTGACAACCGCTACACTCAACCCCACTTTGGAGCTTACTCGAGCCGCTTACGTAACGTAATATCTGAAGCGTCAATAGCATTCCCAGTGTACTTTAAGTAGCTTGGAAGTGCCACTTCTACCGTTTTTTCACATGATTCTCCCCATTTTAATGGAACATTTTGACTTGTAGCACTTGTGAACTGCTGTTGTTTCATGCTCAGTATCATCTTCCTTTTCCCCATCAACATCAGTCACATTACAGTACAACATTTTGTTTTGCTGAAATAAAACCGAAACCACCCGCTTTTTGGGTCCAACGTGACCTTGAGACTTTTACTCAGTGACTGTTTTTGTGACCGCCGGTTGGCTATAATTGGCGCGAACAAACATTTCAGCTAAAAACAGTGGACTAATATATTCACACATGTGGATTGCAATCACCGGAGATTTAGAATACCAGGAAGGTAGAACTTTTCTTGGTATGGTTGTTCAACGGGAACTGCGAGCAATATTTATTTGGATTTCCCCTTGTGACTTTGTATCTGGCTTATATTAGTAATCTAGTTCTGTTAACTAGACTCCATAGGGCCGTTAACCACTACAGACTCTCGCTGGCACCGTATATAAATGATGGGTACAATGTGGCATTCTGTGTACCAGACACTTGGATCAGGACTGAAGTGATAGTAGATCATGATACTGATATTGAAGTGTCGTATCGCGCACACTGATAAATATCCGGGTTGGATATTACTGCAATGAACCCAACCTTACCAGGATTAGCTGTGCCCGTGAAGTTATTGCAGGTGCTGTGCTATATACAAAGATAAGGGCTTTTCCCAAGAGATATATCCTAGAAGACCGAGACGTTTGTGTTCGGAAAAGTAGCAAAACACCACTGAGATAAACATCACTGAGCGGTCCAGTTGCCCGGTAAGTTTCAGGGCTATACCATACAGCGTTTTGAATGAGTGCACTATGCGTTAAACCAATGCCCACCGACCACGCTGTGTTCGTACTGAGGTCATAGTAAAATCAGAGTGTGCATCGTATTAAGGAGTATCGGTATTCCATTAATGCAGATTGTGACAAACGTTTGCCGATTGGGTGAATTACTATTGGAAATGGTGGCTACCAATACTGGGTATGTTCACTGATCAAACCGGCTTTCGTGCAAGCCCTCGAATTTTAAACCGCAGCGTTATTCTGCGTCACTGATTTTGTTCATATGCTTGAAAATCTACTGCGAAACGCCCGCTGAAGAGATTATCTAGACACTGATAAACATCTTGGCTTGCCTCCCGTAACACAGCCTATGGAGACAGTTCATGGAGAGTGAGACTTAATCGCCGTCTGAAGAAGAAGTAGCGTAGGAGACATCCCTACTGAAAAGTGAGAACACACCAGGACCGGGAAGCCTGCATCCAACATTTACAACGAATTCAGAGAAGTCCTAGTGACCTATCTAACAAAAATAACGCGGGGTCCGACATGGGGTGAAGAGCAAATGCCCGCAGAATATGGAACATTGGCATTCAGAGTCTATATAGTCGACATGATTTACAGCAACCAATACTTATGGCCTTTTTAACTTAGAATCTGCTGCTGGGTCTGTAGACCATCAGACAATATAGCAGTGTCTATTGAACACGGGTATCTTCCGTAGATTTATGGTCCTCTTTAAGGTGCTGTACGCAAACTCCTGCGGACGTAAAAAGGCACATGGCAAGCTCTGGCTCCAGTTCAACACATTGAATGGAGGCGGGTAAGTTTATCTCCTTCCGCCTTTCCTACTAAGATTTTCCATTAACCGGAGAATGGACGACTCACCACCAGCTTCTAATGCTTGTGGTCGAGTTGTTCAACAACACACGCTGTTAGCCTGGTGTGCAGTCGCATCTTTTGGCGCTCCGACTCCGATACAGTTTTCTCGGATCTATTTTGTCCTACATCGCTCACCGACATACCATTCGATTTCTCTTTGGGAGATCTATTGGAATATACCATCTATATTCATCTGTGAAAATTTTTCACGGAGTTCACGACTAACGGATTTACAACGTACGCGGCCTCCACATCCACGCGTACAAGTATACCCAGTTTTATTGGCCGTTATCCCGTTTCTACACTAGAAGAAAGCTGACGACGAGTTCTATCTAGTGCAGCAAAATTCACTAAGATCGGTGAAGTATTACGCCAGCTACCAGCTTTCATACATCCGCCGAAATTCGTCCTACGTGCTACCCCACTTGCCCTGCCAGTGTCGAAACCGCACACACGATCCGCTCACCCGATGCAGGCGACCAGGCCGACAAAGAACCGCAAAGCGTCCACAAACCTGCCCACTGCATGCTGGAGGTGTCAATAAAAGTTCTGTGTTTAACCATAGACGCCTTGGAAGCATTGCTAGCGTCTGGTTGGAACAACGAATCGCTGAATCTTGCTGAAACATTGCTGCTTAGCTAGCAGACGCAGAAGTGTTTTGCACTGACACCTTTTGCAACAGGTGATCAGGGCACCATATGGCCACACCATATGGCCAACACCACGTACAATGTCCGTCTATTTCTGTTGAAAACTTGGTACACTGCTAAACGTGGACAAGGCGGAGGTGTCATGACGGGAACGCTCCTATAATAGATGAGATTTAGAACGGGAACGATAGAGCCAGTATGCGTGATGTGGAAAGCCGAGTCATAGTGCATCTTGACCGAACAAATTTGAGTCCTCTGGTTTGCCTCACGTTGAAGCAAGTGCCTTCACATTGTCTTGAAAGCCTCCAGACACCAAAGGTCCAAAACATGCAGTAGGAAAGAATTGTTTAAACTAGGAGCTAGAGAGGATCCATCCAATAAAAATGTTTAGCTCCACACTTGCGTAATCACCGGGTGATAATGCTGACTAAAACACGAGTAGGGCCACGTTTTCAGTGAACGAAACTTTAGGCGGCTAGTCAGCATTGTTTCCAGCTGTGAATAACTCAGGGCACAGACTTGCTCCTCGCTTCACGAAGGTAAGGCCGAAAGGATGCTAGGCCGACGTCACATTTATCGTCTCCGACGAAACGGCTGGACGAGCGTTAAAGCAACGGTTATTGCCAAAGACGTGTTCCGATAGAGTAAACAGAGAAGATAGTGGCTTGGTCCACAGCTTTACGTAGAGCTCAGTGTGTATGATAAAATATACGTTGTTTAATCGGAATCGGTACCATTTAGTGGTATAATTCAGCAATTTTCATTTATCGGGTGGGAGAATAAACTTCCAACATGGACGTGCATTTCAGCACGGATCACTGTATTTCTGCTCCCACCAACCAGGAGAACTCTCTTTGATTTCTAGTGAAACGTCAAAGTTTCCAGTTAGCGGAAAATATGATTGCTAAACTTAGTCTTTCTTCGCGGAAAGGCGGCCAAAAGATCTAATTGGAACCTAATTGGAGCGCCTCACTTGTGTTCTGGGTTCTTCAAACCTCCGAGGTGCGATGCAGTATTTTGTGAAGACACCAGCCGGTGAGGTCGTGTTTTCAGGAGACGAAAAATCCAATTGACATCAGCAATGTGAAGAAAAGCCCCTTGAGTTTGTTCGCGGATGACCGCCCGTGCTTGCCTAAAAGAGGAATGGGTCTAAAAGTGTCATCTGACAGGTTTCGCTTTGGGTGATCTCTAGCCAGTCCGATTGTACGCTTCACAGAGTTGTGAAATTCAAGATCGAATGAACGGCAAAATTTCATAACAAGCGAGCTGAGTCTATACACCGCTTTCATCATTTGTACCTCGCCGTCCAGCAACATTCAATGGCTCTTTGGGACTCACATTCAAGCTAACAAATATCAGCTCAAATGATGCATCAGTCTTGGCAGGCGTGTGCAGCTTTCTGCCTGTAGCAATCATAGTATCACCGAGGGGGGCACAAAACACTCGCACCTGTGTCGATTTCTCTAGAGTGGAATTCGTCTCATGAACGTCGCATTGCATTGGTATTATGGTTGTTCTTTGCACATCGTTCCAGCGTTGCTTGACACCACAGATTCCAAGGCTTCAAGGCTTCTGAGTCAACGTAGTTTATTCGAATTTGGCACTCGTTCCTGCATCTCCACTCTATCATATTACTCTACAAAACGTTACTCAAGTAAGCCCATGTCCTCCTACGTTGATTGGAATTATTACATAAGCGGACCTTGTATTAAGTTCTCGAACTAATCACCCTTTAAAACATTTGTTCACAGTTAATTTGGCCCGACAGACCCGACGGAATCCATTGGCCGTTGACATTCCATGTTCCCGCATTAACTGTCGGCGCTACTTTTTTTCAGTCCGCGTATCCCTCACGTGGAACAAACTACCAACATCTGTTGTGAATTGTGGTAACCTCGAGACTTTCAAACATTCGCTTGACGAATACATAAGATCTTACCCAACTTCCCTCATCAACATTTGAGATGCAGATACAAACAATAGAACATATATGTCATATCATTCCGTTTATCTGTATACATGCACACACACCAATATCCTTTGGTCATTGTAAAGCAAAATGCTTTTTAGACCAATATAACCATGATTTACCTTGATTTACCTAGATCTGACAGAGCTTACAGAGCTTAAAGATCTGGAAATAGCTCGTCTTGGATCTGACGCCATCATAACTCGAACAACATCAAGTAATCTAAATTTCCTCTGCCCAAGTTTCTTATATGTGCTTCACACATGAAAAACCTAGTGTGCTGCATCAAGATTGAGTGTTATGCACCCGTAATTTCAAGCTTCCGCAAGATCCGATCAACCCCTGAACCTGTGGCACGGGCGGGACATAACCTTTACAGTCAAGGGTGCGTTCCAAATACAGCTCGTGTCAAAAACCAGCCCACTGCATGCTGGTGGCGTCAATAAAAGTTCAGTGTTTAACCATAGACGCCTTGGAAGCATTGCTAGTGTCTGGTTGGAACAACGAATCGCTGAATCTTGCTGAAACATTGCTGCTTAGCTAGCAGACGCAGAGGTGTTTTGCACTGACACCTTTTGCAACAGGTGATCAGTGCACCATATGGCTACACCATATGGCCAACACCATGTACAATGTCCTCTATTTCTGTTGGAAACTTGGTACACTGCTAAACATGGACAAGGCGGAGGTGTCATGACGGTAATGCTCCTATAATAGATGAGATTTAGAACGGGAACGATAGAGCCAGTATGCGTGATGTGGAAAGCCGAGTCATAGTGCATCTTGACCGAACAAATTTGAGTCCTCTGGTTTGCCTCACGTTGAAGCAAGTGCCTTCACATTGTCTTGAAAGCCTCCAGACACCAAAGGTCCAAAACATGCAGTAGGAAAGAATTGTTTAAACTAGGAGCTAGAGAGGATCCATCCAATAAAAATGTTTAGCTCCACACTTGCGTAATCACCGGGTGATAATGCTGACTAAAACACGAGTAGGGCCACGTTTTCAGTGAACGAAACTTTAGGCGGCTAGTCAGCATTGTTTCCAGCTGTGAATAACTCAGGGCACAGACTTGCTCCTCGCTTCACGAAGGTAAGGCCGAAAGGATGCTAGGCCGACGTCACATTTATCGTCTCCGACGAAACGGCTGGACGAGCGTTAAAGCAACGGTTATTGCCAAAGACCTGTTCCGATAGAGTAAACAGAGAAGATAGTGGCTTGGTCCACAGCTTTACGTAGAGCTCAGTGTGTATGATAAAATATACGTTGTTTAATCGGAATCGGTACCATTTAGTGGTATAATTCAGCAATTTTCATTTATCGGGTGGGAGAATAAACTTCCAACATGGACGTGCATTTCAGCAGGGAACACTGTATTTCTGCTCCCACCAACAAGGAGAATTCTTTTTGATTTCTAGTGAAACGTCAAAGTTTCCAGGTAGCGGAAAATGTGATTGCTAAACTTAGTCTTTCTTCTCGGAAAGGCGGCTAAAAGATCTAATTGGAATCTAATTGGAGCGCCTCACTAGTGTTCCGGGTTCTTCAAACCTCCGAGGTGCGATGCAGTATTTTGTGAAGACACCAGCCGGTGAGGTCGTGTTTTCAGGAGACGAAAAATCCAATTGACATCAGCAATGTGAAGAAAAGCCCCTTGAGTTTGTTCGCGGATGACCGCCCGTGCTTGCCTAAAAGAGGAATGGGTCTAAAAGTGTCATCTGACAGGTTTCGCTTTGGGTGATCTCTAGCCAGTCCAGTCCGATTCTTCACAGAGTTGTGAAATTCAAGATCGAATGAACGGCAAAATTTCATAACAAGCGAGCTGAGTCTATACACCGCTTTCATCATTTGTACCTCGCCGTCCAGCAACATTCAATGGCTCTTTGGGACTCACATTCAAGCTAACAAATATCAGCTCAAGTGATGCATCAGTCCTGGCAGGCGTGTGCAGCTTTCTGTCTTTAGCAATCATAGTATCACCGAGAGGGGGCACAAAATACTCGCACCTTTGTCGATTTCTCTAGATTGAAATTCGTCTCATGAACGTCGCACTGCATTGGTATTATGGTTGTTCTTTGCACNAACGTCGCATTGCATTGGTATTATGGTTGTTCTTTGCACATCGTTCCAGCGTTGCTTGACACCACAGATTCCAAGGCTTCAAGGCTTCTGAGTCAACGTAGTTTATTCGAATTTGGCACTCGTTCCTGCATCTCCACTCTATCATACAACTCTACAAAACGTTACTCACGTAAGCCCATTTCCTCCTACGTTGATTGGAATTATTACATAAGCGGACCTTGTATTAAGTTCTCGAAATTCGCTACTACAGATTGTGATAAATGACTCAGCCGCGTTCTGTTCTCTTTGTAGTTGTCAGTTTTTACCCAACCAACGTTCAGACCGCCTTGTGTTTCCGCGAGATTGTCCAGTATCAAAATACAGATAAATTGGTGCAGCTTTTTCCTCAGTGAAACGCCAAAATGCCATCATAAACGAAAAACCATGCGTGGCTTCGCCCAGTCTAAGTCAACCAACGTTTTTCGAAGAGGCAAAAATACAACCACGTCTTTTCACAAACCATCCCCTCTAATTATCATCAGTACGGTTCAAAGCAATCTGAGTTGTTTGTAGAAAAACAGTACAGCCCTACCTGGACACTTTTGTCGGTCGTGACGCTTTCAAGTGCCTTCCATACTTCACATTGCCTACCCGGATTAATGGATGCAGTTGTGTATAAGTTCTTTGCTGTCATTACACCATGGATTATCTAGAGGGTTTTGCAGCAGCGAAGCCGACAGACAGAGGGGGTGTCCACACGAAGTTTCACAAAAACGGTTGATTCTGACAAACATAATAGTGAATGAGTACTCTCTCATAGGAAGTAATGAGTGCGTCAAACTGACTTGCAGTGAGATTGTGGATATTATTTCTTTACGTTTGTTTGAATATTCTGCTGTCTAAATGCAGCATCAGTGTTGCTGCAAAAATCTACAGCTGACGGTAACTTGATTACTTCGTTGCTTATCATCTTCTACGGCATTGTGGGGGCGACAATTTCGGATCTGCTGGTAACAGGCGAGCAGTTTTGAGGCTTTGTCAGTCAAACCATTGATTTGGGCGGTGTCGAGATGTCCTTGTCAAAATTCGGAGCCTTCCGACTTTGTGGACACTCACACAATCTGTCTAATCTGGCTCAATGTTCTCAGTTTAAAATCTAATTAACCGGTCATTTGAAGTGCGTTCATTGATTGTGATGATAAGCGATCCTCCATAGTTTAGTGAAGCCACTGGATTTCAGCGACTGCTTCGTAGACAATCGCAGAACGTGTCAGATTTGTTGCTTTATTCTGGAGATGGGATGACAGACAGATTGCAAGAGAGGAACGGCTGTTGGGCACAATTTCAAAGCTGAATCCACGGTTGGTAAACGTGGGTACGGCAAATTGTCACACCAGGGAAGGAACCCGGGTTTAATTGACATTTGCCTTCATGGAGCAGTTCGAGAGGTATAATGAAGCTATACCCGACACTTCACAATGGTTGAGAAAATGTGCGTGGAACGTACAAACTTCAGTCCTCTGTATGCTGCCGGTGTTTGGTATCACGTTTATGTACCGTTCACAAGGTAACTTATATTTGAATACAACCGCATGTGTAGTTCATCAGTAGCTCATCCATGTTTCCTTTGCCGTGGACAAGCGCGCAGTTAGTATCGGAGTCAAGACGTGGATTACAGCTATGTGAGCGATGACATTAACATATCTGGGTTGGCCCCTCGTGACAACAATAATATGGTAAACAGTTCTACGTTTATCATGCCTACTTCTGACCGTATAACAATTTACTGACATTTATTGTTAACTGAACCACTATATTTTGTTTAGGCGCAATATCATGCTCATAAGGTTGCTGAAAACTGCTCTACAGCACATGATTTGTTGGGTCTCATGTCGAATTCATATGAACACGAGAGCATGTGTTGAAATCTGTACAACTTGGGTTCAAGCA
>NW_008751704.1:163648-165179 GCF_000715545.1 Opisthorchis viverrini | reverse complement strand
ATACCACTGTCGGGTCATTTGTCGGTTCTCCGTTTCTGTCCCTCAAGGAGAACGCGGATGAATTGTTTCTGTGGCGGTGTCTCATATTTTTGAACAATACGTTTTCGTTCTTTATAGCGAGGTCCAGAATGGTGGCTTGTTTTCATATGTCCCATTGTAGGATTTCCGATTTACAGCGGCTCCGAATTTTACGAAATACCAGCTCATCTCCTTCATCCCCTGTAGTCTACACTTGAAAAAAAGAGCCTTTTTTCCAGAAGTCGCTGAATCCTTTTTGGCAGCCTGCGGCTAATCCGATTTCGTGCTGGTTTTCTGGGACCAACGTTGCGTCAGCCTCGTGAACTTTCTGGACAATGGTCCAATATGATTCTTCCACTTAAGCTGGTCTCAGTGTGACTTGTTCAAGAAAGATGCACATTCCTGAGAAGTCTGCACGACAGAAGTCTCGAAACAACGTTTATTGTTCAGGATTTCTGGCCCAATGATGAATGAAATCAAAGGTCAGCACTCAGTGGTCGCGTTAATTGCTACTTGATCAACGAAGTGTCTTACGCTGGAGATGACCAAATCCAGCAGGGATGGTAGTTGACCTGCGTAGTATCTGGTGTGCGCAACGACATGTTGAGTCCAAGTGTTCTGTTGAACGACTTCAATCAACGCCGCTGCAAAAAGTCCGCCTGATCCAACGCACTGGAGCTCCATCAAGGGGGTTTGTGGAACACGGAAGTCACCTATCAGCAGGAGATTATTAAAGTGGTAGGTGGACGAGAGTTGTTCAGTGGTTCGTACGAGGAATTGGTCATCTTCAGGGGGACTCGAAGTTCTACGGTAGACCACGCCGAGAAGGATAGAATCGGTCCCACGCAGCGGGATTTTGACCTACAACGCATCAAAAATTGTGCGCGAGTGGTATCAGATATGACAATCGGGAATGGTAGGGCCACATTTAAGTACAGAGCAATCCCACCAGCCCTCCCTCGTTTTGAGTCAGCTTAAAAAATAGAATTACCGTCTATCGAGATCTCCGCGTCAGAGATCAAGGTCTCTGAAAGTGCGATTACAGTCGGTTGTTCAAGGTAAGTTGTCTGTTTAACATCGCCGAGTTTGNGCTGGACACGCTCAATGAGGATGAAGTTTTTCATGCGTCCTGAGTAGACAAATTGGTTGACGTATTCCAGGAGTGGTCTGACGTAGGCCCCATAGAGTATTTGGAAGTCCATGCGAGTAATACAGGACAAGGTGCGTCGGCTAACCCGTAAAATGCCGAATGCCTTTTGGGCCGAACAGGAGAAGTTCGGCTAATCCGTAAAATGCCGCATGCCTTTTGGGCCGATTTCTCATCGTGCAATGAGAAGGAAAAGTTTGAGGAGACCGACCCGCTTAAATCCTTTTTGGCGTCTATCCTCATGATGTCTTCTGGTCCCTGTTCACCATGCATAACAAAGGTATCCGCTGATTTCCCTCCAAACGACATATGGACGCAGTCCAACGACCACTGCTTCGCAGCGTCCCATCCATTTGGAGGGCACTG
>NW_008751704.1:148996-162616 GCF_000715545.1 Opisthorchis viverrini | reverse complement strand
GCTGGAATCACCGATAAGCACACTGTGGTCACTTTGTCCCAGTTGCGCTGTAATTAACACATGATCACGAATTGTCTTTCGTTGATGATGACCAAATCCAACAGGGATGGTAGTTGACCTGCGTGGTATCTGGTGTGCGCAACGACATGTTGAGTCCAAGTGTTCTGTTGAACGACTTCAATCAACGCCGCTGCAAAAAGTCCGCCTGATCCAACGCACTGGAGCTCCATCAAGGGGGTTTGTGGAACACGGAAGTCACCTATCAGCAGGAGATTATTAAAGTGGTAGGTGGACGAGAGTTGTTCAGTGGTTCGTACGAGGAATTGGTCATCTTCAGGGGGACTCGAAGTTCTACGGTAGACCACGCCGAGAAGGATAGAATCGGTCCCACGCAGCGGGATTTTGACCTACAACGCATCAAAAATTGTGCGCGAGTGGTATCAGATATGACAATCGGGAATGGTAGGGCCACATTTAAGTACAGAGCAATCCCACCAGCCCTCCCTCGTTTTGAGTCAGCTTAAAAAATAGAATTACCGTCTATCGAGATCTCCGCGTCAGAGATCAAGGTCTCTGAAAGTGCGATTACAGTCGGTTGTTCAAGGTAAGTTGTCTGTTTAACATCGCCGAGTTTGTTGAAAAGGTTGAGGCAGTTTGTGGACAAGCATTTTAAAACTTTCTCCGCTGCCTTCGAGCGGGAGGAGTCGAAAGTTGAGTGACCAGAGTGGTTAGTAGACATAATAGTTGTGCACCGGGTTTGGGTCCAAGGCTCCAAAGGGGCCTTCGGTGCGATGTTGTCTGTTTTCTGTCTTTGTGGTTTCTGGGGGTGTTTTCCGCCTGCGAGGTTTTTTGCGTCCCGTGGGAGCCCGGTTTTCTTGGGCCTTTTGGCTTTGTGGGACGTAGTTTTCCCCCATGGGCAAAAATTTCGAACGATGCCGTTTGTAACTCTTCCAGCATCCCCTTTTCGTCGACCAGATTTGCTGTTGATTAAAGATTTTTTGCAAGCTTTCGCCTTTCAGGATTCTTGGGTGTTTTGGCACGGTTTGACCGGAATGGTGTCTCTGTGAGGCCCTGAGCGCTCGGTGGTGGCACCGAGAAGTAGTGATTTTGGTGGCGCTCCCAAGAGGCTCGTTTTCGCGAAGGACTGCACCTTGAAGCCAGCCTCTTGTCCCCGCACATCTGACTCAGTCCAGTTCAGAGGCTGTGACATTTTTTAGGAGTGCACGGCTGCAGCTGTGTCCTCTGATGCGGAGATAAGCGTTGATAGCTCCACGTAGTTTGGGCGTTGCTTGCATGTGGGGTCTGCCTCCTCCTGCCTTTGGTGGGCGAGAGGCCTGTGGTGGTCGAATAAAAACCGCTGTCCGGAGACGCAGCCGGTTTTGTCGGCCTGCTTTCGGGAGCACAGGAGGATATGACCACAATGGGCTTGGTCATGAGTTTGTGGTCGGCTGAATTGGTGCCTGGTGTAAGCATGCTACGTGCTTCAACCCCTGACCTGCTATGACCAAGCTTACGCGCGTCTACAGGACGATCCTCAGATAGGCGCCTGATCATTGGGTTGGCCTTTTGAATGCTGCCAGCCCGCTCCAAGATCCTCTGTACGTCAGATGGGGAATAAAGAGTGACTAGAAGTCCAAGAGTCCGCCTACTTCCCTTCTGGCGTAGCCATTCTGCGTGGAGCGATTTATCAGGCTTAGTAAGGACGTTGCTAAGGCCCGGCTGTGCCAGCTTCGCTGGCGTAATTTTTCCGGAGAGTGACCCCCAGATTATCAGTCTGTTTTCCGTTAGGCGCCTGTCCACTAGAGACGCTGTGGTGGTCTTTATAGCCGCGTCAGAAAGTTGTATGACTTTCTTCACAGCCAGAGGACCCGGCATGGATGTTACGAGGTACTCGTTCAGCGAAGAAAGTTCCTTGTCAACTTTCTTTCGTCTGAATCCTCCGGTGCCTTGGAAAGACGCTCCAATTTCGCGTCGAGAATCCCGACCAAAGCGGAACATTCACGTCGGCCTTTCTGAATATGCAGAGGGGATTGAGTACTGTTTTTCGTGGCTCTCCTCTTGGCCGCGGTATGCATTGCGCCCTTAAAGTAGAGACGGCTGGCGCAGACAAACGGGTCAGGAGAGTTACCTAGTCGGCTGGTCGTACTCTAAACCCGTGCGTTTAATGTGCCACCAGGCCCTGCAGGTTTGGCACTGCATATCGCGTTTGACGTTCGACGGGCAGCCATTTCGTCCAAATTTGCCATGGTCTACCAATGGCTGCCGCGGGCAATCAGTGTAAATTGATGTCTTATTAAGGATTAGATGCAAAATAGGACGTGTCCGCGAAACATACAGGGTTATCTCTCAAATGTTTTGTTAGAGTAATAAAGTTCAACAATTACTCTTGTGTACTCGGTAAATAGATTGAACAACGAAAAAATTCTTTCACAAATTTGCACGAGGGAAAACGAAACCGAAGTCGAACGTACCGCCAAGGATGCAGGCTGGATAGACCAACTCGAACCTACTCTGATGACAGCTCCTCGATCGTTGAGGGAACGCCTACTAGCTAACTGCCAAGCACTGTGTACTACCCAACAGCCACTTGATCAATCACCGGTGCACGCAGCCGATCTACCAATATCGGGGCCCATTGGCAGCACAATCCTCTTAGCTGCAAAACCTTTGCGGGTTGAACAAAACGTTTTGCACCGAAATGTCGCATTTTGTTGCTTTTTCGTTCACACTGAAAATAATCCTAATCTACGTTCATATCTCTGGAGCTCACCAAATTTCATTGTCCACAAAAATTCATTGTCACTAACTTTCATATCCGTTGCATAACAAGTCTGGTGGAATACTTTCCTAGCATCGATGAGACCCCGGAATATCTGCACGGGGCTCAAGAGTTTGGACTCGTACTGTGTACTCAATTGCTTTTCTCTTTTAGCCCATCAGGAAAGCGTCGTAGCTTTCGAAAATTTGATTCCGCTTTGCGAATAATGAGCGCCAAAAATATTCTGATACATCACCCCCGTTTGTGTAAGCTGACATTTCAGTTCAATCAACGGAGCATGGTTTGTGATTTGTGTACTCACTAGAATGCGATAAACATGATCAGCAACCTACAAATGTTCACCGTCTTGCTATCTTGGCCGCATGCTCACTTGCAAAACCTATATTGTTCCAAATCATTAGGTAGGATAAAGGGTCTACGCCTTTTCGTTAAGTTAATCATATGATGTCCGAAGCTTTGGTTAACTTGTGACCAACTACACAGAAAATGCTGTTAGCGATACAAATTTGTCTGATGAAATGAGCGTGATGGGGAGGAATCTTATTGGTGTCCCAACAGCTTCTTATTCTGACGCAGGTTCGTGTTACTATTCCTGGACTGACCATCACATGTAGACTGGTATGTGATTTTGTGGTGAAGTTAGTTTGTGTTTGTTCCAAATCGATGGATCTCTATTTTTGCTCTTTCTGGTGCCATTTCTGCTACGTCTGACATACAACCTTCAGTTGAGCTTGAAACATGTGATTTTTTGCAGTGGACCGCTTTCTGCAATTGGTATGCTCACGCTGGTTAGGAAACCATTTTGCGTTGCCAACTTGCTTCTCGACGAATTCCTTTTTTCTCTCTGGCGTCATAGTAAATTGAGGATTCCTTCAGCGGGTTGAGTGACACACTAGGGAACCCAATGGTTACTATATTTACTATTGCGACATCCTAAACGCTTTAGCCAGTGTCCTCGCATCGCTTTGCGATTATGTGAAGACGATGCACTGAGGAATAATAAGCAAATATGGAAAAAAGCTATTCAGTGTAGCCAAGTAGAACCATTGCCAGTTATAGATATCTACGAAATCTGTGCCTTTATCTTTACTACGCTCAGTACTACCATATTCAGCAGTGGATATTTGGCAAACAACCTATGAATCATTAGCGCACACCCTTTTTCGCGTTCCATTATCTGCTGCGGACTTTCATTGGTAAAAAATCAGGTGAGCTTTTTGCATCAGTTATTCAGTGTAG
The DNA here is from genome assembly GCF_000715545.1 of Opisthorchis viverrini. NCBI lineage: Eukaryota > Metazoa > Platyhelminthes > Trematoda > Opisthorchiida > Opisthorchiidae > Opisthorchis > Opisthorchis viverrini. Next base: position 158,598 of record NW_008751704.1, on the reverse strand, counting down.
CTGTTATTCGCATTGGGAACGAGACCGACAAAAAAGGAATGTTGGCCCCACTCTAGTCCAGGGCATATTATCAGCTGCCAACAATGCGAGAACAACATTATTGCATTCGAAAATACCCTCCTTCGCACATCAATTTGCTTTTCACTGGAGAGTCAAATGAATCTCTCGTTTATAATATTCTTTAACTGAATGTGCTGCACAAAGTCCAGCCCATGTTTCAGTTGCTACGATATTCGAGATATCATAGTACAATTTCACAAGATTGCTGAAAACTCTTAAACAATCCACGACATGTTTCGACCTTTTCGGACTCATCAGGTAGGTACATTCACCGAGTTTTCGCCTTATGTTCTACTTGAATCCAAGATGAACTGATGTCGACGAATACACTCAAGTCGTGGGCTGTCAAATCGTTTTCGGCAACCCTGTGATTATGAACAAAGTTTAACTTTTCGGCTTGATCCCAATCCACAAAAATGTTCCGGCTGTGATTAGTTCTCTTTATGAACAAAGTTTAACTTTTCCGCTTGATCCCAATCCACAAAAATGTTCCGGGTGATACTGATTTGTTTTACACCATCACGTATTCCATACGGTCCGGACTTCACAAGAGTTTGTTCATTCAAAGCTTTGGATAGAACCCGCTATATTAAGCGGTACTTTGAGTGAAAGATTCGCTGTAAGCTTATTAACCGAAAGCAGATGAGAATGTGAATTAATACAAAGAAACTAAAAAAACATGACGGAAATTTTTATTCCATAAAAACCTTCCAACCGTTCCTGTCGAACCAACAAATGCCACCGAAATCAATAAACAAACGAAAGCTTTTATTTATGATCCATTTGCCTAGTTTTCGCAAAAAAATGACAACGAAAATGTCAGCTGTACTGCAGTGCTGGAAGGTGAAACCGGCACGACTGAAAATTCATCAAATAACTGCCTGCAACCCAAAGTGCTTTTGGGAGAAGGGCTGTTTTCTCATTATGGAGGGACAATAAAGTCATCAAATACAGAACAGGCATTTCTAAGTGTAATAGTAGACTAAATGAGGTTCGTGTTAAAAAACGCATTCAATCTGGGGTTCTTTATTCGAAATTTGTTCAGAAAGCTGACAAAAACGAAGATGCTGTGTGCATGAAGACAGATTTGGACGAGCCGATGCAGTTGGGGATACGAGAATCTAATGAAGTTAATCAACCATAAAGCTTTGTGCACATAAACAGAATGACGAGTTTACTGTGAACTCACGCTAGATTTATCAACCGGTTTTTGAATGATTATGCACTTCGTGAAGTGGGGACACTTAACAAAGTAACAGCAGTCCCATTTCGCACGTAAATGACCTTTCTTCCTTCTCTCCCCTCAAAATAACATTTGAACTGAGCAAAATGAACCTTCAGTAGTTGAACCTGCAACATAATTTTGAAAAGTTTCAGTGCGGTTGCTCGTAGCATGACAGATCGCCGCACGCATTTTCACCGAACGAATGAAGCAGAATGCTTATTTGTGTTCACCACAAATTACAGTGTTTTATTCACGACGGGTTACTTGGTGATAAACTGCCTAGATAGTTTACCTGGTGTAATTTTCTGCTTGGGGATACGCTCATGATACTGAGTCCATGCAATAATACTCCACAGTGGCCGTTTTGGACTCCGTTTTCGGCTGCATTTACGGGTAAAGACGGTAGTTAAAAGAGTACTCTACCAACCGTTGGAGCTTGTATCGGAGGCCTAATTGGTGATACCTCTGCTTGTTACTGTTATGTCAACAGCTTTTCTACCAGAAATCCTTGCCTAGATAGATTGACGCAGCTACTCACTAGAAATGATGTTTTCCCCCGTCACTTGTCAGCCGGGTTGTCAGTAGGAACTCGAGGGCTTAAGCATATTCATCCAGGTTTGTACACTAGCAGTTCCAAAGTGAGAAGTGAATTCATTGGGATTCCCAGACCAAATAAGAGGCTGTTGCCTTGCGCTCACAAAAGTGAACGTTCTACTGAATTAGGTAGAATCCGATTGCCTAATGTTTACCGTGTTGCACTTGGTGCTCACTTCAAAACTTCAAAACTGTGTCTGTTTATCTTTGAACAAAGCGAATCAAGAGATTAGTCTAATTATTTTGTTTGGACCGAGGAAAATCATTCGTCACCAAGCTTCGAGTTTTACAGGAATTCTGTCTGATTATTTCCATTAGAATGGACAGCGCGATCACTGAGAACGGTTCTTTGAGATTTTGGTGAAATCAAACCGTAAGTTTTTGCTCACAGTAGGAGAAAGTTAACAAATGGATCTCTGCACATTTGTGAGACATGTAAACACGGTTGTCAACATACTGTCAACAACAAGGAATTTTGTATTGTAAAAAATTCGGACCCCGACTGTTATTTTTCCATGTATGCTTCTTATGACAAACAACTCCATGTGCTTCGTGGGTATCTTAGGTTGTAGCGGACTAGGACCTTATCAGCGTGTTCGGATAAATTAACAAGCAAAGTAACTAATACAAATTCACAAAATCACAATAGGAAAGGAATGAGTAGTCAAATGGGGACTCATGAATGTGTGGATCCAATACTCCACTACACCGATCCAAATGCAGTAACTGGCTGTGAAAGGAAATATTCGCTTGTCGGAATTTCTCACAGATGGTTCTGTGTGCGTGATATATTCCACGGTAGGAAAATTATTCACGGCTAAAAAATGTCACAGGTATTTATTGTGACGTTCAACAGTTGACACAGACACAGAGATTTGGTCCCACTGGTTCAGCAGTCAACAAACAGTTCAACGGAGCGTAAATACGCTCGTTCAGCAAGAAGTCAGCAGGTCGCGCCGGAAAATTGTGTATTCGTAACATTAAAACAAACGTCATGATACAATGTGAGCGACAGTTACAAAGTGTGGTTTAAGTTCAGGAAGAATAGTAAATGTGACAACGGAATGCAGATACTACAAGGTTTCGCCTCATTAAATTTCTTACATGGGTGCGACATTACTTTGGCGAGTACGTCCACTGTGATTCACTTTATGGTTTTAGTAGACATACCACAACCATCATCAGACTTTGTCTGAAAACGGTGATTTTTCGGTGGATACAATTGAGTCACAGCTTGCACACAAAAGTATGCTGTTCTTGTGCATTTTGCAGCGAATACTAGTGAATTAGTTGTCTTTTGAGCCTGATTAGATCGGTCACACCCAGTCACACCTAATTTACAAGACTTAATATGCAGATCAAGTTGCTTCAGATGTCCTCAAAATACCTAACACTTGATAATAAAGTGCAATGAACCATTTTGTTGACATTCTCATTTTTCAAACTTTTGGTTGCGTTTGAACTTTTGTGGTGCACATAATCCTCCAAATTTTTAACTCGCTTCTCTCAAGGATCCTCCCTATCTCAGATTAGACAGAGCCTTATGCACAGCATCAGCACAATGAACTCCGATCGTGAAATTATGGCCGCATTTTTGTTCAATTGTTTGAGAACGACATGTGTTCAGCTTTTCTTCAGCTATTCTATGACAACTTCTCCCACTTTTCTGAAGCTCAACCCGTCAGCCGCCACTTCAACTGACTCTCTGACGTTCATTCTTCTAAAAACCAGTTGGTCCCGAATAGCATTTCGTAGACATTCCGAGCTCAAATAAACCTGACTTCTTTCGTTTTCCTCGTTTTCAAACCCAAACCTTCTTCTGTGCGATGACCCTGATCGCTGCTGACATATTTGAGGCGCTGATGCTCCTATCTTCCTGAGTTGTATTCCTGTGAGCGATGATCTGAAAATCTTGCCTCTGTGCTGGAACGTAAAAACCCCTGTTCTTTTTTGTCTTGCATCACGGAAAATGCAGGTGCTGTTCTAGTCATCCACTGGTCCAGTTCGTCCACACTTCCTTTGTCTCTTTATCTAATGACAGTCGATCTTTGGAAAACAGAATTATCTCTCTCCTCCACCCCAGACTACCCAGTCTATGGGAATCTCCTTTAACTGCTGTTTTTGGATCACTTATGTTCATCGAAATTTAACAATCGGCGTTATTGTTCTTCTGCAGCACTCGATTTTTGCGCAACATTAAGTTGCCACCCAGCCTCGCCTTAATAACGTCATTCTTTTGATTAAAGTTGCCCGTTCCACGTCTTACCTTAATTGGTACCAATCATTTTAACAGGGATTCTCTGCGTATAGCTTGTCTACTTCCCTTAAGTCATTGTTGTAAACAAAGTTCAGACCAGGACTCATTAACTTCGAGTGTAACTAAGGAAAAACACGTCACATTTGGTTCTCCTTGAATTCCCGCGTGTTGCGAAATCTATGGTATGCTAACCCGTCTTTTTGCTAATAGATTGTCTTTTTCTAGAATAAAGCACAACTGGTCTTAATATAACGGCCAGGTTTAGCTTTGGGACAATCAGGAAGAAATGTTAATGTGGTAATGAAGTTTCGTACGTATATCGGTACAACCCGACAAACTAGAAATCCAGAATTCAGCGAAGAGTGGCAACCAGCACGTATATATTCGAATTGGCGAATATGTACAGCATATGGAATATTAAAACAAGAGACTAATGAATAGAGCAATGAATAGAGCATCAGTCATGTTCATCACATCCGCCACACCTTGAATGAGCGTGTGGGTGTTTATAGTCCAGTGGTGGTCTTGACCGCAATCTTTCGGATCTTCTCGGAATGGAAACTTCAGAATCTTCACAGGTAGTACGTTCTTCAGATACAGCATTTTGTTCGGATACCACAAGATCATCTACAAAGGACTCATTAGTATTTGAAACAGCAGGAGTGCCGTTAACAGACTGACCTCTGGTATTGAACTCAACCTGGTCAATGTGTCTCCGATGACAAGAGAGATCATCCAAATCGAGAATTGTGACCATTCGTTTGCCATTTGATGAAAGCACTATTCCTGTTGCGGGTCGTAAATCATTACCCTTGAAAAATGTGACATCAGCCGTTTTGGCACAGTCAAGACTCGTACGCAACGAACGAGATTTAAATAGAAGCGCGGGACTCTTCCCAGTAACGGAATGGACGGCGTTCCTGTATTGCATTAGAAAATTATCAATCCCACGGTCCAATTCCACAAAAGTAGTGGGAGAGAGTGAAATAATAGCAGATTTAAGTATTCGGACAAAATTTTCAGCAAGTCCATTCGACTGGGGATGTCGCGGAGCAGTAAACAGATGTCGACAACCAAGACCCTTCAACCATTCCTCGAGGAATTTTGCAGTGAAGTGTGTGCCGTTGTCAGTGACCAAAACAGTTGGTACACCTTCGTGGCTGAATACTTTCCTCAAGGCTTGCTGAGTGAATTCGGCACTTGGAGAAGTAGTTAGAAAAACTTCAGGCCAACGGGAATATGCGTCAATAAGAATTAAAGCATAGTATTTACCAAGAAAAGGACCACAGTAGTCAGCATGAACTCGTTGAAATGCTTCACAAGTAACTGGCCACGGATGCCACTGTGAAGACTTGTTATGAATCTTATGTGCACACTTAACACAATTCTTAGCAGTATGCTTGATATCAGCATCCAGTTCCGGCCACCAGCATGACAAGCGTGCAAGGGATTTCATTTTATCGACACCCAGATGACCAGAGTGTAAATCTGCAAGAACAGCCGCTCGCTGAGTCGGTGGAATGACAACTCTATCCTCAAAACACAGCAAACCATCCGGAGTAACGGACAAGCTTTCGCGGCGACAGTAAAAAGCAGGAAATCGGCGTCGTTCTTGCTGCGTCCAGCCACGTCGCAGTGCAGAGAAAATGGGAGCGAAATATCTTTTAGTGTCAGCAACAAGCACATCCCGCTTGACTGGTAATGGTTGAATCAGTAGACAATCTGAGTTGTTTGAATCAGAGTCACATGATAGAATTCTTGACAAGAAATCGACATGAGGAATCATTTTCGCACTACGATGAACTACTGTGTAGGTGTAAGAACTCAATGCAATAATCCACCGTTGCACCATAGCGGCAGATGACTTCGCCAGAGACTTCGTTGGATGATACAAGAACTTCAAAGCCTCGTGATCAGTAGCAATGGTAAAGTTCAATCCAAAAAGATACTTATGAAGCCGTTTGACAGCCCAATATACAGCAAGTGCTTCTCGTTGAGTCTGAGAATATCCACGTTCGGCTTTTGAAAGTCGACGGGAAATGCAGATCACTGGTCTACCACACTGTTCAAGGATTGCTCCTATTCCAGTGGGAGAAGCATCAGTAATGATCGTCGAATGATGTTTGGCGGAAAATGGCTTCAAAACAGCTGAAGTCTGAAGATAACCAAGCAGTGCACGCAACGCCTTCTCATGGTTGGAAGACCAAGAAAATTGATTGGAAGATATGATATCAAACAGACAACTTGCGTGTTTGGCGAAATTAGGAATGAAACGAGAGTAATACTGAAGTGCTCCTAGAACTGAACGCAGTTCTTGTAGATTGGTCGGTGATGGCGCATTTACTAAAGGGGATAGACGTCTTGTATCAGGTTTAAAACCGCTGCCATCCACAATGTAGCCAAGGCATGAAAATGATGGGACACCAAAAGTGCATTTTTCAGGATGAATAGCTACATTGAACTCAGAAAATCTCTTCAGTAAAGACAACAGACGCATATCATGGGTAGCTTTGTCAGCAGCGTGCACAATGACGTCATCTTGGTACGTCTCAACACCCTCCAAATCTTTTGCAATAGTATTCATAACTTGCTGAAATACAGCTGGTGAAACGTTCAGACCAAAGGGAAGAAAATTGTATCGGAATAACCCAAAGGGTGTGTTGATCACGGTAAGGTTACTGGAGGCTTCGTCCAGTGGTATTTGAAGATAAGCATCTTTTAAATCGATTTTTGAAAACACACTTGAACCTGATAAACGATACAATACATCTTCTGGCTCTTCCGTGGTGCATGTACGTTGTAGTAGCCGCGTATTTAGCGTAAGCCGGTAGTCACCACAAATTCTCGGAGTAATACCATCAGCCTTCAGTGGGGTAACGATCGGAGTTGCCCAATTCGATGACTCGACAGGAGTCAGTATTCCTTTCGCACACATTGAATTTAATGCTTGACGAACAGGCTCGCGTAAACCAAATGGAATAATCCGTCTCTTAAGAAATATAGGCTCTCCTGTAACTTCGAGCCTCATCTTGGGAATTTGCATGCCACCTGTGGCCTTAGAACATTTAAGAATCAGTTGCTTGAGTTCATTCTCATTCGCAGAAGTCAGTAAGGTGATACTGGTTTGCAGTAAGCGTAGAACTTTGAGTCCGACGATCGATGGTCCCGACGTTGATACCAAAAAATTACAATCGATACAGGTACCTTGTAGTAACCTCACAGGGATCGTGCAACTACCAACGAGAGGTACAGAATGTCCAGTGATACCGCGAATGTTAATATCTGTAGGCACTATCACGGCACTGGGGTAGAATGCAGTTAGATCTGATTGTGGAATGATGGACTCAACACTACCAGTATCAACAATAAAGTCATGCTTTTGACCAGAAGCGGATATCAACGTTTTAAAAACATGTGACGAATTTTGGGACAAAACAGATAGAGAAAGAGTAGAAATATCTTCAGATAATGTCTTCACGTCAGTGTTTGGGTCAGAAGTTAAGTGACACACTTTCTTGGACTTACAGACAAGTTGAATGTGTCCTGTTTTACCGCAGCTAAAACACTTGGCTCGTCTGTGGGGGCATGAATATCTGGAATGGTTTCGTCCACAAGACTCGCATTTCCCGAATTTTTGAGCCATCGGATTAGGGTTACGATCTGTGAAGTGACGTGTTGATGGATTTGAGGCACGAGAATCTGTTCGAGGTTTGAATTTGTTGTTCGTCCGCATCCTTGAATTATTTCTTTTAGAATAATTTAACAAGACTGCTTCCTCAGTCTTCGTCACATGCTTCACATCTTCATACTGCTCACATATTTTCCGAATAGTTTGAAATTTCTGATCCGGACAGAGTAACAGCTTCTGCTGTAATTCGGGCAGTTGAATGCCAGCAATGAGTCTATCACGCAGCTGGTCTTCCAATTGGGCACCATAGTCACATTTGGCTGCCTGTGTCTGCAGCTGTAACACGAAATCACGGACCGACTGAGAATGAGAGCGGGTTAACATATTGAACTTAGCTCTTTCGGCTGCTACGAAGTTAATCGGTTTGAAGTGTTGAAGAACTTTTTTTCTCAATGCAGTGTAAGAAATATCAATTGGAGATTCAGGATATACTAAATTCTTGATTAAAGTATACGCCTCCTTGCCAACGAAATGCAGGAAATATGCAGTGAGTTTCTTATCATCCATATCGGATTTTGTGAGGCACCATATGTCGAATCGTTCCAAATAATCCTCTACGTCACGCGCAGTTGAATTAACATCTAATGGTTCCATTTCGGCAGGCATGATGAATTGTTCCAATCGCGACGCCAAAATGTGGTAATTAAGTTTCGTACGTATATCGGTACAACCCGACAAACTAGAAATCCAGAATTCAGCGAAGAGTGGCAACCAGCACGTATGTATTCGAATTGGCGAATATGTACAGCATATGGAATATTAAAACAAGAGAATAATGAATAGAGCAATGAATAGAGCATCAGTCATGTTCATCACACTTCCTGAGTTGTATTCCTGTGAGTGATGATCTGAAAATCTTGCCTCTATGTTAGAACGTAAAAACCCCTGTTCTTTTATGTCTTGCATCACGAAAAATGCAGGTGCTGTTCTAGTCATCCAGCGGTCCAGTTCGTCCACACTTCCATCCACTGTCTAATGACAGTCGATCTTTGGAAAACAGAGTTATCTCTCTCCTCCACCCCAGACTACCCAGTCTATCGGAATCTCCTTTAAATGCTGTTTTTCGATTACTTATGATCCTCGAAATTTAACAATTGGCGTTATTGTTCTGCAGCACTCGATTTTCGCGCAACATTAAGTTGCTACCCAGCCTCACCTTAATAACGTCATTCTTTTGATTAAAGTTGCCCGTTCCACGTCTTACCTTAATTGGTACCAGTCATTTTAACAGGGATTTTCTGCGTATAGCTTGTCTACTTCCCTTAAGTCATGGTTGTAAACAATGTTCAGACCAGGACTCATATACTTCGAGTGTAACTGAGGAAAAACACGTCACATTTGGTTCTCCTTGAATTCCCGGGTGTTGCGAAATCTATGGTATGCTAACCCGTCTTTTTGCTAATAGATTGTCTGTTGCTAGAATAAAGCACAACTGGTCTTAATATAACCGCCAGGTTGAGCTTTGGGACAATCAGGAAGAAATTTAAATGAGATCACGTCTATTCCAAAGAAGTCTAGCAAACATGCCCAAGTCAATAAGGGTGCATGCGCAGCACAACCAACTTCTTATGTAAGCAATTTAGCGGTTCAAGGAGCAAATTTCAGTCCACCTGGTTACAAACCCCAGTCGTTAGTAGCGTCCTGCACATTAAAAAGACACTTGCAGCTCATTATTACAGCCATTTTCTCCTGAGGGTCTGGTGGGCCTTGGTAGGACCAGCGCTTTCACGTGAGGCTTCTAGCTATCGAATTTGCTTCAGCTATATATATATATATAT
>NW_008751704.1:139213-148908 GCF_000715545.1 Opisthorchis viverrini | reverse complement strand
ATATATATAGCGATAGCTATATATAGTCCGAAGCCCTGGATTGGGGTGATGACACTAAATGATTCAGTCAAAATAATCCAGTGATCAGGTGGGTATAAATTGGACTAGAGACCTGGGTTTATTTTTCAGAACTTTTACAAAGATGTGCAAAGATGTGCCAATAAGGATATGCACCTTATTGAAAGTCCTACATTGCTTCCGGAATACACACGCACAAAGTACAAAATCAACACGTTGTGGGTGACACCTAATGAAATGGGTCTGATTTGTCGTTTTCAGAAAAGTGGTCAGTTTGTGCGTGACCAGTCCAGAAGATCTACCAATTATATTCCGAGAAAGATTGTCTTTCACCAGACATTCCATCAGTGATTAACATTCATACCTGGGCACAGACACTCGGGAATAAGAGCTATTTTTGTGTTGTTCACAAGCTGCAAGACATCCCACAGTAACAGGTAGCCTGATGCGGCCACTTTGTTGATGATCTTCAGTTGATATTGTAACTAATTTGCGGATCAAGAACTCTCTGGATGCAGATGTGTGCTGTTTCACACCAAAGTTTTAAATTGTTCCACCTCCTCTACCTTGCGCTATCTTTGGCTTTGAGTTGCTGAGGCTGTAATACGAAGGAAAATGAAGCAAGTCCTTAAAACGTTTTACGCGACCTTACGGTGGTTCCTGCGTTGCGCTGTGAAATGAGAACAGTGGCTAAAAACAAACAGCTGAAGAACCCTAGGTGAGTGGTATACTTTTCATTACCTATTCAAGCATTTAACAATCTCAGATTTCTAAGGTTCTATAATGGAGCGTTTTTCAAAACTTTTCACCGGGGTTGAACCTACATTCTGTTTCGATACAATGATTTTCACCAGTAAGGCAAAGAACTCTGTCAAATAAGCCTCAGATCAGATTTTTTAAGAGAAACGTTAGACAAATGTTTATAACGAAAAAATTAGACTCTTTCACTGCAACAAAATTTCTTCACTGTGGTCTACTAACAGCTAGTTTGTGACATCTTTTTGGTTCCCACAAATAAACGGACAAGCACTGTTTACGAACAATTACATTTAATGGAACAATAGAAGTTTGAAGAGCCTGTGTGTACACTGGGATGTAGATACTTTGTAGTGTGTAGTCAATTACTGCTGGAATATGCATCACCTGATAGGGTTTTTTTTCGAATCACATAGTGTTTCTTGGACCTAGTTAGCGACAGGGGGTGACCGGTAGATGATGATTTAGTGTACTGTCATGTAGCCCCATCATGACCTTTGATGCACATGTTGAACGCGTCACGTATGCAATGACATTGAAAATGCATAAACTCCGGGACCAATTGTTCTCCGTTTTTGGCACAGGTACTGGTTTGGGCTATGGGAGTTTACATTGGCTATTAAATAAGGAAAGCACTATCATTTATCACAGTTGCAAAATCAAAATAACTAGGGGATTTTCCCACATATTTGGAGATAGTAAAACAAAGCATGAAACTTGTCAGCCATTTTTAGTAGGAGGTGGTCTGAAGTAGAGAGAAACGAGCTTTGTTTGAGGAAACTGCAAAGCTGGCTCCTGAAAAGCCCTACCCCTGATGGTTGGTGTATGCGTTTTTCGTTTGCTTCTCACCTTTATTTTGTATAAACCATAGTAAGGTTTGTCAGCTTTCATTTCATTTCATGATAGCACACTGTATTGGACTCTGGTATGTTGTACCGTATCCTCTTTAATGCTGAAGGTCATTCATAATATCAGGAAGGTTAAGGTTAAAATGATGCTAGAAGTGAATCCGTGACTATCGTGGCGCACTGGCTACCTAAGTGAGTGGATCTTTCGAATGGTGCGGACCACCACACACTGTGGTTCACGACCACACTGCTCTCACTTTCCACGACAACTACGGGTTACCAGTTTTGCAGTACAATTACTTTAGTATCGCCCTTGCCTATCCAACCTTCGGATTAATTCACGCTGTACCCGGTAGTCCATCAGTGTAGTTCAGTGTACCTATCCAATTTGCTTACTGCTGAAGAAATCCTTAGAGTCATTCGAATACTGCATCGCACTGTAAATTGGTTATAAAAGGCTAAAAGCAAACTAACTCATTCGTATAGTCAGGAAAGTTGAAGATATCGAAATCTAAATCAATCCTGACGTTCCGGAAGACCTTTAGCTCTATTTGGTGTGAAATAGGGTAGTGCTTACAGTATTGAAGAGCCAAAATGAATATTTTACTCAATTTTACCGTTAGTACATCCTCGTCTTTCCAAGGTCAAATGTCAGCTGTCTTGAAAGTGTTAATTCCTCTCAGAAAACAAGACAGTCACAACCTTTCTGGATCTCATCATAACCCATTTGATAGTGAGACACAATGTCATTGATTTTGAGACTGCCGGAAACAACTGGTAACTAAAATCGGGGGATGCAAACCGCACAAAAAGATTTTCGGAATATCCTTTTATTGTGAGACGTCACTTTCGTATCACCTTCATTTGACCACTTCTGTTATGGTTCAGTTATTCGGAGGAGTCCACAGCAAAGGACGGAAGAACTCGTGAAGCAGTGGTAACATGCTTGACTCCAACGTCAGGTGTCAGGAGTTTAAACCACGGCATTACCAAAGATATCCACCATACGTGAGCTCTACGAAGAAGGAACTCGAGTCCAGTGTTCTCCTCTTTGTGTAGACTCACCAGAATGATTGCATCAAGATAGGATGAAGACTGTCCGGGCGAGAATGATAAGAACTTGAATCTTAAATCCAACAGCCACCTACAGCGGAGTATAATGTGCCTGAAATGCAATTAACGCCGCACATTTGGGAACGCACCACAGATTCGTAGTCGCATATTCGGTTCCAGAATGCGTGGGCGCCACCAGGTTTGTCCCAAAGCACCTATCAAAAATCACCCAATTACTGAAAATAGAGCTATTTTGTCCGTCTTCTTTTCGCAGTTTGCACAGCAGAGACCAAAAACTTGTCTACAGACTGGTATGTTTGTTCACTAACCGGGAAACTGTTGCCATGAATTGGGGATTATGCGAAGTTTTTTGGAGACGATGCGCTTAGCTTTGGTTGGTATTGTTTCCTATAGCAATCAGAAAATTATTCTGACAACCTTCTAAAGCATGATGCAAAAAGAAAATGAGCTGATCACTGTGGCCTATCTTCAGCGGAGAACTCCTCTTGGAAAAGAAAAATGAACCTTGCTATAAGGTTTTGATGGATCATTCAGTGTTCTTTATCTCCCTCAGCACCAGTTGATCTTTTACTCAATGGCACTAATGGATGTTGCTCCAAAGCAGGCTTTGTCAGTACTTGATGCACTGGGTAGCTTTGATGAGTTTAATGGTTTACATCATTTATTTTAAAAGAAAACCATCACTGTCTTTATTCACTGACAAATCCACCTCGGTACAAGTGGAGTTCTCAGTCAAAATTGGAATTCGCTAGTGATCGTGTTCCACAAAGTCTTTCAAAATTATCGCTAAAATCACCAGTTAAAAATCACCCAATAAAGAGTTGTACGTGTTGGCACAAAACAAGGTTCACCCACCTTTCTAGGAACCTAGATATAATACACTACTTGCAAGGTTGCTGAAATATCTTCGACAGATCATGACCGGTTTCTCCCTTCTCGGGACTCATCAGGTAGGCACAGTCCCCGAATTTCCACCAACCTAATGTTCATCTTGAACCCAAATTGCACGAAGTTAGCGAAATACACTCATCTGCACACCAGTTCGGTTTTGACGGGAGACTCACCTGAAACCCAGCTGGATCTCTCGTGGATTGCCTCAAAAACGCATTCAAACCTGCGAAGCTACTCGAGCGTATTCTTTTCCGACTAGCATTAAAACCGGCAACAGGCACATGAACAAGAGAAGATCGGCAGCCATTGTTGGAAAAATGTAAGGATTCCGGGAAGGAAAAAGGTAAACCTTGGATTTCGCTGCAAGGTGAGGCAAAGCGCAGCGTTTACCGAGTGGTAACAGCGTATTTATGAGTTGAAAGTTCATACTACTGTACAGCATAGCAGACTTAATTAAGCTCCATTCGCACAAGTCAGAATCTGGAAGCATGTCGTTTTGGGCCGCATAACTCATTGAACTAGCTGTGTTGCACATTTAGCATGTCGGCGTTTCTCAAGATTCTCAATGAACGGAAATGTTTCTTGTCTTTGTTTTGGGTTAAATAAACCCTCAGGACTTTCCAGGGAGGTGGTGCTACCTTCGGAGAAATAAACAAAGCCTACTGGACTCAGACTGGAATCGCTTATTGTCAAATTTCCTGGGGACCAGGTTTACTCCGTGGGTCCCTCCAAAGACAGTTATTGCAACCCTCGAAATTCGCACAAGTTACGCGGTGATTAGCCATTTATATGTTTCATGTCAAAAGGCGCTGTATGCAGAAGGACCAGGTTTACTTCGTGGGTCCTTCCAAAGACAGTTACTGCAACTCTCGAAATTCGCACAAGTTACGCGGGGATTAGTCATTTATATTTTTCATGTCAAAAGGCGCTGTATGCAGAAGAACTCTGTTCACGAAATCCTATCTTTTAAAAGGTTACCAGCTGACCGTTAAAGTATAATGTTGAGTCCCGGTTTTCCCGTTACAGAATAATATGATTTTCAGTCTCTGAGCCCTGGTAATTTTGAAGTGCTTGAAGAACAATGCTCGGAGGGAAATAGACGCTCCTCATCAGCTTGTCAAGTTAAAGCTGATTTTATTCAAAACACACGGTATACAAGAGGAATCCCGTAAATTCTGCCGAAAGGGAGCTAGCTTAACGTTTCAGACGTTAGGAAAATTAAATAGTTTACTGTGATACCATTAGATGCTCTCCTTTGTGTAACTGTCATTTCGTATGAGATTACGCATAAATGTCTTACCGATCACGGGTGTAAGAAGGGCCTACAGGAGCTGGATAGATCGAACAGATTCATCAGGCGGGACAGGAGCGGAAGAAAATTCCAAAATGGCTTCAAAATTAGGTTGCATTGATGATTAGGTCAGTTTGAGTACTCGGAATTCAAGACAAATCAAGAGGTTTTCTCGACTCGCCATCACTGGAAAATTTCCCAATAAGCACTTCAAACAATATGTCAAAGAATACCATTACTTAAAGGTCACATGCAAATAACTGATCAATAGATTTAAATACTTTTGGCATATCCAGAATGTTATTCCTACGTTGAGTCAAATAAGGGAACATCGAGTTCCTGTAAAAGGCGGTTCTTTGTTCCGGATGTTCCGGTGCTCATTGCGGGATCAAGATACAAACGGAAAATTTGTGAAGCATTGTACCAAAAAGATTTGAAATTTTCTCATGTATCGATCTGCCGGGATTCCAACTAGCGTCGTGGGGTAAATATTGGTGAAGGAGGACAGCGTTTCTCTACGGCTCCCGGTGACGTCAACACGCAGCAGATCACGAGCGAAACAATGTTGTGGGCGGGACGAAAATGGAAAATTTGAGTGCTGAATGGAAAGAATTAGGGTGGTTGTTCGTCTAAATAAAATCGCCAGATTTTTCCGAAGAATATACACCCTATGAGATGAATCCGAATATAATCTTACTCTAATGCATTTCTTGCATTTAGGTTACACCAAGGAATATTTGTTGATAACTGTTGAGAACGGAATGGGTCGTAAAGGTGTTGTCCACATTTAGGTATGGTTTCGGCGCCTTTGTTCGGATTTATATTGGAGGCAGATTCCTGAGACCAGTAGTAGAGATTCCGTTGAAACAGCTGAGATTTGACGGCAGAAGAAAATGCCTACCAATTGCAGGACAGCTTAAGTGCTTCATTATAACACCAGAATCTTCAGGGTCTGCGTAAATTATGGAGAGAGGTCTAAGTTACAGTCTGAGGTTCATCAAACTAAGTCACAGTTGCACCTGACCTTTTGTCATCAACCTGTAAGCACCGTTTACCTTTCGTAAAATCGTGTAAAAGTGATGAGGCGAACTACGCTATGATGATCCTAAGAAGCCTTTGGAGGAAGAAAGCCGGATCAAGTGAGTAAAGGCACGGTAAAAGTTCGTAAAACATGTACAAGCACATTTGCTTCTACCACGCAGAGCCCTCCAGGTTTCATGTCTCAGATGGACATCTGCATGGGGGACGAAGCGGAACGCAAACCGAAATATCATTACAGCTCCTCACTGATGAGCTGGTGAATGCGCGAATTTACTGGCCGGAAGGTTCGTGGCTCAAGCCCACTTGGGTTACAGCTCCCACTGATGAGCTGGTGAATGCGCGAATTTACTGGCCGGAAGGTTCGTGGCTCAAGCCCACTTGGGGTATCTCGAATACTCCTGTCTAGGCCTGCACAACTTGACACCCTTCATACATCCTTCGGACGGCACGACAGCTAGGCACCAAAACGGTTTTACGGCTGAGCATAGCTATATCCGTATGAACATCGGTGTCCGCAGCATTATAATCGAGACCAATGTATATGAAACAGAGTGGTTTCCGGTGGAATCAGGCGAAGAAAAGGTCTAGAAACTGCTCCACCTGTCGACGACGTGCTTTGAGAGTGAGAATAACGATCTCATATGAGGAACCAGAATTGTATGTGACACCGTGATTGAAACGATAAAACGCATTAGCACTACTTTTTGCCGAGGAATTTTTCACGCTGTTCTACAAAGTAAAGATAATTTGCGCTCACACATTTTTGATCTCCGTATCAGAAATACACGAATGGTCCAGAAGCTTGATATCCCATACGAAAGATTTTCTTTGGGTTTCCTGACCCCCGAGAGCTTTTCATGCCTCTTGTATGACACCCGTATAAAAGGGGGTCGTTATAGGACTATTGATCTTAATAGTGACATAATAATGCCTGATCATTGCCCTCTGTTTCGTGCTTACGTGATCTTTATTTTCGGCCAGTGATATGGCAGAGAGAACAAAGCAAACACCCCGACCGAAAATAGTTTATCAAGTGACAAAAACCAATTGACTGACATGGGAAGCAGCACAATACTCCACATACACAGGCCCAAGTGCTTCCATAAAAAATCAAAGTCTCATCAAAGTCAACAAGTGTCTATATAAAGTGGTGATGTTACAGCTCACTGGCTGAAACACGACAGCAATCCGTTCAACCACAAACTCTACAACATATTTGTCGGCTACATCAAACAAGCGACAGAGTCACTTTACCAAATGAGGGTCTTTCCTTAGAAGCGATCGCCTTCAATGGGCTCTGTAGAAGAGTTCCATTAACGATTATTCAGTGTCGTCAAATTCGGTGTCTCCATTTACGTGATAACAATAGAATGTCACTTAATAACTTCAGAACTGGAGAAAATCATGTCCCTCATGGGAACGAGTAATTTTCGTGTAGTCAACTATTTACACCGTACTGTAAAGCTCCTGAAAGTGAAGCCACATTTTTACGTCGTTTTCTCAAGCAATAAAGCAAGTAAACGCCCCTAGTAGCAGAATGGTTAGAAATGACGCCTCTCTTCTTGACGCACTGTCTCAGCTGAAATTCACCTAAAAGTAAATCAGCTGTTGGTAAATCAGAATAATAGATCCTCCATATTGCTTCTCAACTCACCTAAAAAGGAATTGACGATAACTAAATTGAAGGATTAAGTTGACTGCCGATCTGGTTGCATGGAAACAGAAAACAATTGCCTCCCAACTGATTGGTTGTTGTCAACATTCGCTTGAAACACATTTTTGATGATACGTTACAGTTTTTGGGGTTTATTCTCGCGATTCTTTGGTCTCACGGTACGTTCCCTCTTGGCCATATAGCGCTAAAGTCAGCTAATAAGAAACCGCAGACAGTTCTTCGCCGACGTGACACTATATTTTCACTAGGTTGTCACATGAGAATGATCTGTAGACCAGATTATGGATGTACACATTTGGTCACCAACAAGTCTGTCAGAGTAAATGTGCCATCATGCAGGTGACCGCCATCGACAACTTAGTGCCATGTGGTGGTTTAGCGATTTGATGTAAAGCAGACCAGACAACTAGTCTCAACTGACTTGTTTACTTTGAAACTTGGTAAGGGTGTTGAGCATACGTGTACCCGTATTTTGTTCTTTCTAGCCAATCACCCTAGATAGTGACAGTCTATCACAGTTTCTGGTTGTAACTGGCACAGAGATTTAGCATCATAAGCAACATAACTGAAAGTTAGATTCGCGTACATTTTCAGTGTCCAATAGTGAAAAATTAGATTGTGGTCATTATCGAGTCAGTGTGTCAGCCTTCAATGACCATTAATTAAGACTACATCAACTGTAAGTCATTGGCAGAATGTCAATCATCGATTCCAGATGAAAGTGGCATGGAATCTTTCATATTGCAAATGATGGACTGTCTTCAAAGACAGAGAAGAGAATGACCTAATAAATAATTAAGTGGGTTGAACGGAAATCTACCAAGAGCGCAAGCAAACAGCTGCACACGATGAAATTCGTACTCTACTAAAAACTGATGGGTTAAAACGAGCCCTTTTCGGCCAATTTCTTGAAAAACAGCATTGTATACCAACCTAAGAGCTGCTAAACAAATCCCATAACTTGATGGCTCAAAGCCCACACCCTACAAAAGCGAGTGCTACCACCAGGAGGACAGTTTAAGCCAGGCTTGAGAGTGCCAGTTTTTTGAAGACAAAGCCACTCCACAAGTGCGTCTCCAAAGAGGCAGTACCTTAGAGAAGAAAATGAACATAGCATTTCTCAACAGCGCTTGCGGTTCAAGATCTGGAGCCCCATTCAACAGAGTTACTCCCAAATAGAGAACACCCCCTCATGAAGGTTAAAATGCATCGTAGTCCGGGGGATGAGAAAGTGACTGTAGTCAGAATCAACCTTGTTGTCTACTATGTGCCTTGCACGTCAGTAGGTGGCATTGACTCGGTAAAAGGGCGTAATAAAAGCGATGCGTCCTGGTTAGATTTGGAGGGATCTAGCACTTATGGAAACTTTTGAGCCACACCGAATGTTATCAGCGATTTTTCAAAGTGGCGGCGGAACAAAGAGCTCGCCAACCCTCAGAAAGTTTTGAAGTAAAACCCAGAATTCTTATGAGAGACCTGCGTCAGTTCAGATTAGAAATCTGGTTTCTGATTGAAATGAAAGAGCGGAAAGATAACAACGGGTCAATAAATAAATGCAAACTTTTGTTAGTGGCCGTCGGACATTCGTCCAGAAACCTCAGCCACATACTTCAGTCACAAATAAGGATTTGACCAGAATTATTGTGGAGAACAAGTAGGTATAATTCCGAGTATTTGGAAACAATGTTCGGACCAAGAGAGAGAGCGAGAACTACTAGACATAGAGACCGGAGCACACACAAAAATCGTATCACCAGTTCGGAAGTAATTGAACCTATAACGTTGATTAGGTGTTTGTCCTGATCAGGAAAGGATGAATGCTGTTGAGGGCTCTGGTAGCCGAAATGTTGGCAAGTAATATTGCTTTTCCATGCCCGTGGTAACGACAAAGCCAATGGGAAGTTTCGCTTACCCCAGCATGCCAGGGATAAAACAATCAACTGAGATTTTTGTTGGGCACTTTCGGTGTAGACGAACGGTGTAAAACGTCTCAACCCATTATTGTTTATCCCACTCCATAATAGGGAACCTGGAATTTGTACAAAGAGAGAATGTTTTTGGTGTCACCCGGTGTTCTCATCAAACAGTCGAACTGTACTGT
>NW_008751704.1:119118-138988 GCF_000715545.1 Opisthorchis viverrini | reverse complement strand
GTCGAACTGTGCAGGGATCGATATATATATATATATATAATGAGGGGGGTGATCTTTTGGTGCTTCCATGGCTCGGCTAGTAGCATTTCGAGCATTTCTAAAAAAATATAACGGTATCCATGAAGTGATGTTCATATTAGGTTTATGTTACAAGTAACTGGTAAAAAAAATCACTACATGGCAGTGTTGCACACGATGAAGGGCTCTGTAATTGGAAGGGAGTCAAATAGCCATTTGCCCTCCTCGTTAACTCGTTTAGAAAAGCTACGCGTGCATTCAGATTCAGCTGTTATGTTGGGGTATAGATCAATGAACTTTTTTCAGAATTCTAGATACTCCCACGTAAATCCAAAAAATGGAGCAGCAAGTGTCAAGTGGTGTCATGGGATTTATCGTTCTCAGTGCCTCGACTTCTCATTGTGGAGTCTTTTTTGTCTTCGTAGATGAGGCCGAATCTCTGAGTTTACTAGAAGAATAGGTAGCAAACTGAATTAATCTCAACCAAACGCTGATTGCGTAAAGCCGTTTGCGGATATTTGACAGCTTATTCCCAGTTTGGATTTGTTTGGGTTGAACAACCAGACATACTTTTCGAGTTTTCATTACTCTTAGCTCCTACTTGAACACTAATTTATATTGTTGGTATTATGAGGAGATTTAAGAATTTGTGGTGTGGTGTTGACCACGAAAGTGAAGCCAATCTATGCTGAAATGCCGAGAGGCACTCTACAGCTGTTTCATCCTCAAGAGTTCAAAATTGTAGCTGCTGGTTGTGAGTTGGAATCTCTCTGAAGTTTCGTGAGATGCTCACTGCTGATGATTCTCAGTAAGGACGAAAGAGCTATATAGTGCTTCTCGGCTTCTCAGCATAGATTGACATCACCTGCATGTGGAAGTCAAATTACCGTCTTATATGTAAGTGAATATACATAGATAGTATAATATTAACATTAGGTTAACATTAGACTCAGTTGATAGTAAGCCGGACCAATGGTTCGTAGCAGTCTTTGGCAGACTGCCGTTTCATTTCGGTTGCAAAAATGCTCACGACACTGAAGTATTGTATTCAATAAATTCGGCTGATTATTCTCTTGAGCGTCTTCTCACCAGCATACTGATTTAGAAAATGAGTGCATAACTTCACTTGTACGCAAATTACTGTTCAAAGAGGGGGAACGACTCGAAGGCTTACGAAGAGCGAAATCGGTAGTGGACCGTCAGTGTTCTCACCGACCTTATAATGAGCCTGGTGCGCCCAGGAAAAAGTTCGATATCTCGAAAGTCTTCGTCCAATACACTCGGCTAAGAATGTTATGCGCTAGAGTCCCTTCTAACATTCACTTGAGTCGCTTGTCAATATCAATTTAATTAGCAAACAATATATAATAACTACCACGTGGCCGTTCGTTTGTGCGTTAATCTGGGTAGTTTGATTTCGAACAAACACAAAATGCACATCCACTCAAATTTTGCGGTCTTCGCTGGGAATATGACTCCTTTAAGCATTCGTTACTTGCTGTATTATTGTCAGTTGTTCAGAGGCCACAGTTAGACACATGTGTCAGTAAATCTTTTTCAGGTTACCTTATATACGTGTCTTAAATACAGTCGGCCCAATTAGAATGCAGGAAAATATCGCCTTTACTTGAATTGGGCTTCAGTGACTAAGACCCAGCAGCGTCAGCATGAAAGAAGATTTCCACCAGAAAAAATTCCGGAGTACATCATCCAACAACCGGTATATAGATTCCTCTGAAAGTAGGTGAATTACATCTTGCTCCTTAATTAAACTTGAGCGTTCGCTTGCACAAAAACCTCGTTTCAAATTCAATATCACTGAGCCGTTGGGTGATCGTGTACCAATAGTATAGACGATCTTCCATTTTATATGTGCAGTACGGGTAACCTGACAACCCTACCCATTGTTCCGGATCACAACAGGTCCCATTCGTCTTATGATTCAAAACAACCTACTTGTAACTGAATAAATCTCAAACCATGCTTCGTCTTGGTCTCCTGTTCTTAACAGGACCACTGGTCTGGTAAACGACCACCGAAGCACCATGAAACTGTTGTATCACTAGCGTCGTTCTCCCACTCTGATTTGTACATCAGTCTGCATTTCTAATCCGGCTGACCAACTTGTTTACTTTCACTTTGGTCAGCGCCAGCTTTCGGAGAGTTTCCTAACTGCAGAGATCAAAACTAGTTATATATTTTTTTACCCAGCAGGATAAACATTACCAGCTTCTATCACCATCTTCAGCTTTTCGCTCATTTCAGATGACTAGCATTCACATGCACTGCAACGCACCATTACAGTAACCTTGTACAAGCAATACGACTGCAGAAAGGCCGATGTGTCTCTCATATCTTCATTTCTGTTGGCTGATAGAGTGGCCACCAATCTGGACACTTGACGAAACCGAAATGAAATTAAGGCATAGCTTACGGTCACTCGGGATTACGATAGCTACCATGAGTGGAATAGTTGACCAGATATTGCAACACCTGATGGACTGACCACTTTCATCCATCAAACGAGTCAGTTCCGTCCTACATGACCGTCCCCCAGTTTCCAGGAGAGGAAAATTCAACGAACAACCCTTAACAAGCTTTTCCTCTATGCAGATTAGTTTGTTATGCTGTTATGCTGGGGCGAGATGGCCCAAGCGGCTACAGTGCGAATTTTCCGACCGAGAGGTCCATGTGTCGAACCCTACCTCTGCCTCTCGTCTTCCCCTGTCTAGGCTTGGGCAACCTGGCAGCATCCCAGCCCTCGTGCAACCTTCGAGTAGTATGGTGGTTAGGCACAGATGAACGATTTTTCTGCTGGTTGTTCCGCCTACGGAGTCATACGCTGGAAGACGCGGACCCCAGCCGACTACGTACTTAAGCTACTTTCTCCCATGACTAAGATTCCCCCACAATCCTAATTCCTGTTATTTTTTCACCGCTCGATTGGGTCTAAATACAGTTCCTTCAACTTAAACTGTCTTTAAACAGTGGCGGTGAATCTGCACATTACCTTTTCTACTCGGTTTGACATCCGAATCAACGTCACCAATCAACTGATGCGTTGGTGAAGCTTTTGATTTAATTAAGTCCAGTGTGCTGAAGAAACGGGCAACCTTGAAAACTAACCGATTTGTTATACCAAACTTTATGCTAACAACATCACTGAAAAGGAATCCGAATGTTTCCAAACAACGAATTAATGCAACTTAGCGGAATAAACTAGCCAGCATTTCGCCAGTGGCATTCACTAGGCGAATCCGTAACGAGGCAGTTAGAAAGCGCGTTTTCGGTTGTGCAACGGGTACTTCCATTGAAGAATGTGTCCAGCACCAGAAGCTGCGTTGGTTGTGTTGCGTATGCCAAACCATCATTTGCCGAAGAGAGTGCTGTTTTCCATGCCCAACTCAGAGTGACAGAAGTAGAGAGGTGGCCAACCGTTGACTTGGCAGAGGAGTATGAAGGAGATCACGAAACGCTTGGTTGTTGTTGGTGCTACTTGCCTCCCAGAATGGTGACTGCGTTATCCTCACTGCTCCGGGTTGGAGACGCTGCAAGCTATGACTGCCAAACGATGTCAGTGGCAATCTTGTTGTCAGTTTCTATTCAGATCGCCTGAGCGAATGTCTGGAGGTATAGGCACCTCGGAATAATTGTGGTAAGCTAGCACTATGTCCCTTCCCCGTCCACCTTTACTGTTTTCTTGACAATAAGGTTTTCAAATAAATCATGGTTGTACGGCAGTGAAGCATCGGTGTTGAACAATGATGTCATGCTGTCGATGATGAAGATGACTAGGCATAGCCGTCAGTGTGTGGAGGTCGCCCGTTGAATGAATCTGGAGGGTGTGGTGCTCTGCAACAAGCATAAATACAGCGTCCATGTTGTGGAAACGATCAACTTTACGTACCATCGCCCTTTTCTGCCAGGAGGAAAGAATACTCCGAATGGGACAACATTCAAACTATGGCCGCATTACCATGTACAGGCTCCATGTGGGGCCTCCGCTGATAAACTAACGTCTGAATTTTTAACATACCTTTGGAACTGTTGTAGAGATTACGCATTCCTTAGCTCAATGAATAGTGCGTGTTTTTAATGACGACTGGAGCAACTTGACTTCTAACCATACTGAAAATTGACATTGTCGACATGGTTAGAATTATTGTTATTTAGTGGAATAACACCCGTTCGCAACTCAGCTAAATATCCTGTCTGTTGTACTCTTCAACTGAATATGTTGTACAAAGGCTACCCGTAATCGGTTTCTCTCTTCCCGAGGCGCACTAAATAGGCGTAGCGTCTGGATTTCCATCAATCCTACTTCCCGTTGGATGATATTCGAGTCTGTGCTAGTAATCGCGTAAACCCATTACAGTAAATCAATGATACATTAGGAAGTTACCAACATAGCTTACTTATCCAAATTCGGTATCATCAACGAAGTGATGGCCACTTTTCGGTACATGGCCAACTGATGACCGTTCAGTGGGAAAGTCTACTCTGAGTACCTGGTCTAATCATCTTTCTTGAACCACACTGCGTGGGAAATTCGTTCGGTTGTACTTAAAAAACCTACCCATTTGGTCAAGTAGAAACTATTTAATTAATGGGAGAGGAATACCTCTAACGTTATTATCCATATACATCTTTTTATCAATAGTAGTGCATTTCGAAGTAGTACACATTGAAGCCCAACTAAATAACTTTTTGTTGAAGAAGTACTCTCTTTATTCGAATGCATTAATTGGGCGAACGGCAAATCCTCATAACGAAGGATATTTTTGACTGTAGAAAGCAGTGCAAATCATTTTAGTTTTGCTGAAAGCTTCCCATGCTGATATGTGGTAAGGGGAATGTCAGGCCAATACTCGTGTTCAATGGTTAATGTTCCGGCGGGTCCACGTCATGTCTCAGTTTGAACATGATAAAACGGCACCCCATTCAGTGAAAACAGAAATGTGGAATGGGACGATGCGTGTACGTCAGTCACACAACACATGTGCCTGATTTCTATGGGACATATTGCTTGTTGTGCGTCCGCGCTGGACGGAAAACGGAAAGCATGTGGTTGCTTCCGTAGATGCTGTTCACATTTGATTCGGGCACGAATTTCGTAGATAGAGACATGGCAGTCAAATGATTATGAAGCCCTATTACTTTGCGATACCCAGCATCATCATCATCAAAGACAGCAACATCAGTGTTGGCACTGATGCCTCACTGCCGTACAGCCATAAGGTTCGCTTAGTTTATATATATATATGGGAGGGGACCTAGTGCAGGCCTATGTCAAGCATACTGAGGTGCCTACAGCTCCAACCGCTCAACCAGACAATCTGGAGAGAAACTGAACATGAACGTCACTGACATCGATTGGCCGCCATTTCTTGCAACGTCTCCGGTCAAGCACAGACGGGGTCACGGGAACCCCATCCTGGATCTACGATACCCGGTAGCGAAATATTGTGGAGGGTGGATTATTCGTGGGAAGGGCGACCTGTAAGGTTACTCAAAAGCCTGCGACAACCCACTACCGGCTTTGCCCCTCTCGGAGCTCGTGCAGACACCGAGTTTCCACCAACCTTACTATCCACTTGAGTACCGAGTCGTACACAGTTAGAAGTGTAAACTCATCTGTGAATTAAGTTGATATTAACGAGAGGTTATATGAATTTCAGGTGCGTCATACATAGACGAAACAACTGGGGTCCAGTTGAATTTCCATTTAACACTCATTTATCGGGTGTTTCATGCACCGGACCAATGAAATTTAATTGTGTGACCCTGCAATGAGTGCTCGATGGGATGCATCACTTAGTGTGGGGTGAAAGCACTGGGTTCTCAATAGTCATCCAAACCTGTGAATGTCGCATGTTAACCTTAAGCAGTAAATCTCAATAAAAGACGTCCCTGAGTAATGATACAACGAATGAGCAGCTTTTGTTCCAAGTTGATAGAATCAAAAAGGAACAAAAAACTTATTGCGAAGGTGCATTGTGATGACGACACAGCGCAAGCTACGCGCCTAACAAATATCAATATCGAGCAGCTGTATTTAAGCGAAAACTCAATTGAACAATTGAAGGCCTTGATAAACTGCGCACGAGTTGAGCCAGAAAAGTAGTTCCCAACGTTATGAACCTACGCGTTATTTTATGGTGCTCCGACCTGTATAACTTCGGTCAGGAGTGCAACAGTGGAATGTTCCAGTTGTTGGTGAAGTGCAAATATTGTTAATACTAAAGTAGCCAGACGATTTGGTGAGATGCGCCATCAGCCAAGCTGTGAGTCAAACACAGATCTCTTTTCGGTTCACGGGTTTTATTAGAAAATCCTTGGTGCCAAAATTATCCCCTTGGTGACAAAGTTTCCTCATGATATGAAATAATGTTTTTGGTAATTCTCCTCGCGTAATATATGAGGAATTTCAATTAGACGAGTTGTAGTGGTGTATTTGATTGAATCAGTGATTCCAGTCCCGGTGCGGCGACTCGAAAAAGTATACTTCAGTCCAGTTAGATAAGTTTAGGACCGTGCGATGTCTGGGTAATAGTGTTTTTTGTTTGGGCTCACGAACAGGGTTGGATGAAACCTATGTGGTGCGTTGCATGCACCTTCCCTATTTTCAGGTCCCAGTATGATACTCACAACCTGGTGAAATTCCAAATCCGTATGATAGAAACCATCACCTCTTAGTGTCTTTTTCTGCATGAAGTACTACGCATAACAGCCTTGTTGATACTGCCTCAAACACTTCATTGGTGGCCACCCACGGGAAGGTCCGACAAAGGAGGTAACAACTAATAAAACACACGGCTTTTGGCAGAAAAAACAGATGGTATTAATTTAGTGTGAAAGTGCGAAACTGATTTGCTCCCGCTGTCCGGTGATCCGCCGATACAGTACCGCAATTCAGTCCTCAGGTGTTTCATAGTACAATGTTGTCAACTTGGCTCGACTGATTTCCTTTCGTTTGCAAATGTTGTACTTCCTCGAAGAAGCATTCGCATCGGATACTAACTTTTCAACAGGACGCGTACGCCTTTGACGGAGGCGGGAAATTCGAAGCATTCCCTACGTTGTATACAAATGGCTAACGAAAATACCGGTGTCTTTGAACGCTTCATGTGACAGAGTGCAGGTCACCATTAAATTGCAATTGACAAATCGTCTTGTAATTGAAGTCACTACATCGAAAAACGGAAGACTGCACAGCTGTTTCATCCTTGTTGAATGCAGTCCAAATCTGACGATTCTCCAGGGTGATCCAAACCAACGACCTACCGGTTAGTGGTCAAATATTAAACCGTTCGGTCAGGAGTAGCCGACCAACAGTGCGACTAACTCACACTCAGACGTAGTCATGAAGAAATGCACCAAATAAATTTATCAGTGAACAAAGCAAGTTGACTCATGTGTGCTACAAGGACTACCTCGTTCATCTAGATATGTATAATGTACCAATATTTATACGAGTCAACCCGTGTGTTCTGACGTGTATCTTCCCATGAAGACATTAACGATTCATGCAACTGATCCGTTTCAGTGGTAAATCCACTCTCATTGTGATCCGTGATCAACCTATTTATGATGCACGGAGCTCGGTTGGACAGACCGACTGTTGCTCAGGCTACTTTCCGCTACGACTGATCCTGCAAGTTCCTAGTCTCGTTTGACGATCACATTTGCTGATTGATTTGTAGGGTGTATTTATGCCACTTATAGAATCCTTGCTGATATCATCCTCCTGAAAAGCACTGATAAAACGGAACACCAAACAGATAGACGTAAAGGTAAACTCTTCATCCATATCTCGTGATTCACTAGAACAGATATTTATGTCTGCAAGCCGGAATCTAAAATCAATACGAATTGTAAGCTATAAATTCATGGTTACTGGTGGCTGAATAAATTATGCTTAATGATTATTGAAGATCGGCCGACCTGTCAGGTTGAGGTCAGGCCAAACCAAAAAAATCAAACAATCACGGCACACCACCTTGCATTCGTCTCCGTGTTTGCAGGTAAAATAAACAACCATCTACGGTTATGATTGAATTATAATTACTGCATCGATTAGACCAACCAAAAATGTTCATGACCCTGGTGGGGAGTTAGTTTTCGAATGCGGCATACATTTCATCTTCTTTGAGACAAAACTAAGACCCAGAAGCACAGAAGTCAAAACTGAACCGGCCTGGAGTTACAGAATGACTTCAAACGACTGAGACTAACTGCTCTATGAAGCAACAACCACTCTGACTAATCCATCGACCTCGGATCACTTAACACAACAGAACAGAGGAATGTAATTTCATCCTCTTATTGTGACAGATTGTACAAGCAATGAAGCCTTCCTACAGGATACACATTGTCGTGCTCAGCTCTTGCATATGCACAGCAGTCACAAAGTCGGGGCGCCTCCGGCCGTGCTACCACCACAATCAACTACACAACCACTACGCCTTACAGTATGCCCACATTATATCGTCACTCGCCATGAGGACACTCACCTTTCAAAAACGGTTTCTCCAAATCATGGAGGAAGCTGAAACGCTTATTTTTCAAAAATAAAATGTACGACTGCTTCTTCACCAGGTCTTGTGAAGGCAGCACTGAGGCCCAGAAGGAGATCTATGATCCTCGACAGTAGGTATGAATTAGTTGATACGCCCTAAGCGTTTCTACTACCGAAAAGCTAATATCAAGTGAAACCAGAGAAGCCTGGTTTCCGAGGATGTCTGCCATCAATCCTTCCGATGCCTTCTTGGCTCCTGATACCGTTGGCAGTCTGAGACTGTCAACGGTACTAAATACAGAATTCGGATTCTAAGACATGATTATCTCAATGCTATCTTCCACATGGACAACCACCATCTTGGTCGGTTGCAGCGTAGTCAGGGGATATTCCACATAGGATGACACAGGCAGTTCCGATCCGTCTGCAAGTCTTGCTTAATGTGAGGCATTAATGATAACATCCAGATGTATATACTTCCTAGATCCGTGGATAAACTGAACTAGAAGCATGCTATGCATGAATTTAGCAACCCCGATGGCAAACTACAGCAGGACTTCGCAGTACTTGCACTTCCGTCTCTGGGGAATCGCTGGCCTTATTGGTTGTGCAACGTATGCACATATAGGTGGCAGGTATTCCAAATGAACGTTGGAAAATATGTTGATCTCTCACCAGCCAAGACATTTGCCGCCCAAGAATGAAGAGTCCATCCAGGAAAAAGACGTTGGCCATCCTGGCCCTCTAGGAGATAATACTTCACCAGTAATTGAGGAGAGTCAGTGCTCCGCGAACACTGTTGTTGGTATGTTTTCTAATCACTCGAGGGTTTTTCCCTTCGTACACAAAACAGCACGATGCGTTTTTGGCTTTTACTCTCGTTCTGTTGAGATATCTGTGGAATTGTGCGGTAATGTATTAAGGTTTCGCCCGCAATGAATACATCCTTTGCATTGTGGTCTCCACGCTGAATTGATGAAGTTGTAGTGACAAGTTTCGGAAAAACTTGGTTCCGGGAAGAAAAGATACCTTATCATTCAGGTGACGGAATTTGTAACTCGCTCCTGACAAGATCTAACATCCATGAATAGGAGAATTCCCGAACAAAGAAATGGCTATCCGGTGGAAATATGCACGCCAAAGTATACTGTAGGTTAGAAATGGATGAAGTAATTTTCGAGGGAATTCAACTTACTCCAGGGTGGAGGTAGAAAAAAATCAACATTGGTGAATATACTCCTGTTCAAAGTGCACTGCCGTGCGAGTAGTCTATTTCGATTACCTTGCATTTCCAAGTGAGCATACCTTTGTAATCACTCTGCGTTCACCAGAAAGGTTAGCGCGACGCTGGGATGGAGGCAAGCCACTTGTGAGTTGCGTCCACAGATTGTTGTATTGGGATGACGCTACTCTAGCCAGCGCAAATATCGTTTGGAATTTTCGGGCGTGGAGACTTGTGTTTAACACACGGTATCTTCGCTTTTCAGAGGCTAAATCAACCGTACACAAGGAAACCCAACAATCAATATCCAATCATTCCATAACAACTGAAACTAACTCACTCCTGTACAGAATGGACTGAACTGGTCTCAAGAACTCTGACCATGGAACGTAAGGAATCTAACGCAGTTGATATTCCTACCACCACATAGCAGCCAAGCACCCCGGAGTGGTCCGTTCACTTGTCACCGCCACCAACATAGATTTCTTTAGTGGTAAGAGAACAAACACAGACCGACAATACAGAACCGGGAGAAGTGCAACAAATACAGTTAGAAAAATAACAAATCAAGTTTCGACAGCTCAGTTTTGAACGAACCCAACTGTCCAATATACATACTTGGCGGACCTGACGATATCGAAATAGAGAAAAAAGAAAACAGTTGCACAGTTACTGGAAGTAAATTGCAATGGTTCATACAAAATGAGAGCAGTGTTGGAAATAGTCGAGTATCGAGATAAGGCACGAGTATCTTTAGACGGGATGGACCAAGCAACACCGAATTCAGCGTTTATATTGATTTTTTTGCGTCAGACTGTGGAACTGTCGCGTCCACTGGGGGCTCATCCGTTTCTTCATAAACGCGATGTGGTTCGCCGGGTCGAAGGAGCCGTCCGATATGATCATAGCGTTCTGTGAATAGTAAGGGGAAGCAAACAATTCAATTGCTGCACGTTCAGTGTATGTGTGTCAGCGTTCAGAATAATTCAGTTTGAGAGTACCCAACTCAAAACCAATGAAGTCATATAGTTTGAGGGTTGGTTAGTTTGGTAACTGCGAGAGAACACAGCGTCTTTCAGCGCACTTTTGTTGCTCAACGCTTTGGTTACCCCAAGCAAACTTCATCAGAAGTAAAATGACCAAACTCACACAGAAAATATAACATGTGTCTATAAGTGCCAACAGTGAGACATTCTATGTGCTGTACTTATTGGTCACGTTCCTGCCTAAGTGTGTGTATTGTGCTGAGGCTGATGGAAATACGCATACGTGCTCATGCTTTTTAACCATTGATCCATCCATTGATCCACCAAGGTTGACAGTTGTGGACCATCAATTCGGTTGACACATGCAATATGGGAATGAATAACCAGGGTATCTGCACATGCACGGTCAACCCATCCCCAAGTGACTGCCGTCTATATGAACTTATTGGCAAATAGAGTATATGGATCAGAGGATTAGTTTGAAGAAACCTGGGATACAGACTGCAGGCGGTTCTTAGCTGCCGAATAGCCCGAAGAAAATACGAGAGCTAAGGCACCACCACACTGATCAAGCCGAAACAGGAGCAGTCGAGGTGGGTTAGGTTTGAATCGCACACCTGGCCAGTAAATTCGCGCCTCAAAAACTGAGCTACCTCAGGATCACTAGCTAAAAGTACAGAAAACCGGTTTCAACAATCGATAAAACCCATGTACAAACGGATGTAAACAAAATCAACACGAACAACTACGACTGCTTGTGAAAGTACTCTTCATCAAGTGTTTCCAACCGATTATAGCCTCACCGATTGTGAAGGAAATGGAGCAGCACTATTCCGGACATTCTAATCTGTGTTCAGGCTTCTATCAACCTAATACGATATGCACCTCATGAGGATCCAGTCAAGAGGGGACTCAAATGAAGTGTTCACAACACAAGTTTAACTTCTTCAGTGATATCTGTAATAAGTTTGAGGAGAAAACTGTAACATGAATTTCAAGGTCGAATTCCACATTTCACAACTAAATCTACCGCAATTAACAGTATGAGGACAAGAAGATTGAAGAATACTTAGAAACCCGTTTTTGAGTCAAGTCATCATCACCACCATCATCAGAGACACCAACATCAGTGTTCACCCTGATACTTTACTCCAGCACAACCACAAAGTTTATCTTTCTTGGGAAGAAAAGGAAATAAAAGTGGGTGAGGGAGGGGACCTGCTGCTGACCTACCGCAAGCGTTCTGAGGCGCCTACACCTCCAAAAGTGCAACCAGACAATACGGAAAGAAACTGACAACATGAACTCCACTGACATCGATCAGCCAACGTTTCCTGCAGTATCTCCAGCCAATCGCAGCAGGGGTCATGGGGACCCCATCCTAGAAGGCGTACAACACCAACAACATCCAAACTCTTCGTAATCTCTTTCACACCCTCACGGTTCCCGCCAATCTGAAAGAGGTACAGAAAACAACACTAGTCTCTCGAGACGTAGTTGATG
Organism: Opisthorchis viverrini; assembly: GCF_000715545.1. Taxonomy (NCBI): domain Eukaryota; kingdom Metazoa; phylum Platyhelminthes; class Trematoda; order Opisthorchiida; family Opisthorchiidae; genus Opisthorchis; species Opisthorchis viverrini. The sequence continues at coordinate 126,741 of NW_008751704.1, read as the reverse complement.
GGTTAGGTGTTTCCGCGACTGAAGAACCTGTTGCACAACCAGACACCCGTTTTCTAATGACCTCATCACGAATTGGTTAACGCCATTCGACATTGGCAATGCTTCTGAGGCATCCGTAGTCAAAATTTTGAAGACACCTCACACCATCTGCCCCTAAAGACTGGCTAGTTACCATACAGCGATACAGCCATTAATGTAACCTGCTACCCTGAGACTCAGTGATGTGCTTTTTCGATGCCAAAAGTAACGCAAATTAGCAACTCGGACCTTTGAGATTCGTGCACTGACTTCATCAGATATACTTCCACCAAAAGCAAATATGAACAACGACGTATGTAGAATTCTCCACAACCACCAATGATTTCCCTTGAATTGTAAGCAGTACATTATGAAGCATGAATTTTTACTTTAAAGATGCAAGACGTATTCCGAAAGATGGTATGACGGGGATTGTGCTTCGCCTAAATCTTCAAAGATGAGGACGATATCTTCTGCGTACCCCAGGTCACAAAAGTTCTTACCAGCAACAGTTCCAACACCTTGCAGCGTTACCTCATTCCACCGATGAACAACAACGGAGAGAAAGGTCATCCCCATCAGACTCTACTTTTCGCAAAGGAACTTGTGAAGAGCTCACTAGGCACTTTCACAAGCCCAGAAGTATATGAATATAGCGACGTGGTTATGTTTACAAGCTTCCGGAAAGTACACTGTTGAGCGAGTGTAGTTAATTGACTGATCAGCAGAATCAAACGCATTCTTGAAGTCAAGGGACACCAAGATTGTACGTCGTCTGTACACACTGCGCTGCCATTAAACCTGACGGAGTGTGAAGATGTGGTCAACGCAGGTCAAAATCCAGGTCAAAATCCCGCTTGATTCTCACGAGCCAAGGCTTCGACGAAGAATCAGGGACGCCAGAAGCCTTGTTACAGTGGAGAACAAACTAACATCTATGTGGTTACTACACCCAAGGCGAGTACGCTTTTTGAAAATGGGCAATATTATCGACTCACCTCAGTTGTCTGGGACGGTCTCTTTTTCCCACACGGGCGCAAACAGGCTAGACAGGCACTAGGTGAGAAATCCACCGCCATCCTTGAACAGGACAGGTGAAAGGTCATCAAAACCAGCAGCACGATGGCGCTTGAGTGGAAATATACACTCAAACACTTTTGAGATTGAAGGGTACTTCATATCCGCAGTCCATCTTCTTGTTGAACGCCGGACTGCAGGTAGCAGGTGGTCCAGCCGTCACGAAGAGACTGGACGCTACCATGCTGTGAGTTTGTGTGCCGCCGCCATCCAGTGAGCTATACCAATTGGTTTGCAGATGAGTGTACATTCGCTACTTTCGTGCAATTTGGTTTCAAGTAGAACATAAGGTTGACGGAAACCCGGGGACTGCGCCTACCTGATGAGCCCCAAGAAGGGCGAAACCGGTCGTGGGCTGTCGATGGATTTTCAGCAACCTTATGAGTAGTACATTACAAATATACATGTATCGCGATATTTCAAATATCGTAGCGACTGAAACATGAGGCGGCCTGGTGCAGCACATTCAGTTGCCTGAGAACATCATAAACGAGAGATTCAGCTGGGTTCCAGGTGAGTCTCTCGAAAGAACCAAATTAGTTTGCAGATGAGTGTATATTCGCTATACTGGGGTGTGTTCGCGCGACGTTCGCAGTCTCCAATACCAACCTGGTTCATAGTTAAGGGTTAAGTCTCCTAGTCCTCTAGGTTGGGGGCTAGAACATGTAAGGCGGCTTGTTCTGTAAAATTGAAATGAACTTGCCATTCCCGCGAAATATCGCTGCATTGCTCTCAGAATTTTGAGCCACTGGTTTTGGTCGTTTTCAGGTCTAGGTGTGGGAGCCCTGGGAGTATTCCAGCCCATCTACTACCATAAATTCCACACACAAATGAACTCATGCTACATCGGCCGTCACGTGATGTCATCAACCGGGTCGCCTCACTTAATGCATACAGCAGGGCGGGTAAGCAGAAACAGCCTACTACTGATGCCTCCCTTAGTTCCCCTTAAAATACTTTTTTCTCCCCCCCCGCACCCCATTATTAATACTCTTATTGCAGGCCCAGCAGTTAGGACTGACGACTCCTTTCGTACGTTATCGGTTTTGCAAGCAATATCTGTGCCTCATCCGGCGCCGACACTCTCAGACATCTCGAAATCAATTCTCAAGTCTCGACGCCAAGTCTACCTTGGTCCGCGCTCTCAAGCAAGCAAGATAACAAGCTGCGCTTGCTCTCATATTGGACTCCCTTGGCATTAACGTGTGTTGTATATCAGAAACACAGATACAAGATGTAAGCACAGTGATCCAGCTGATTGCTCCACCGCTCTCCACTTGCTTCCGACTGCGCACCTCTGATGACATAGAGGCCGCTGAGGCAGGATGTACAGATATTAATATTGTCCTAAGTCAGCAGGTGGAAGGATCTTTGCTTGACTGGATACCCGTTGATAGTCACCTCGAACGGTAAGGTCTGCGAATGAGTCTCAGAAGTTGATCGTTGTTCGTTTGTCGGGTCTACTTACGCTCCAATCGATTGTAGCTCTATGCAGTACTAACTTCCAAAAGAGCGGAAGTCGCCTGGACACATGGTGTCCTCCAAAGGCATGCCGGCTAAAAATTGAAATTGAACACATTGTCCTCACTCACCAATGGCACAGATCAATGACTGCTGCTCATTTTGAAACACATTTGTGGATTCCGGCCACGCACTCTCCCTTCATTTTCTAGGGCCGCGTAAGGTTCGGACAAATCACCAGGCAGATCCGGATGTTAGACAAACCTACCAGAATCGTCTTCTGGAGTCTCTTCCAAATGCTCCACCATCATATGTGAATTCATACTGAAACAAGATCATCACCGCTTTGTATTGTACTGGAAGTTTTGTCCGTGGCCCGACTGTACCAAGCCCACTCAAGCACTAGATATCAGACCGAACGGTGGCACTGCTAAAATGTCAGAGAAACATCCTGGCCGGTCCCGAACATAACTTAGCCCGATGAGTCATCAGACGTCAGGTGAAAATGAGCGTGCGAGCCGACCGTGAAGTCTGGCGCAGGAAGGACATGGAAGAGGCCAGGAAAGCCGGTAACGTCCCAAGATTATTTTCGTTGATCCGTGAGAATGGTCCAAGGAAACCAAATGTGGGCGAAATCGCCAAGGGTCAGAATGGGGCGATCATCTTGAATAAAGAACTCCTTAATCAGTGGGCTGAATATTTCGAACGACAGTTATCGTCGCCACCATATACCACTCATCTGAAGTCAACAACTAAACCGAACTTTGGACAATGAACGTGGAACCTCCTGCGGCCTCGGAGGTTTGTGACTGCAGATGTTCTTTCAAGCACTATCGAGCCTCTGGCGCGAATGACCTCGCACCCGCATTGTCCAAAGATGCGGGTGAAGTCCTAAGTCCGAGCTCCTTTGATAGGTTTTGCTGCATTTGGGGAAGGGAACTGTCTCAGACAATTGGGCAGAGTCGATTGTAGTACCCATTTTCAAAGAAAGGCTCATAGTGAACCTCGTAGGCCCAAAAGGTCGTAACGGGATTGTTGGCGTTACTTGTGTTTCGTCTCCTTATGACGGCTTGCGAAACACTGATTTGAGAGTAGAAAGCGGGATTTCGGCCTGGTAGGGATTGCGTTGAACAAATCTTCACACTCCGTCAGGTACTGGAACAACGCCATACGTAAAAATGACCCACAATTTTAGTATCTCTGGATTTCCAAGGCGAATTCGAGTCGGTTGGCCGGTGTTCTCCTTGACACGCTTGCCCGTGCAGGAATATCCAGGAAGTCTGTGGACATGATGTTCATACTATCGAACTTTCGGGCGCTTGAAAGTATACGGAGAGTTATCCAAAAGCTTCCGTACACAAAGCGTTGTCAGGCGCAGGTGCCCATTCCCTCCATTCTCATTTAATTTCTTGATTAATGAAATCATGAGACGAACGTTGGAAGGTCTCCAAACCCCGGTCTTCAAATAGCCTGTGACGAAAACCTTATCGATCTGGAATGGGCAGCCGACATCGTTCTCATATTCCAAGAGGAGGAGGAGGAGGCGTACTTGTTTTTGGATGAACTGACCAAAGGCATCTCGTCCTCTGGTATGCACTCTGCACTCACAAATAGTAAGGTTATGCTGATTGCAAGGTGACAGATGAGGCCAATGCACGATTCCGCAAGACTTGAGTGGCGCTTGATAATTTGAGACACCTATGGCGTCAAAGTGGTGTATCCCTGAATCTCAAGGGACGTGTGTATCAAGGTACAGTAAGGACTGTTTCGCTATATGGGCTATGAGACTTGGACTGTTTGAGCAGTGGAACTTAGACGTCTCCAGGTGTTCGAAAATCGCTGTATCAGACCCATAGCTCATGTGGGTTGGTGTCAGCGAACCCGTAAGGAGGCAATTAGAAAGCGAGTTTTCGGTTGCGCAGCGGCGACTTACACTAAAGAATGTGACCACCACCATAGGCTACGTTGGTTAGGCCGTGTAGTGCGCATGCCGAAATATCGTTTTTCGAAGAGGGCGCTGTTTTCCGTGCCCAACTCAGTGGCGAAAGAAGAGATGGCCAACCCTTGATCTGGCTGAGGGCTTTCAAATAAATCATGGTTGTACGGCAGTGAAGCATCGGTGTTGAACACTGGTGCCATGCTGTCGATGATGATGAGGGGTACGAGAGATTGTTGAAGGTTTGGGGGCTGTCGGTTCCACCTGCCGTCTGGGATGGTGACCGCGCGGTCCCCATTGAGTGTTGGAGACACCGCAAGATATGACTGCTAATCGATCTCGTTGGTGTTCTTGTTGTCAGTTTCTATCCAGATTGCTTGAATGTGTTTGGGGTAAGTTAGCTCGGAATGAGTGTAATTAGCTATCACTAACTCCATTCCATCTCCATTTTTACTTGTCATCACAAATAAATCACGGCTGTACGACAGCGAAGTATCAGTGTTAAACAGTGATGTCATGTTACCGATGGTGATGATTGTGTCCAGAGGCAAAAACATTCTCCTCTGCTAAATATCAAAGAGCCACTGCGGTCCCTGATAGTTTTGCTCGCAGGAGTCTTCCAAGGATCAGTCTAACGAGTCAAGTGGAACGGCCTGTAGATGCTTCCAGGATTTTTTGCCTCTTCTATTTTTTCTACTTTTTGAATACACTTAACTTTGCGGTCTGCACAATCAGTTTTACCCAGTGTGAGATGATGCGTCGAGTTGAGTTGTGGTTGCGGTGAGGAGCACCACGTTGCCCACCGATTTCCGCTGTTCCGGCAACTGGTACTGCAAAAAGAACAGTCTGTGATCAGCGCACATCTGAAGTAGGCAGTTGCAGTTGTCCGTGCGTCTCGTATCCAACCCGAGACGACCGCCCCATTGGGCCTCAGCAGTGCCTGATCTACCTACCTGGGAGTTCATGTCAGCACCAACCTGAACTTTAACCTCAATGTAAAAGAGCACCTAGAGCATCATAGAAACCGTCCTTGGCAGATTCACGGCTACACTCCGTTGGGGCGTAAGCAGACGCAACATACAGGGTGCGATGGACCTCACTTTCTCAAGATGATCTCAGACGTTGCCAAACGAACCGCACAGAGGCGAGCATCAACGGATATTCAAGTAGATCCTTTCGTTCCGTTCGGTCGCCCAAGTACAATACTCACCCCGGTACATCCAGCTGCAGCAGCCTCTTGTTTGTTTCAGTGAGAAAACATCAAATGCAGCTAAATTGATCGCCTTTCGGGGTTTGAAAATAGAGTTTGAGGTGTTAACGGTTGTCACTGAGGTCGAACGTACAGAAGCTGCGGCTGAGTATGATGCAGGGTAGGGTAGGAGGGAAAACATAGAAGTGTAAGACGAAAAAAGTCATCTAACTGTAACACACTTTTGGCGCCTAGCTACCATACCACCCAGAGGAAGCACGAGGGTTAGGATATTGCCAGGTTGCCCAAGGGGAAGTCGAGAGGCAAAAGTTAGGTATGAACCAAGCACCTTCCGGTCAGTAAATTCGCACTGTAACCACTGAGCTACATTACTCCCGTGTAAGACGAGAAGATTATCAGGTCGTTCGTCAAGCAAGAAACACTGGTATTGTGATCGTTGCGTGCCGAATGAATGCCCAAGTCGGTCAACTGAGCTCCTTAGGATCAAGTCTGGGTGGACGATTCGGAGTCGATGCTCGTCACAAGGACAACTGAAAACGACTTCTCAAATTGTGCCCGTGTGTCTTAGTTCTGACCAGCACAAACTTTCAGCGTAAAACTTCACATTGTGTAACCTGGCGGCCACCAACCGCAAATTAACCGTCGAGCCAAATGGATCGCATGGTCACCAGCTACCGGTGGAGAGCCACAATTCCAGACCACCCCCAAATGGATCGCATGGTCACCAGCCACCGGTGGAGAGCCACAATTCCAGACCACCGTTCCGTCCGGGAAAAACGTGAATTCAATCATGCCATGGTGCGAGCATGTCCGACAGCTTGTTCCCCATCAACCCCTTGCAAGTCAGCAAGATACAAACTAATCCATCTTTGAAGATATACCACGGCTAAGCAGTACCAACCTGAGCTAGTTCAACAACGCTCTCCAGTGAACCAAGGAGGTATCGGCAGCAATCACGTGGGTGAAGCACGGCACAATGTGAAAGAAGCTATGCCTGGGGCTTCAATGTTGTCTACTTAACTTCGATACAACCAAAAACAATTAGATATCGTCGTGACCGCTAGTCCTGATTGATGCCACGAAAGCCATACCAGCAGGCAACGAGTTCTACGGCGCACACAAATCCCTCTGAAGACAGAGACTGAAGAGCTTTAGAAAAGACCAAGAGTCTTTGTGGAAATCGAAATCACGGGAGGTAGAGAAGGCTCCTGCTGCAAGAAACAGTGTTGACTTGTATCAACTGATACGACTGACAGGCCCTAGGAGAGCAACGGTCATTGAAACGACAAGTGAAAAAAGCGGTTCATTAATTCACTCGCAAAAAGATCGATTGGAAAGATGGGCCGAAAACTTCGATGAACAGTTTAGCTGGCCCCCTGCAACACAGCCCCCGGAGACAGTTCTTACGGACGAATGGCGTGTAAAAATTAATCAGCCGTCGGAAAAAGAAATTAGGGAAAAAAACGTGAGAAGGCATCAGGACTGGACGGTTTGTTTCTAGTCCTCTTCAACGAAGGCAGAGAATCACTGATGACCCATCTGACAAGGTTTACTGGTGTTATTTGGAACGAAGAGAAGTTGCCTGTAGAACGGGGTATGTCGACAATTATTCCTATTTTCAAAAATGGTTTGGGGAGTTCGTGAAAACCACTCCCCAACCAACCCCCGTCAGGGATACCCACTCTCTCCATTCCTTTTTAACTTTGTGAGCGATGAAATAATGAGACGAACGCTGGAGGGTCTCCGAAAACCTGGTGTTCAAATAGCCAGTGAAGAAAACCTTGTCGACATCGTTCTCATGTTCGAAGAGGCGGAGAAGGTGCAAGTATTCTTGGATTAACTGACCAAAGTCATCCCGTCCTTTGGTATGCACTTTGCACCTGCAAAGTGTACGGTCATGCTTGTGGACGTGCAGTCACTG
>NW_008751704.1:103578-118418 GCF_000715545.1 Opisthorchis viverrini | reverse complement strand
CCACCTTTATTCTTTTCTTTACAATAAGGCTTTCAAATAAGTCATGATTGTACGGCAGTGAAGCATCGGTGTTGAACACTGATGTCATGCTGTCGATGATGATGATGATGCTGATGATGATGATGACTGTGGCACTAGCCTGGTAGATACGGCATCCAAGGCACCCTCGGCTCTTATTCTTCGAAGGTTGACTGAACACGGTGAGAGACAGATCCATGGAAACCAAGATGGGCTCCGTCCTGCAATAGAATGCATCGACCATATCTTCACCCTCCGACAGATTTTGGAACAGCGACACTGCTTCCAGCCGCCCACAGTGGTTGTGTTTCTTGGTCTGAAAGCTGCCTTTGACTCTGTTGAGCGCCAAGCACTATGACAGTCGGTGGAGCAAAGGTACCCCCCACAAATTATTGACCCCATTCAGGCGCTGTACGCCAACTCCCGCGGTCATGTGAAGGTCTACGGGAATCTCTCGCCTGCGTTCACATCAAGTGGTGTCCTACAGGGCGGTCCTTTTTCACCTTTCCTCTTCAACTTTGTCATTGATACGATCATGGTAGACTCACTACCAGCCTCTAGTGCCTGTGGGGTCGAAGTGTTCACGGGCCGTCTGCTCACAGACATCGAGTACGCAGATGACATAGCTCTTCTTGGGTCTGACCCCGTGGTAATGAGAACAGTAAGTGCCGAATGATGCTGTCTTACAATATTTTGAGGAAACCAGTGGAATCAAACGTTGCGTTTGGCCAAAAAGCGGAGTAGGTCTACACACAGAAACCTTCGCATCCCAGGACGTTCTCGGATTCCAATAAATATGGACGAACAACTTACCTGAGAACTGTAACTCCCACTCCCGAAGTCGCTCCATTTCTACTTGAGAAAGGTCTGAAAGATCATCATACCGACCTCCGACCTCGACAAGCTCAGCTTTGAAGCAGGCCAATGCACGCGAAACGTCTTTCCCAGCGAATGAAGAGTAGGGTGCACCTGAGAATGATAGTCATTCAAGAACCTGACCGAAATCCTACCCTTCCCGTAGAAGTTCTGGCCATTTTCTGTGACGTCGAAGACATTACCATTAACGGCCAATAAAATACGTCCATCAGGGCCATTTCCATCGAATTGTTGTAACTCTTCTAATGTGAAATCCCGCATAGGGAGTTTAGGTGTTCGGGTTCTTGAAGAGCGGCGCCGACGTAGAGCTTGATATATCACTGCAATAATTGCGGCAGATATACATAGTACAGAGATGATAATCAGAATCCAAGAGGCGAATGACTCTCCAACATACGACATCACAAAGACGTCCCAAACGCCCTCTGGCGACTGTCAGCTCAAGGTCAAATCAATTCAAATTGACGTAGCCCAACTCAGTTCATTGATGCAGATCTCAAGAGGCAACCAAAAAAGCTCCCAAGAACAGTGTTTCACAAACTACTACATAAAGTTGTGACGCTTGATCGTGTGTATTAGAGATCACTGAACCTCCATTAACAATCACAGTGCTGTTGAAAATTGTCCAAACCTAGGCGCGGAGTCACCGTTTCACCGAGTGATGGGCAGGATCAAGGCTTTCGGGGGTTACTGTCGTCGTTCAACATTTTCCGCCCAACTAAAAGGCACAGGCGGTAAAATGTGTTGCACAACTCTTTGAGTCCGCAGCGCCTGACACTAAACTTGCATGCTAGTGGACGCGCCTAAATAAGCATCCGAAAGTGTTCTGAACTCGTTCCTGAATACACCGCCATGACCCCTCTGAAGTGGTCTATTTCACGTGCCAACTACTCGATAAACGAAATACTGCTGTATAATGAGACTGTGTGCTCTGTGCTTGAAAATCTCACCGTGTGCAAATAGTGTTCTTTTAGTTTAAATGTGAAAAACCTGTGGTCCAGACGTTATTCGAATGGGGTAGAGGTGAGTTTTAGCTCACCCCAGAGGCAACAGTACTCCAGGGGATGAATGTCAGCACCTGGGGGCCTGTTTTTTAGTCATCGGTATTGGAGCTAACAACAATTTTTGGAGCAGTTCTTTGGACTAGCTCAGTGAGAGTTACATCCTTGTTTCGTGTTTGGTAGACCACTTGGTCTGGCTGAATCAAATAGCGATCTGATGCGTGCCACGTGGAGAACCTGATCGACGACGCGGGTACTCAGGAGAAACGTTTGTCGAATCACACCTAGAATGACGAATGCATTTCGGGCTGCGCCTGTGTGTGATCGACTCACAAATGCAGTGCGAGAACTTTCGAGGATATGGTTCTTTATGTTTCCCCCTTTTACTGCGTTTGAAAATTCTTTTAGGCCTAACCCTTAATGTTGCGCTGAGAGGTTACCTACTGCTATGATGTAGTCACTGAATTCCTGTTGCGTTCGTGCTTATTCAGGAGGCTGCTAGCTACAATTCAACTGATGATTTTCTCGTGAGGAACATTCCTTTGCACCGGATGACAAGGATTGGGCTTGAACGACCAGAGGTTTGTAGCTCGCTCACACACGGCTTTATTGCGGAGTAATTTGAAGCATCAACTTCATTTACAATTCATTTTTACACAGCTTACCTTCACACAATATGCATCTTTAAAATTAATGACTTGTTTCAAAAGCAGTTTTATCCCTTTTGGCTGTCCACGCGACGGCCCAAGAAATGTTGCCGGTATTTCATAAAACACCTGCGTTTGGGGAAAACCTCAGCTTCTTGTCAGTCCGCTGCGGCAACCCAATTTAAATATTTCTGTGAGCTTTTTAAACCTTCTTCGTAATGCTTACAATCGCCCATCTGTAAACGGAGAAATCAGGATAATCATGTCAAACTTTGACTACTGTGTGATTAGCTTTCTCAAGTTATACATAAAAGCAACAACTGAATGCTAATAAACACTGATAAGCACATTTTTTAACATAAAGCACAACTAATGATACTAGGTTGACTCTCGAGACTTAAGCTACTTCGGGTTTTGAGCTAGGTTTTGCTGCTCCGTAGTAAGTTCATTCATCACTCCAGATAGGTTTCCTTTGTCTGAGCTCAAGAAACTATCTCGGTAAAATAGACATGTATGAGGACATGACGCTGAAAAAATAGTAGTTGGTCGTTACAGAAGCAAAAATCTCTCAGGGAAATTCGAGATCAAACTAAGCATAATTCTGAAAGTCAGTGAAGGTGGTTTTGGGCCTAGAATTTGGAATAACTTGCCTGAGGGACCGACCACCTTGATCGTTCTTTGGCTCCCATACTCGGAAATGCTGATGGCTTGGGTTCAAGTATTCCACTGGGCTTCATAAGAAAACAAGCCAGAATTGTAGGTATCGGTGACGGTCAAAATAAATCAAAGAATTTCTCTAACACGATGGATGAACTGACGGGTGGCCTATCAATAGAGGATTGATGGATGAAGTTGCGATCATCGTGGTTGATGATGCTACACGTTGGATATTTGGGTTATTAGAATGGACCATCAAGGAAATAAATAAGAATTGACTAATGGAGACGCGTCACAGTGAGGATGAGTATAAGTTTACTCCCTGAGATTATAGTGGGTAATAAAATTAGTGAAAAGTGCCCTTCTCTTTGAGCGGGTAAGTTGAAAGACTCCGTTAATCGGGTTTAGTTATGGTAATCGTGTAACCTGTGTGGAACTCAATGAAATGGGGTGCTTCTGTTAACTGCACAGGTCACAAGTTTGTAGGCCGTTGAGTTAGCTGCAAGGTTGAAGCTGGCAGTTTACTAGGAATAACTCAGGCCATTGGCGGTTGGGTTGGGCCCGGCAATTTCGTTCCACCTTGGATCAAGTTCTGATGTGGTGGAAGTAGGCGGTCGGTGGTATGGGAAAATTTAAGAGTGCGTGGCTTGTCCAGCAGTGTCCTGTGACTATAATGTTGTATGTTTTGGTTCACTGATCGTCCCTTAATTGATCCCACGATTATCTCAATTTTCTAAAAGGTGAACATTTATGTTGCAGGATATTTTGTGTTTTACCTAGACTACCAACACAGGAACGGTTCGGCCGTCTCATAATTTTATGCACTTTGGTTCAATGTGGCAAACCATTTGGATTGAATGCACTGGTAAAGTCACTCAGCAGCTAGCCATGGTAAATGGCGACCAAAATGGACATCTTGAGCAACCAAAGCTGAAAATGAGAAACTGAGATGAATGGATGGTGTGCGATCAGCGGTGTATCCTTGACGATGCTTAGGTCACTACGCAGCAAAAAATCTCTTCGCTAATGTGCTATCGTCAACGGAGTCCTTAAAATGCCACCCAAACGGGGGCCATCTGCTTGTGGTACCCCATACAACCGGGCTTAAACACGCTTCGGTCTCACTTTAGTCGCTACGGGAGTCGACACCAGCTATAACTGAGCCCTGACTTAACGCTTTTAGGTGAGTATATATGTTTGCCTATAAATCTCATAGGTCGACCTTAGTTAACTTTAATACCTGACGCATAACAAATTTATTGCTTCGGATGGCCAAACTAAATGTGTGTATTGTTTGCAGTGACAGCAGCAGTTGGCTCTTGGCTCAACAGTTGCGCCCCAAGGCCTGTGAGAACAGGCGAGCTTGAGCGTGTTTTTTATTTATCTGTTTACTAAAATGAACTACAACCATATGTAGCGAACAGTTTCAAAACACCAACTTCTTTTGCACTTAAGTGCGGTATTTCTTTCAAGGCCCTTCTGTCATTTTTCCAACTAACGCTCAATACAGGTTCCCTGTTTCTTGACGGCTCAAGTATATTATCGGCATGTCGGCGATTTTGCAGCTGAAAGGGTTATTTTGGTAGGCACCACACTTGCGCTGTCCAACTGAGATGCGTATGCTAACTGTTCTGTCATTTAGGCACACCTCACAATCGAAACCTCAGTACGTACTTTGCAGTTGCTCTTCCGCTTCGACTATGGCAAACTCTGAATGACATGCATTAACCGCTCACCTCGCCGACCAAAGGTAGTTACTGCTTGTTACCAGTAATTCACGCCTTAGAGCCTGACATCAAGTCGCTCCTTGCGGCTTTTTCCTAGAAACACGTGAAGTGCTTGATTCCGGATAACCGGCTTCTGGGTACTTCATCGGATGCCGGGCTGCTCCACCCTCCACGCCAAAGGGCGTCATTCATTTCCACTTCTGATAAACTGGAAGCAGCGTTACCTGCAGCACTCACGTAGACTATTGTTAGTAAACTTTGTTTCAGTGAGATGCTGTATTCAAATGTTGAAAACCTAAGGTATCGAGTTCTCAAACGTACCTGCCAGCGCCTCATGGTCATTCCTTGCGGTCTCTTCCACATCCAAATGAACTGCAACCACGTTTCCCTGGGCGCTTCTTGTAGAATAACGAGGAACGGTTGTGCGCCGAAGCCCAAGCTTGCACGCAGCTCCCGTGAATCAGCAGCGATCGGCGGTTATTTTTATTTTTGTCCCAAACGCTCACGAGAAACAGGACGAGCGCCTGTTTTTATATCTACATTTTGTTTCCAAGCGGTTTGTACTTTGATTTTTCGCTTCCACAGAAGGTCACCCAACTCTCCGGTGACCAGAGTTGAGGTTTTGTTACCTGTGCTTCGTAGCTTGCAGTTTTTATCAGCTCTAATCATGGTCGCTACGCGCAAATACGCACTGATGATGTCACCTCGATTGGTGATGAAACGTTTGCGACCAAATAGCCCAGCTCAGCGAACAAGCCAACGACCATCTACGCTACTTGAGCTACCGACATACTTCTGTATTGAAAAGCTCTAATTATTTTAGAGTGCTTGCTCAGGGAAAACGCGGCGCTGCACGCAGGTTGAACTTAGAAGCCCTGGGGTTGCAGACGGACGCGCTGTCTTTTACGCCCCGAATGTTCTGTTTTTGTAATAACTTTGAAGTGCATCTTACACAATTGTCCTCATTGCGATTTCATTTTAAATGGACAGGGTCTGGCATTCAGATAAAAGACGTGGCATGCGTGTCGTCATAAAACCTGCAGGAATGTTTGGCTCATGCCTTACATCACATATAGAAAGGCAAGTAATATTTCTCTCGCAAAAGTTTGATGTGCGGTGCCGCTTGTCTTAACCAGAATTCTCTTAACGTTGATAACTACTAGGCACATAGTAAAATAAATATGGAATATTTATTCTACCGCAACTTCAGAATCATTTGTGAAACTAAGTACCAAACAGCCAACAAAAAAAACTTCGTCAATAAAATACAAGAAATATTTTGTGTTATTTTGCACGAGTTGTGACTGTAGACGCACTGCGCGAAAAAACTCGTCCCAAGAAATGAACTCAATCCTCAAGTTGGAGAGCATAAAATAGCGTATTCGTTTAACCTGGTGCCTGTGCCACATATTTCTTCGCACCATTTAAATAATGTGTCGCCAATAGCATATGAAGAGGTCTGCCTTCCACAAAGTTAGAAAATAGTCCATAATAACATAAAGATGCCAAAGTGTACCAGACAAAACAGGCTTTAAATCAGTGATTAGTAACGATTGAGGGTGTCACTATGCTTACAAATGTATCGGGAAAAGTTCACTTCAAAGGTCACCGTTCTTTAATCAAATTAGCCATGCAAACTTCCGGCAAACATCCAAGATACTTGCTCGAAGGTTTATCACAGTATCATTAATTCATAATACGTACTCTAATCTGGTCAGTAGATTGCTTGCGAAAAATCGAGGTAGAGTGTGCTTCTCTTATGTGACACTTTAATAGACGCTATCGGTTACAGTTGGTAACAAGATATAGATGTCATTTACCTTTAAACGATTACATAGGAAATGCAAATAATAACAGAAGTTCTCAAATTATGGTGTAAAAATCTTTGACGTCTCCAAGTATAGGCACATAAGTCACAAGGAGATCGACGAAGTTTACACCAGGAAAGTGGAATAACTACACTTAACCACGAGTAAAACCGCATTTGACAGAATAGTTTTCCCACCTTTGACACAAATAAATGCCGCTCAACATTAGCTGCCGCTATGGCCACGAATCCCAAAATCCGGCCCATTCGCCACGTCGGCATCAAGGCGAGCTCTGATTGGTCGATATCCTGGACACTACAGCCGACCATGACCTAGCGTTCATCGAATGCCGGACACCTACGGCACATCTAGGGGGCATCAGAATTTCCGTGATATTATCGCAGCATGAGGCTTATATGCGACGCGCTGTACAAGTGTTTTGACTAGGATTTGGGCGTCATCATACGTTGTGCATTTATGGTAATTGTTGTCGACGGAAGCGCCAACTTGAGAAGTTCAGACCAAGAACTATGCTGAGAAAAAACGGCCATTAAAACAAGAGCCAGATACAAGCATCATTGTAGCGCGACACAAGCAGTTTGAGGAAGCATAACTTACACCATAGATTCACTGACTCAGTTTACATATTCATTCAGCTGCAGCCAGCGATAGCGAGTCCTTAACCGATACAGTGGGTGGCATCACCACGTATTTCACAGTTGGCTCTCTTCGGGGAGTCATACATTTGACTCCTGATTGGGGTGGTACAAACGCATACCCTAGATTGTTTTTTCCAAGCTTCGTGACGGATGAAAACTCGGCAAACCGGAGGACGAACGGTATACAAAATACATTCTTTCTAAGCCTCACGGTGATCTCGGTTTTGGTGAAATGGTCATAACGCTGTCTCAGATACTTGTGGACGAAAAGTTACTGTTCAATATCCGGCACTAATGCTCTAACCTGAGCAAGAAATGTGGTGACGATTTCATCACGCTTGCTGGTTTGGCAATCGCGAATGCGAGCGTTCCAAGCTCAGCTCGTTGACGGAGAATCACTTTAGATTTCTGATTTTTTCATCTTATCCATATTCGCCTAATGATGCGGGCATCAAGACCGGGTTGCTAGAACTAAATAAATAGGATGCTGAAATTACGTTGCAGATTCCCACCATCAAGTATCGACGCTTCATCAACCGAAGGCACGACGTAGTCATGATCGGTAATTAACCTACTATTTCAAGCACCTGTGCACGCGCAGTTAACTCCAGCGTCCCAAAAAATCAATAGCAAGCATGATCAGAATCGGAGCATACTATTCACAGGATGCTGGCGTTATGATGAGTGGAATTCGGCTCGCTGATGCCGGTTCAGGCGCGACAGCTCTTACTGGTGTCATGGTCGTAGCCACCAAAAAGATTTGTGCCGAGCTGATTAGCGACCAGAATGCCACAGTGCAATTCATAAATTGCAATCCAAAACGGTGAAAGTGATATTCAAAGTTGATACTGCCTGCCAAAGGAGGTTTGTGACGGTGCACACCGAAAATATTCTAGTTCTTTCAACGCTTGAAATGAGCTTGGTGAACTAACGTGGAAACGGACTGATAGGCTGCGTGTAAAACTGAACATTTAGCCCGCGAGTCTACCGACAGTAAGCTGAAGTTAACAGATAAGGTTGATTTCTCCGGAGGCTTCAATGGGTAGCTTGAATATACCACGTGCCACCTTGCGTCAGGTCCCAAACTTGCTCTCATTGGGGCCGAACTGGATCAATGCGCTGATTCGGCCGGAAAAGCCGGTTAATTTCAGTTAAAGGTCCACGCACGTGGCGCTCTGATATACTCTAAAACAGTGGAGCCATTTCTTTCTCAACAAATATTTTGACCTCACACTTCTTGGGATTTCAATTATTTCAAAGAACAAGTTTCTGGCTAGATAGCCAAATGCCGCTACAGTCGAAACCCCGGATCATCCGTCGGGAGAAGAATCCAGGTAGGCTATACAAGCAAGCGGGTGAGCCCATACGCAGCTCCATTTGGCTGAAGATTTTTTCAGTCATTATGCCGAGTGATCGTAAATCCTACACATCTGACATTTCTGAACGAAAACTTCCCGTTTAAGAACTGGTTATCCTACAGGTGCTTCCATGTGTTAGACAGAAAGCCAAAAACTAGTCTCACCGAGGTCAGTACGTACGTTGTCTTCCAGCAAAAAGGCATCTTTAAGTGAATATTTGGCAGAAGATAGAAGCAACATAGAATAATCCCTTGCGCATTGACTTTACAAGACCTCTTACCGTCACGATGAAAACCTATAAAATTTTGGCCCTAATCAAACCCCAAGGTAAAGGTTGGTCGGTATCACGCCATGCCAGAAGACAAAACATCTGCACTCAACAGTTAAAATGTTGCCGCTTCCGCACGTTAAAGTCATCATTGAGCAAACTATTCGAAATACGTGCTGGCAGCCAGATGCCACATCACTTTCCATCAGGTTGGAAGGAAGCGATTGTTACGCCAATCTACGAACCTGGTGAACTAATAATGCCTGGCAGCTATAGGCCTATAAGCCTCAGTAGCGTGCTGTGCGAGGTGATGGAACGCATTCTGAAGCGAGCTTTCCTAGATTACCTTACTTAGACCAATCTGACATCACCAGCTCAACATGGATTTCTCAAAATCCGTTCGTGCATAATGAACGTGCTTGTGTTTATGGACAGCTTAACCCAAGCCAAGCACGAAGGACTCATATCGGGTGCCATATTTTTCGATTTCTCAAAAGCATTTGATAGGGTCCAACATGTCCCGCTGTTCCACAAACTCGAGTCTTACGGGATTCAAGGGAGAATCCTTCGCTGGATCAAGGCGTTCCAATCAGACAGATCATCCCGAGCGAGAGTAGGTTTGAACTACTCTTCTCCAGCGCCGGTCTCCATTGGAGTTCCTCGAGGCTCCGTCCTGGGACCACTGCTGTTTCTGGTCTACGTCAACGACCTCCCGGACGTTCTTGCGAGTACATGTCTGCTGTTTGCGGACGACTTGAAATACTGGACTTACAATGCCAGTGCCCTCCAAATGGATGTAGACGCTGCCAACCAGTGGTCGTTGCACTGGCACCTTCCTCTGAATGATAAAAAGTGCGTCCATATGTCATTTGGAGGAGACTCAATGAATGTCCTTGTCATGAATGGTGAGAAAGGACCAGAAAACATCATGAGGATAGACGCCAAAACTGATTTGGGTATCTGAGTCCCCTCAAACTTGTATTTCGCACTGCACCCCCTGGAGTTCCGTCGCCTTCGAGGGGACCTAATTCTTACCTATGACCTGTTTGAACAAAGCTTG
Organism: Opisthorchis viverrini; assembly: GCF_000715545.1. Classification (NCBI taxonomy): domain Eukaryota; kingdom Metazoa; phylum Platyhelminthes; class Trematoda; order Opisthorchiida; family Opisthorchiidae; genus Opisthorchis; species Opisthorchis viverrini. Next base: position 108,339 of record NW_008751704.1, on the reverse strand, counting down.
GAAAACAGGTTTTTTACCGTTGACCCAGCAAACACAGGGCGGGGACATAGTAAGAAAATTTTCAAACTTAGAGCGCATACATTCTTTAGACAAATTATTTTTCCATTTCGGATAGTAGCTGCGTAGAATGACCTTCCTCCGACGGTTGCCCACGCTCCCTCTAGAACCCAGTTTAAAGCACTATTAAACATTTATTTATGCGAATCCTCGTGGTGGTAAGCATACTGCCCTGCGCTGAGAACACAAAGAGCAGTGCTACACCCTTTTTTCACTTGTGCCTTTCAGTTGAACGACAGCCACTGACCGACAAGAACAAAACCGACCCGAGAAGCTTGTGCAAAAGCCTCGATCCTGTGTATCAACCCGTGAATCTGTGAATGCAAACTAAGCCTGTGATGGATAAGGTGATGCACAAAACATGCTCATCAAACACAGACCAAAGTTCCATCGACCCTGAGCGCCACAATGTGACCTACATAGTACAGCGGTAGAAAGCCACCTTGGCCAGGTAACATACTTCGGACGTCAAAAATTTCCCGAAGAATTCCGGGTTGAGTCACCCGTAAATGCTGGTTTCACAACCGCCCCGTTATACTTTCGCCCTCAATAAGACCCCATTGACAAACACAAATTATCAGGTTGATAAAGAATAGACATACCGGTGAGCCCCTGGGTTGCCCAGAAGAAGCAGCATCAAATTCGGGTCCTAAAGTGGTAAGACTGAAGCAAAACCCACCTCGAAAATACCCACAAAATTTCTGAAAACCCGAATATGCCAGGTGTGCGGCAAAGCAGGATTTAGTCTGCAATAACCAAAATCCCTTGTGATTGTTCAGACATTTCACGAATCGCATATATGGGATCAAACTTTTCGCCAACAGGGAAGGTCGGATTTTGGCAGATGCAAACGGAAAGACTGCTAGCACATGGGAGAAAGCCATGTGTATCCAAGTATACCGACTTATACCGGGTCCCACAAAGTAATTGCCATGATTTTTACGAGTATCTAACTATCCATGTGCCATAAAAACCAGTAAAAATCTCCACCCGCACTGACAGCACTGGCCTATACTGCAGCATAACCAGGAAGTAAAGGAAGGTCGAAGGGCCGCCATGTCAAACAACCAAAGGGAGATGAGAGGCGAGTAGCAATCTATAAAAGCAGCAAAGTTTTCCGGAATGCATCCGCGGAGAGCGTCGCCATATAAACCACTATGTGACCACGGCACGACCGACATCCATTTCTTCACGATGCCCATGAACAGAACGGTATGCTGGGCCCCCCTCAAGGGCGACTTATTCTGGCGTATCGTTAAGCCAGCTGCGACACATTGGCTTAGGCAGTAAATGGGATACAAATTGCTCTGACAGCTAGAAGTTCGGCTGGCCACATGCACCAGCAAAATATTCCGAAAACAAGCCGGTCTCTCACTATGTAGCATCTCGACTTTCCCCGAAGAACGTAGACGTTGGCAATCAGAGAGACCGAATGGATGTTTCTACAATTGTGTGGCCATGGCGGACCGGAATCTAGTAAATTTTTGGCACAAGGCTACATACAACCCCTTCCGAGGGACAAGCTAGCGGACCCCACCTCAGACGCGATCCTGCGAGTCATGTGCTTGACACTGCCACCGTACCACCACAGTTCAGAGCACCACGCGCTGTCACACGTTACTCATACTACGGTCCGTTACAAAATTGTGTTGATTCTTCAATGAATTTTAAATAGCCATATCGAGATATTTCCGATCTTTTAGTCCTGGCGCATTTGACATCCGATGATTGGATGATTATCAATCTGAGATAGTGTGGGACACAATAGGGCAGTGAGCAACGAGCCTGCGATGAGGATTAAATGGTTCTCCAGCTCAATGTGCATCATACTTGCTACAGGGAACATCAGGCACGTCTGCATGTAGACCCAGTTACTGAGAATTCATTCATTCGATCCCCTGCTTTGTTGATTCCGTTTTGCGTTTATACCGCGTCTCATAACTTGACATAAACTTTAACCACCGGTTGACTGTGCCATAGCGTGTCTTGTTCAAATTAGCACGTCGATTTTACCATCATGCGGCCACATTATCTTGAGTCAGGTTGAACCTCGGGATCAATTTGGGAATAAGTAGCTCCTAAACCAGTGTACAGAATCAGGCCTAATACCACCATTTGAGATTTGTACAACTATGTTTTTTCATAACGATGCTTGTAGTGTCGCATTTGTTGCTAAACTTCCATTTGAAAGATTTGATTTATGTTTTTTTGCGCATAACTCTGTGTAGCCCAAGTGATGGCTAGTAACAGTCAATGGTGAAAACTTGTCGCAGGCCCGCAACGAATCCCGCCAACTGGTGAACGCACTGAGCGTGAGTCTTTCGAATTATCCACTGTACAATATATGCTCATGTTAAACCGCATCTGTGTTTCGAATATTCCAGTTTTAGTGGACAGCCGGATAGAAGCGAAGAAAGACCGACTAATCTCGTATGCACACTCACCAACTTTGCGAATGAATACGATTGTTTCACACCACTCCACCACTCCGCAATCTCTAAACAAACGGAATTCAGAGAATAACGATAAGAGGATATTATGAGGCTTGGGCATTCTGCCTTCAAAAGCAACTACTACGGGGTTCTTCTCCTTGACTAAGACAGTAGAGCCTTTTAGAGTTTGGTTTTCGCGCCAGAGCATTTTCTAACCTCCATTGATGGTTTGCTGGGCAATAGGCCTGAAATTCGCACTCTGACGATCCCTAATCTTACAGTGCGTTGGATAGTAACCAAGCAAAACGCGGATCGCCTCAATGACTCCTGTCATCTACCAGCAAATTTTTGGTGCTTGAAACATCCATGGAAGCCTGTAGGGGCCTTCAGATTCGAAGGTGTCCACTTAGAAGAACAGAGTGGTAAATATTTTTTGACGTTTTTGAACACAAATCTCATCATGTAAAGTTTAGATAGACTTGATCTGTGGAATTTTAACGTCTGCGTGACGGTCACACCATAACTCATCTATTTCGGTGAACAAGCCTCAGCGGGAGTGCCCTTGTCGTTTTGCCGTAGCACTCGGTGGCATGAGGACAAAACCTTTCAGGTTAAAGACATGTGCTTTTATGCATCAAATATTGGTACTGGCACATTACGAAGGCATGAAACGACCTAGCCCTTAAAGGTAGCGGCACTTGTGGTTGACTGTTTGCTTCAGCTTGGTTAGTCCCCTTTGGGTAAAACGAGGACACAGGAGGTCGAGGAACTTGTCTGTTATTTGGCCTCGGTTACCAAATAGCTAAGGCCCCACATTTTCGCTTATACACATGTACCGAGCACTTCGAGCTCATGGTTCTGTAGCAGAGGAGTTGGTTCCGTGTGAACTAAAGCCACAGACGCCCGCGACAAAGGTAGCAAAATGGAGACCCCCAGCATCATTTCAGCTGAAAAGCTCTGCCTTTCACTGTAACTCTCACTTTGCTGTCCGGCCCAGTCAGTAAGAATAATCTTTTCTCATTAGCAGACCACCCGTCCGCCCTCTGATCCGACTATTCATCCCCGAAAAATGCGTGGTCCCCAACAGGATAGGAGGCTTTCCAAAATAATTTTCAGCCACTGCGTGCTTCTCAATATCCCTACTAGTGCCAAACATTTACTTCTACCATGGTAAGACTGGGAATAGAAGAGGGTATAAGATTTAGGAATTAGGAATTTTCAGCAACCTTATGAGTAGTGCGGTAGGTCTATAAGTGTATCCCGATACGTCGTATATCGTAATCAGTAGAGCAAGAGGCAGCCTGGTGGAGCACATTTAGTTCATTTAGTTGCTTGAAAACGTCATAAATGAGAGATCTAGCTGGGGTCCAGGTGAGCCTCTCAGAAAACCAACTCTGCAGTTGTGTGCTTCGTAACCAAACACGCTCACATAGCCGTATTTATATGCACATTAGGCTCCTGATTTTAAAACATTTACCATAATTGCCTTCCCTCCAGCTACTAACACTTCGTGAATTCTGGCTGTCCACGAGAATTAGGGCTTACACCGCACATTGTTTTGAGTCCCCACGAACTCGCCAGGAATAGGCGCAATTCCGCTTAATCTTCCTCAGTCCTAAAATGGGTACCCAAACACTTGTGCCACAGGTATTTATTTCACACAGCCTGAAATAAGGCGAAAATTGTGGTTGCTTATAAGTTGTCAGTACTCGTTTTTTGGCTCAAGATTTACTACCACCACTTTCAACTTTGGTAATGTTGACGCGGTATCAATCAGTCGGCTTCTTTTTACCGTCATGCAATCGCGACATACTGTGTCCCACTGACTGACCCCTGTAGTGCTCTAGTTACCCAGTAAGTTAGTTTACCAGGAGTGTGTGGCAAAGAAATAAAAATAATGACGCTAGGTTGGTTATACAAAAATAAAGAGATCAGATGGAGCAGACTCACTAACAACTGTTCTCTTTAAAATAGTTCGTCGTTGGTCCAGGTCAGCGAATGAATAATAATCCAATTATGTTGGTCCGGAGGTCTTCTTCTGAACAGTTCCCACATATAATAGATCCCGAAGATGGTCTGAAATGTTTTGGTACCAGAGTCAGTACATGAGACTCGCGAACGACCCGCTGCAAGCGCGAGCGAAATCAGAAGAGAGAGTCGAAACACGTGACCACGCTTGTGAAATTGTACAAGTGCGCGTTTTTTGTAGCTTTTCGTATTTAAACAAAAAACGATTATGCAATTGATGAACTACGTAGTGTTATAATGGAAG
>NW_008751704.1:99114-101176 GCF_000715545.1 Opisthorchis viverrini | reverse complement strand
GAGTGACACTGGGTCATGTCTTCTACTGGCAAGCTTTTGTTCATGTATTCTCGTAGCAAGTTTTCTTCCCGTTTGGCCAACCTAATGTTTGTCGCGGTCGTTGCATTCAAGTTTGTAGACCACGTCGGTCTTCTTCAAAGTATCCAAACTTCCCTTTGGGTTCGAGAGGGTTCTTCTCAACGTGTTTGTGGGCTTAAAGGCGACTGCAATTCCATGTTGCCGTAGGTGTCGTGCAGTCATCTCCGCCACGTTTCTGATATACGGCAGCGTAATCTTCCTCTGTTCTCGTTGTGTTGACGGATCAGCTTAGTGTTGGTCTCGTAAACACCTCCATATGAAATTCCTCGGGTAACCGTTATTTCGGGATGTCTCGAAGAGTATTCTTTCTTCTTTTTTCGCCTCTGTTGTGTTGCAGTGTGTCTCTATCCGCTTGAATAGAGTTTGAACATAGCTCCGCTTGTGACAGTTCGGATGGTTGCTGCGGTAATTCAGAATCCGGTCCGTATGCGTTTCTTCCCTGTATACTTCAGTTTGTAGTTGGCCGCTTGTTGTCCTTGTTACAAGCACATCTAGGAACGCCAATTTGTTGTTCTCCTCGGTTTCCGTTGTCAGTTGGATGTCGAGAAACCCGTTGTTCAGCAGTTCCTTCGTGCGAAGTAGTTCATTTTTCTTTACAACAGCGAATGTGTCGTCAACATATCGTACACATATTTTCGGTTTGATATTTGGTAGTATGATTTGCTCCAGTTTCTGCATTGTAATTTCCGCGATGAGTCCAGAGATTGATGACCCCATTGGCGCTCCTTTGATCTGTTCGTAATATTCTCCATTGAACTCAAAGTAGGTTATCAAGCATAGATCTAGTAGTTCACATATTTCTTCTTTTCCGAGCATTTCGTTGATGTTTCCGCGTTTGTCCAGGAGTTCGGCGATCGTCGTCCGTGATGTATTCAAATCAACCGATGTGAACAGTGAAGTTACATCAAGGGACATCATTATTTCGTCTTCTTCGATTCTCACGTTTTTAAGTTTCTCCAAAAACTGTCCCATATTGTTGGTCGAATATTGGGACCCACTGGTTAGATATTTCAGCCGCTTCCATAATTCTCTTGAAATGTTGTACGTGGGTGTTCCTGGTAGTGAGTCAATTGGGCGTAATGGTACCATTTCTTCGTGAACCTTTGGAAGTCCGTAGAATCGGGCAACTTCTGAGTCACGAGCCTTCATTCTCCAGTATTATTCCTCTGTAATTTTGTGAACGTCCTTGAGTTTCTTCAGGTTTTTTATCTTGTTTGTAAGTTTCGCGGTTTGGTCGTTCTGGAGACGGCGGTATGTGTCATTGAGTAGAGCGTTAGCTTTGTCGATGTATTAAGCATTCTCCAGAAAGACTCATTTTCCCCTTGTCGGCCGGCAAAATAACGATGGTTTCATCCGCTTTGAGACCGCTTATTGCTCTTTTTTCTTTCGTGGATAAAGCGTTATGTGTTTTGTTTCGCGTGATAGCTGGGACAATGTTTTGACGTATCGCTTGCTGGGTTTCTTCATTGAGGTTGCTAAATTTGAAGGCTGCTTCGAGACTGGCCAGATATTCCAGATTACTAGCATCCTTGAAATTGAAATTAGAGGCTACATAATCACAGGCGGAGGAGGAAGAATTCACCCACTTAACCCTGCACTGACGATGTCACCTCGATTGGTGATGAAACGTTTGCAATCCAACTGCCAAGCTCGGTTGAGATGTGTTGTTAACAACTTGATGAAGCACGCCATAGACGGCAGCGCTCGAAGAATCAGTTGTCAAAATCAGCTGTGTGCTTTCGTGAGTATCGAGAAAAGGTACCTTTGTGGCCTGAGCCATGGCGTGCTTGGCTCTTTCGAAAGCCGCAATGGCGGCTGGGGGCAAAGTAACAGATTTTTCTTTGGAGCCGAGTAAATCGGTCAGTGGCTGCAAAATATCTGCACAGTGAGGAATGAATCGCCGGCATTAGTTGATGATGCCTATGAAACGACGAAGTTAGGTGAGAGTGGTGGGTATGGGAAAAGACTCTAGGGCCAAAATGCG
>NW_008751704.1:4495-98104 GCF_000715545.1 Opisthorchis viverrini | reverse complement strand
GTGCGAGGAGGGCCACAGACAGTCGTCGCCGTTACTGACTGGCCGGGGTGTTTAAAGGGGTGTTGGAACGCGGCTTGAAGGTACAAGGTGGTTGACACTTGAGTGCTTTTGGGCCATAAGATTGGTGATACCAGCACCAATAGAGGCGGGCACCAGACAACCATCTGTATCGTGAACGTGGTCGATGCCTGTTGATCTCTAACCGTTGTAGGCGATCGGTCAAAGCATCAAACTTGGCTTGTAGACGCGATATAGAAACAAAAAGCGGGTCGGAATCTGTAGTGAGTGTGGGGCGGGAGACGGAGTTTACGGGGATACTGGGACATGTTTCGTGTATCTTATCAGCCATTTAGGCTAGCTGCTCTAAGCTGTGTTCATCAACGAAAACGCTGATGACGTGGGGTATGGAGGGTGGGAGTATGTCTAGCCATGGTTGGGCTAGGATTTCCACTGCTAGCTTACGCAGAGGCAACTGCGCATGTGGCGAATCAGTTGTGCTGGCGATCTGTCCCCAAGTTCCACAGTGGTGACTAGATCCCGAAGCATTTTGTTTTCTGATTTCCCTGTCCTACTTATGACGGCCGCTCGAAGGGCGTCATACGGATTTTCCTTAGGAATGTCTTCCAACGGATCTTCAACTTCTGTCGCTACACCACAGGGAAGATGCTGGGCAACATAGGAAAACCGGCTGACTTGGGAGGTGATGCGTCGGGTGGCAAAAACGACCTCCACCTGGTGAAACCATACCCTAGGATTGCGAGGATTGTAGTCTGGAGTATCCTAATCGCATTCTCCACTGAATCCGCTAAATCAAAGTGTGCTTCCATAATTACTGGGCAAAATAAACAAAATTACGACGACATGAAAGTAAAACCTTTCGAAAAAATACCTAGAAATACTCGGGCTCACCAAATTTGTAGTGGTCTGGCTACCCAATAAGTCAGTTTACCAGGAGTGTGTGGCAAAGTAATAAAAATAATTACGCTAAGTTGGGTATACAAAAATAAATAGGTCAGATGGAACAAACAACTGTTCTCTTTAAAATAGTTCGTCGTTGGTCCAGGTCAGCGAATGAACAATAATCCAATTACGTTGGTCCGGAGGTCTTCTTCTGAACAGTTCCCACATATAATAGATCCCGAAGATGGTCTGAAATGTTTTGGTACCAGAGTTAGTACATGAGACTCGCGAACGACCGCTGCAAGCGCGAGCGAAATCAGAAGAGAGAGTCGAAACACGTGACCACGCTTGTGAAATTGTACAAGTGCGCGTTTTTTGTAGCTTTTCGTATTTAAACAAAAAACGATTATGCAATTGATGAACTACGTAGTGTTATAATGGAAGCAAAATAAATGTACAAAACGCCACACCCCCATCAGTAAGCAGGATAAATTGCGCCACCAGCTGCCTCTAAGAAGATGAGCGTGGCTCTGCATGCTGATGCGTAATCGGTTATCAGAAATTCATTAGAAAATCGGTCACACGTATCACTTTCAACAAAGAGATGCTCAAAAATGAAAAAGTTCATGATAGCTCTGCTGTCTATTCTGATATGGATGGCATGGCTCTTTAAGTTCTCGTACCGTTTAGGATTTTGATTACTGCCCTCCCCGATGCAACGAACAGAGAATGCTCGTTGTGTGCTGATGAGCTAACCTTTGTCTGCGTTAGAAAATCGCGATTGCACCTGACACTTTAGCGGCTCTCTGAATGCCTCCAACAAAATTAGCTGTCAAGTAACCTGGCAAATTTGGCAGCCTTGCGTTCTGACCATCAGGAGCTTTTGATGACACTCATTTTGGTAGTACCTTAATGAGGTGCTTTCCTGAAGAAAGACCTAGGTATCACTGCTTCTCCTCAATTGGAATCCGCTCCCAGTCAACTAGAAAAGCGTGGGAGCATTTTCTCAATATATGTGGCCGATGGAGATATCCTCGGTAAATCTAACTCCAGTTAGTAACTATGCTGGGATTTTATGCCAGCTTCTACTGTATACCACGCAGCCCGTCCTATGGCGTAATCCCCGTCTACGAGCAAACGCTGGAGTGATCTGATCTCTGCTCGCGTGATTCTAATGAGGCCCTCGGAAGAGGAACCACAGTTGTTTTTCAGTGTAATTAATCAACCTCCAGCCGACAGAATGAAAATTGTGGTTTGTTTGCCGTGTGGTATCTTCAAAATCGGTTTCTGTTTACGCTCGTGCAACTTTGTGAAAGAATCTTTTCGCCTTTCAATCTATTCACAGCGTACACAAGAGTGATTGTTGAATTTTTTCCTCCAAAATAATTTTTACGAGATAACCTCAGTTATTATGCGCTTACCATCTATTTTGCATCCGGTTTCACCACGATTTATACCGCTCGCCCTCTGCAGCCAACGATAGATCACAACAGATTTAGGGGAAATGGCTGCCAGTGCGGTAAGCAATGCCACATCGCAAAGCCTGGTGGCACTTCAAATGCACGGGTTTACAGGACGACCAGATAAGCCGATTAGCTAACTCTCTTGACCCACTTGTCTGCGCCAGCTGCCTCTACATCAAGGATGCAATGCATACCGCCAGCAAGAAGAGAGCCCCCCAAAGACGGTACTCAATCTTCATTGCAGAAGAAGACAGACCGATGTGAGTGTTCCGCTCTGATCGGGATACTCGACGCGAAATTGGAGCTTCTTTCTAAGGCACCGGAGGATTCAAACACAAAGGATCCAGCAACATGGACGAACGTTGATAAAGAACTTTATTCGCCGAATGAGTACCTCGCACTATCCATACCGGGTCTGCTGGCTGCAAAAAACCACCAGCTATCTGACGCGACTATAAAGACTGCCACAGCGTCTCTAGTGGACAGGCGCTTAAGGGATAGCGGATTGATAATCTGGGGATCATTTTCCGGAAAAATCACGCCAGGGAAGCTGGCACAATTGATCCTTAGCAGTGTCCTCACCAAGCCTGGTCGATCGCCCCACGTAGAATGGTTTCGCCAGAAGGGAAGCAAGCGAACATTAGGGCTTTTAGTCACTCTTCACTCCCATCTGCCGTACAGAAGAGCTTGGAGTGGGATTGCAGCATTCAACATGCCTATCCAATGGTCAGGCGTCTATTGAGGATAGCCCTCTAGAGGCGCGAAAGCTGGGTTGGAGCAGATCAGGGGTAGATTCACGAAATAAGCGTACGCTTGGTGCCATTTTAACTGACCCCAAGCTCATGGCCAAGCCGATTGTCGTCATAGCCCTTTGTGCCCACTAAAGCATGCCGGTGCAACCGACTGCGCCTCCGGACAGTAGTTTTTTATTCGACCACAGGCCCCTCGTCCAACATCGGCAGTGACGCCCTGGACGAGGCAAACCTCACATGCAAGCAGCGTACAAAGTACGCAGAGCTATCAACGGTTATCTCTGCAACAGACGACATAAGTGCAGCCATGAGCTCCTCACCAAATCCACAGCCTCTGAACCGGACTGAATCAGATGTGCGGGGACAAGCAGTGAAGCCAAGCTCCAGCTCCACTGCGTCAAAAGTGGCCTCTCTGCTTGTGGGCACAACCGTCGCACAGAACCCCGAAAGCCAAAGCCATAAACGTGATCATAGCCAACCGAAGAACCCCTCGTAGATTCAGTTGGCCAAGCCGATCACCGGCGGATCGCTCGTCCACACAAACTCGAGAGAAAAGCGAATGCAGCCAAAAACGCCCTATAAGATCCGCCAGGTTAGAAAACTGCTGGCTGGCTTCAAGGTGCAGACCTCCGCAAAAACGAGCCTCATGGGAGCGCCAAAAAATGCATTACTTGTTGGTACCGCCACCCAGCGCTCAGGGCCTCACAGAGACAATATTGCTCAAACCGCGCCAAAACACCCAAAAATCCACGAAGGCAAAAGTTTGCGGCAAACATTTGATAAACAGCAAATATGGTGTCCAAAAAGGCGGTGCTGAAAGTGCTACAAGCAGCACTGGTCGAAATTTTTTCCGACGAGGGAAGAACCTCCGTCCCTCAAAGCCAAAAGCCTGGGCAAAACGGGCTCTCACGGGGCGAAAAGAACCTTGCACGCGAAAAGCATCCCCAGGAACCACCAAAACAGAAAGCAGACGATATTGCCCCAGAGGCCCCTTCGGAGCCTTGGATTCAAACTCGGCGCACAACTATTGAGACTGCTAACCTCCCTGGTCACCTAACTTTCGGCCCCTCACCCTCAGAGGCAGCAGAGACGGCGTTGAAATGCTTGTCCACAAACTGCTTCAGTCTTTTCAACAAACTCTACGATATTAAAAAGTCAGCTTACCGACTGCAATCGCACTCATAGAGACCTGGCTCACACCAGATGTCTCTGACGCGGAGATCTCAATAGACGGTTACTCTATTTTTTAAGCTGACTCAAAACGACAGAGGGCTGGTGCGATTGCTCTGTACTTACGTGTGGCCCTGCCAATCCCGATTGTCATTTCTGATACCACTCCCGCACCTTTTTTGATGCACTGTAGGTCCAAATTTCGCTGCGTGGGTCCGATTCTATCCTTCTGGGTGTGGTCTACCGTAGCCCCTCGAGTCACCCTGAAAATGACCAATTCCTCATACGAACACTTGGGCAAATCTCGTCCACCCACCACTTCAATGATCTCCTGCTGGTAGGTGACTTCAACAACCCAAAGGCCTCCTTGATGGAGCTCCAGCGCGTCGGATCAAACGGACTTTCTGCGGCGGCGCTGATTGAAGTCCTTCAACAGTGCTCCTGGACTGAACATGTCGTTGCGCCCACCAGATACCAAGCAGAGCAACTACCATCCGTGCTGGATTCGGTCATCACCAACGAAAAACACTTCGTTGATCAGGTTACAATTAACGCTCCACTGGGACATAGCGACCACTGAGTGCTAACCCTTGATTTCATCCTCTATTGGTCGAGAAATCCGTAACCTCAAATGTGATTTTGAGACTTCTGCCGCGCAGACTTATCAGGAATGCGCACCTTCCTTGAACAAGTCACACTGGGATCAGCTCCGGTGGAAGAAATATATAGGACCATTGTCCAGAAAGTTCGCGAGGCTGACGCGACGTTCGTCCCAGAAAAAACCGTCACGCACTAGGATGAATCGCAGGATGCCAAAAAGGATTCGGCGACTTCTGGAAGAAGATCCCAACTCTTTTTCAAAAAGTTGATTACAGGGGATATGGAAGATGAGCTGGCATTTTGTAAAATGCGGAACCTCTTTAGATCAGTAATCCGCCAATGGAACATACGAAAACAAGCCACCATCCTAGGCCTCGTTCGGAAAAACAAAAACGTACTCTTCAAATACATGAGACATCGCCGCAGAAACAAGCCATCCGCGTTCTCCTTGAGGGACAGGAACGGAGAACCCACGAGTGACCCAACAGTGCAGTATGAGGTTTACAGGGAACACTAGGCCCGTCTATATTCAGCCCCAGCCTCCTCGTCACATTCACTCTTGTCGACGCGGACCTACGAACAGCATCTTACCGACTTGGTCTTCACGGTGGAGGACATTCGTCAATTCTTGCACAAGATCAACCCATTATGCGCTTTGGGACCCGATGCAGTCCACCCAAGGATCCTGAAAGAAATGTTATGTACACTGGCAAACTATTCCTACCTGGCGTTTCGTTATTCGCTTGACGAACGCCGACTTCCATCTGCTTGGAAGGCAGCGATTGTCACGCCAGTCTACAAGACTGGTGACCGACTATTGCCTGGCAGCTATAGGCCTATAAGCCTCAGTAGCGTGCTGTGCGAGGTGATGGAACGCATTCTGAAGCGAGCTTTCCTAGATTACCTTACTTAGACCAATCTGACATCACCAGCTCAACATGGATTTCTCAAAATCCGTTCGTGCATAATGAACGTGCTTGTGTTTATGGACAGCTTAACCCAAGCCAAGCACGAAGGACTCATATCGGGTGCCATATTGTTCGATTTCTCAAAAGCATTTGATAGGTTCCAACACGTCCCGCTGTTCCACAAACTCGAGTCTTACGGGATTCAAGGGAGAATCCTTCGCTGGATCAAGGCGTTCCAATCAGACAGATCATCCCGAGCGAGAATAGGTTTGAACTACTCTTCTCCAGCGCCGGTCTCCATTGGAGTTCCTCGAGGCTCCGTCCTGGGACCACTGCTGTTTCTGGTCTACGTCAACGACCTCCCGGACGTTCTTGCGAGTACATGTCTGCTGTTTGCGGACGACTTGAAATACTGGACTTACAATGCCAGTGCCCTCCAAATGGATGTAGACGCTGCCAACCAGTGGTCGTTGCACTGGCACCTTCCTCTGAATGATAAAAAGTGCGTCCATATGTCATTTGGAGGAGACTCAATGAATGTCCTTGTCATGAATGGTGAGAAAGGACCAGAAAACATCATGAGGGTAGACGCCAAAACTGATTTGGGTATCTCGGTCTTCTCAAGCTTGTCCTTCTCACTGCACCATGAGAAATTAGCCCCAAAGACATTCGCCATTTTACAGATTATCCGACGCACCTTCTCCTGTGTTACTCGCATGGACTTCCAAATACTCTATGGGGCCTACGGCAGACCGCTCCTGGAGTACGCGAACAAAGTTTTCCATTCAATACGCACGAAAGACGTCACCCTCATTGAGCGTGTCCATCGAGCCGCCATGAGATTGTTTGCCAGCCTCAAATTCATGAACCACGAAACGCTTCTCGCGATGCTTGATTTCTTCCCCCTGGAGTTCAGTCGCCTTCGAGGGGACCTAATTCTTACCTATGTCCTGTGTGAACAAAGTCAGTCTCCTTCGAGGGGACCTAATTCTTACCTATGTCCTGTGTGAACAAAGGTTGGCAAACAGGCTTTTCACCGCTGTCCCAGCAAGCACATTTCGGGAATATAGTAAGAATATTTTCAAGCTCAGAGCGCACACATTCATTAAGCAAACATTTTCTCATTTCGCCTAGTAGCTGCGTAGAATGACCTTCCTCCGGCGATTGTCCGCGCTTCTTCTAGAACCCAGTTCAAAGTACCACTGGAGATTTATTTACGCGAATCCCCGTGGTGGCAAGCATACTGCCTTGCGCTGAGAACATAAAGAGCAGCGCAACACCCTTTTTTCACCTGTGCCTTTCAGGTGAACGACAGCCACTGACCGACAAGAACAAAGCCGACCCGGGAACCTTGGGCGAATGCCTCGACCTCGTGTATCAATCCTTAAATCCGTGTTTAATCGGATGACATCCTGGTTACCTGAAAGCGCAAATTCAAATATGTCATCCGTAGTCGCGCACGTGAAGGCTGAGTTGAATGACTATGAGGTCAGAGTAAATAAAAAACTTTACGCCTGGTTTCAGGTTGTGGAAAGCCTTGGTGGTGGTAGGCAAGGGACCTCTTTCAAGATAAAGTCTATCCGTACGGGTCGGTTTTACGTGTTAAAGATGGTCAGTTCCGCCTATCACAGCAAGGTTACTGAACAATATACATAATAGATAGAGTGCAGAGATCGTTACATGGCAGAGCTGTTCTTCAGAGATATCATGCGTTTCTGCCGCTTCAAGCACGCATACGTGCCCAGAATATCTGAAGCATTTGTTTCAATTAATGCCACGGTACGGCGTTTCAAATTGTACTGAGGTGAAATAGACACGAGCTGTCTACTTTTCAGTTATCCGGCCATATATTGATGCCCCAAGTCTTACCTCATACCTGGAGAAATACTTTATGAACAAGTGCATTGAGAGACGGATAATATTTCGAACGTTCGGCTGTTTGTTGGACTTTTTGATCCGACTGAAGTCATCAGGATTCCAGCACATGTATTACTTGGGAAATTTTATACTGTATTCACTTGTACTTAGGAACCTTCATCCCAACAATATCTTCATTAATGAATCAGAAGCTTATACGACAGATTGCTGGTCAATCAATCTGGAAAATTATATTCGCGGAACTGACTTTTTTCAGCTGGGTACGTTTTTAATAGGCGATTTCAACTTATTAATGCGGCTGTTTGTTTCGTACCGTTTTACGGACATCGCAGGTATCACAACTGTACCCTTGTTTCATATATATAGCATGCGTATGAGCAGGGACAACACTGACCACCGATTACGAGTTTTCACGAGCAAGCAGCACGATCATTAATTACGGCTTTGAGATACATTGAAATGAGAGCTATATTACTGGCACTCGAGGCACAAATTTGATGTGCTGCTATCGGAGAATTGACTACGTTGTGAGATCGGGTGTAATGAATCTATTTTATTCAGTCGAACTTTGTAGTGTCATTATTATTCACAACATAATCTTAGTGTTCAATACTGCTGCTTCAATGCTGCACAACCACGATTAGCTTGAAATGACAAATGTAAAGGAATGAATGAAATCTGAAGGGGAAAGGACCTGTTATTAGCCTATCTCAATCAATTTGAAATGCTAAACCTCCAAGTACACAATCAGGCGCGGCGGGCACAAATTAACAGCAAAAAGCTAATAATGTTGAATTAAGACTACATACTCCGGCGTTATCAACCAGGTAAAGTGAGAATGACGTAGTAATCATTCTTAGTGGAGTCAAATTGATAGATACCAAACCTTTGGTGATCTCTTTCACATCCTTCCCCGGTTCGAAGGCTGACCACCTACGTACTTCTGCTACTCTGAATTGGACATGAATAGCACATTTCGGTAAATGGTGATTAGGTGCGTGTAGTTAATGGCTTTTGCTACTGAAAACTGGTCTAGGTTTAAGTCCCCGTTGCACAACCAGACACATTTATTCCAGTTGATTGGTTATGGATTCACTGGCTCCAACCTACACGAGCTACGTTTCCGAGACTGGAAGAGGTCTTATTTTTGCTGCTTGAACAGGCAAAGTTCAGCAGTAATACAAAAGTTGTCCGTACAGTAGCTTGATACATCCTTTGAAGTCCAGGGTATTTCCCTTGGAAGCATTGGAATTAGCAAACGCAACTCCAGGCCTAGTGTGACCTTATCGGTCACGCTGCTAATACAACTTCCAAGGTACGTTGGGAGCCCCACAAATCCGAACGGTTCCCCCTCGATCGGTTTATTCGGTTTATTCGGTGGTTTATTGGGTGACTGAGTCTCCAGTCGCATGATCGTACTATTGTAGGTGCAAAGCTTATGTCAAGAGAAAGGTTAGTTCCTCCAGAAACATCTGCACCTTGTTATCCTCTTTGAAAAAAAGAAGATTGTCCTGTGCATGTTTCGAAACTACAAGACTCTCGCCGGCAACTTTATGAGGACATCCAAAAGTTTGTCTTATTATCACGTAGATAAATAGGAATGGAGGGAGTGGCGAGTATCTTGTCTGACACCACTTTGTTTACGAAAGCCTTTGGAGATTACTTCGTATTCTCTCACACGCTAGGTAGTCTAAGAATGCAAAAACCTAATTGCAGTCCGAAACCACCAGAGTGTTCCCTGCTGGATAGCGGTATCAAGGATAACATATCTGTCAACTCGGTCGATTTTGTGAGGCCTGATATTTTTCGAAATCATTGTTGCTGACGAAAAAACGGTTGGAGTATTTTCTAACAGCACGATGGCTATCACGGATGACACCCTTTCAAAGCCCAACCAGGATGCTACTCTTAGAATTAGATTGGACTATTCGCAAGATATCTGGGGTTAGATCTTTCCAAACTGCTTTTGTTTACCTACAAATCATGAGTAGTTAAGTTGCAGTTTTCATTCAAGTAACAAAATATGGAACATTAATAAACGCTTAGGCGTCTGGTACTTGTCAAGAGACCGTTCGCTAATTCTATTAGTAATGGAATTTAACACAGCATGCGCAATTTGTTTATTCTGTGGCTTCAGCATAATGTAGATGAAACACTTGTATACTGGCCCTGCCAATCGTCTCTCCAAATTTCGATTTGTCCATCCAGTCCCTGCCGAATAGAGACATGCCATCATTCAGTAATTTAATGACTGATCTTCTCGTCCTCCGGAATCAAAATCTTCAGTTTATGCTGGACTCAGTTAGAGTAGCTTGAAACTTGGTCTTGTTAGGTCTGTCACTTTAACTTCACCATCTATTTCGACATTCTCCTTTTGTACCAATCAGTGCTGTTTAGATAAGATTGTGGTACCTTGCTTAGTTGATCAAAATGTATACTGCCCAAATTACCAACACAAAGATTCTTGCGACTCTAAATGTCATGAATGTTCAATAGGTCCATTTTTGTAGGAATGAAAACCCTATCCCTAAAACCAGTTAAAATGGTCAAGCTGTCCACTTGCAGATAAAAAGGGTCCAACTCGGACGTGTAGCAATTGTTACGGCTTCCTCATAGATGCGTGAATTTTGTTTCCTTATTCGCTTGACACCAAGTCTCTCGAAACTAAACGAAGTGAGACCCTCAGCAGGATGCCTGTTTGATTCACTTATTTGTTAAAACATCATGCTTTTTAAACGTCAAACTATTTTTCTTAAGAATGTGTTGATGTATTATATTACAAGAGCTGGTTGCCATAAGGCAATATTTCCAAAAAAAACTATTTCAACTGTTTTTTCCGAGATTACGAACACTAAGAGAAAGCTCAAGTACACCCAGGTGAGACATGTGGCATTTGTTTCGCCTTCTTTGGTATACAGACAACATCAGTATTCATTTTACGCCAAGGTAATCTCATCAAAAGGAAGTGTCCTTGATTAATTTCTTCCCCTTTACTATTTCGCTGCCTCACCACCTTCCGGTATCAAGCTGGGATCTTTTGATTAGGAACCGTTCGTTAGGAAAATATATCTTTTGTTTATTTGTGTGTACCATGCGAAAATGAAGTTGTATTGCTTAGCCTGATGAGGGTCCATTAATAACAAATGTGACTCTTTGTACTATCCTTCAGTTTTTGAAAACGTTGTTTCCACAAAATAGAGTTTGCTAGAACGTTATTAAAGCAATGGATGATGAGGATAGTAGCACTTAACCAAGGTGCTACATATAGTGGTGAAAAAGATATCCACAGATACACAAAAGTTTCGTTCATTTGTGCGGGAAGATGGGCGCATCGGCACACACGCAATTTAATTGTGACGTGTTACGCTGAGATCGCATCACCGTGAAACGAAAGCAACAGATTCTACTTACCAATGTAAGTACGCCTCCATCCAGTCAAGCTGGTTTATTATAGTACATAAAGCAGTGAAGTTTGGATGGGCTTTATTTATCGCATAACATGGCGGATGAACGCCATGAAGTGCTCGTAACTTCTAGTTTTAATCAATGCTGCTGATAACGTGTTGAAGACAACTCACTATGCTTAAGCTTTCTGAAAAATAAATAAATAAGCAAAGCGGGCTGCGGATTTCCAACATGGACTCCTTCTGTTGCATAAAGTAAAGATCTACGCAGGTCGAGTAATTAACATTTCAAAATACAGTTTAGATAAATGTGCGCACGGCTTCTTATGCACCTCTTCCTTCATAACCGAGGAAAACAAACTTCAAGTTTCATCCCACTTTGGAGCAAGATTAAACATCCTAAAAAATCCAAAATAAAAATCAGTCTTTTTTGAACCCGTTCACCTGTCATCGGTAGTAAAGTGAGTGGACAGTCTCAGGCTTATTCTTATGAATGCGGAAAACATGGAACTATTACTTACATTATGAAATGTAACTGGCAAATATCTTCAACCAGATTTCCCTGATTTTCAACTCTTAGAGGGGTCTCTTTCACCGAGGCTTTTCCATCGTGATGTGTACAAAGGATAATTGGCGGACACTTTAAACCCATTGGGTTACAAATGAATGGCCAACATGCTGAACACTGAGGACAATCTATGTTCATCTATCAAGTTGTACAATGGTTAAAATATGTGGGAAAACCCGAGGTCAATTCATTTCACTCATGAAAATGAAGATGCAGGGGCCACTTCTTTCGCGTTCAGCTAGACTGTATTTTAGAAGCATCAGTTTCTCAGATTGTGCAAGGTCCTCTTATTTAACATCATGGTCCTAATTGTAAGGGGACAGGTGAATAGACTTTGGTAGATCACTACTGTAGCATAACTAGTGTTCTTCCAGATGCAATAAGCAGCATCTTTCCCTGAAGCTGCTAATCAATTACAGGTCACTTAAAGGTAACCTACCGTCAGGTAAATTGTCCTGTGTTCCATCCGTGCGCAAGTGAAACATGATTTGCTAGCTTACCTCAGCTGGAGTATAAAGGGTAAGCTTGCTTTCGAAAGTTTCGTGTTCGTCTTCACAATTTGCCAAAAACAAGCTGAGAACAATCCCCACTTGAGATATTACGGCTTTATAATGATTCTTCGTCCCGGAGAACAAGTTTAAACAGGAGTTCTGTGCACAAAGTTAACCAGAGTCCTTATCTGTTGTTTGTTTAAATTCGATCCAGAGTTTGACCACCTGTATGACCCGTCGCTGGTGGCGCGTGTCCCCGTTGAGTGTCCGCCAGAGCCCGAATTCAGGAGACGAAAACGTAAGTATATAGGGGTTGTTTACTACTGCTTCCCTTTTTTACTTTGTGCCCTAATAATGCAAGTTTATTTAAGTTTGTGCATGCCATAGTGGTGGTGATCATCAAAGATACAATTCGTGACCTTTTTTACACTGAGGAATTAAAGCTGAGGTTGTTGACTATCATATTTAGATATTAAAAAGTGACTGCCTCCACTTAATTGCAGGCAAACTAATAGGTGGTGTGCAGCACACCGTCGAAATGCCGTCCAGGCATTCTTCTCTTCAGAATCGCCTGCGTAGGGAACCACAGAAGACTCTCCCGTATATTTATATATGACCCCTTGAGGGTACTGGTAGCATCAAGTTCCAGGGAACACTCAAACTAGATGATTTCACCAGTGTTCATATGAAGGGTGTGGTAACTTTACCTGATACCTATGAGTTGATTGTCGAGAAATGATAAGCAATCTCAATTTTAAGGCATTTCAGCCGGAACGAATCGTTCCTTTGATGCTATAATGGGTCACACTGCTGAAGATTGTGTAAGATTCCCCGAAACAAAGGCATTTAAAACCAAGTTTTCATCCCTTTAATTTGAATAGACACACTTAACGGACCACAAAATCTAAGTGGTTCCTGACAATGAAAGCAAAGTCTAACGGTAAATTGAAGGTCAGTGTATTTCCGGTATGTTATTTGTGTACTGCAGAGTTTTCTGAGCATGGCTGTCTACATTCAAAAAAGCGCCACCATTTTTCCTTTTGAAGCCGTTTGAAATTTGGGGTGATGTACTTCGTATGGGAGCATCAGCCAGGTATGGCTGCCGTGAGTTGCCTTTCTCAGAAAATTTTATTATCGATTTTTTAAACTACTCTTATAAAATTTCAGTAACCAAGAGGCACTACTTAATCACAAGTTGCGCGAACCCGAGTTTGAGACTGGGCTGTAGAGCACAACCATGATGGTGTAATTTAGGTAATCCTCATTTTGGAGGAGTCGACGAAATCGTACTACAGCTGTTACTGTAAATATGTTTTGCAGTAAGCACGTAGCTATGATATCTCTCGGTTGGCCGATGATGATACACTCACTGCTGATTTACCATGTGTCACAATGATCTTGTCAGTATCATTCACAGAAGTGACCAGTACGAAGTTGTCTTCGGTTCAAAAAGCGTGAGGCTTAATTTGTACAGTTTGTGACTCAAATGCAAACCTCATGTACGAGTTAAAACTGATTCTTTTACTTAGTTTATCAAGGTTGATGCCGGTTCTTTTTAGAGGTCCGGATTTTATTAAGATGTACACTTTCCTTCTTTCATGGACAAACTTTCAGAAAACTCTTCAAGAAACCCATATTATAGATGAATATTCGCAAGCAAAATCCGAACGTTTTCTTGAATGAAACTAATCACAAGGTTGCTGACAGACTTCTTCGGCAACTCATGGTCAGTGTCACTCATCTTGGGCGACACACACAGACGCAGTCCTCGAGGTTTCGTGAGCCGTATGTTCTAACCTAACCATAGTTGTGAGAAATTTGCAAAGTACAAACCAACCTTACTTAGATTTGGTCGATTAAACTGACAAACAGTGACCACCAACCCTGAGTAAACCATAAAATTACACTTGTTCAGTCTGGACGACAACTCCAGATTTCGATAAAAGACACTAGATTATGCAGATGGTAGTCGATGGAAACATGCTTTTTATGGAACGATGATGAATCCATTACGGTCAAATGCACATTTAAAGATCTATCAACGGTGGTGGTGCTACAAAAGCTAGAATAGTTCTTTAGACCATGGCAGTAAATTTATGCAGCCTATCTCATTGAATAATGAATCTTCACAGCTCGCTTTACTGAGTGGTGTGCACCGGAAGTCGACAATTTCCAATACAACGACCGCAGCGACTTGTGGAGTCTGGCATGCATGATGCAAATAATGTTGAACGTGAAGGATCTGACAGCCGATGATATGAACTGGGCTTTGCAAACGCTGAAGTCCAATCCAAAATCGTTCTTTCCACTCAACAACCAGTCAACTGTGAGTGTTTTTAAAACGATTTTAATAGACGGTTTTGATTGTTTGTACCAAAGGTTTATCGTAGTTTCATTGGAGATTGTTTAGGAACAGTGGTAAATCATTCGAGTGAACCCGTTTGTGTTTGATTGTAGAGAATCTTATTTCCTCCCAGTTCACTGATCTGTGTTTATCGGGTCAATTCATCTGTAAACGGTTGGACAGACACTAGGTGAAATTTACTAAGCCCCGTATTAATGTCAAGTGATGCAATCGCTGTGTACCTCTTGACCTTGGTGAAATCCTACTTGTGCCGTACACGTACACCTTTCAAGTGATTTTAACGTGACATTTACCCAGGTTGCTTGTGTAGTTCATAATGGATCACTGTATGGATTTTGGGGGACATACGGCTGAACGATCGAAAGTGGCCGGTAAATTCGATGAAGTTGACCTGTTCGATCACAAAGCCCATTCCCTGTGAAAAAAACGGTTGTGTTGCGCCTAGGGCCAACGACACATTCTGGAGATAAGCTGCCATTTCTGTTGTAGTTCCATAACGTTGTTACAGTGTTGGTAACGATTCACCAGCGCGGAGAATGTTGGAAGCTCAGGTGGCGCGACTGGCCGCTAGTTTGTTTGATGAGCTGGACAATGTGACTGCAAAAATTTCCTCACCAATCGAGGTGACATCATCAGTGCGTTGTTATATCACCTCTACTGGTGATTAGATGCATGTAATCAGACTGTCCAGCTCAGTGAGCAAACCGACAGTCATTCGTCGTTAACAATATTTCGGCCGCAACATTGGCCCGTCTGCTTCTTTCTCCAGCCATAGGGCTTCACTAGCGCTTCTGTATTAGTCTTATTTGCATGAGGAAAAGCATTCTTCCGCGATCGAAAAATATTACACGTGGAATTAAGTCATATAAAATTCGGTTTTAGCGCATCTTACGTTGCCATTTTGCTAATCGTACCATCAATCGCTCATTACACGTTTCGATAGATACGTATACTATCTTGGAGCTTTTACTGTTGGTGGTAACTTTGACTTCGACTGTTATAGTTCATTTTCTGCCCAATATGAGACAGGTCCTTTCCATTCTTTAGGACGATGAGGTGAAATTCGTGAAAATTTTGAACTCTATGCTCGAACCGGATCCTGAAAAACGGATGAGCCTGGAGTAAGTGAACGCGCCGTTTTGCATCCAGTCCAGGCGTGACCTCCTAAAACACTCAGTGTAACGGGTGAACGGTATCTTCGAGTGACGCGTAATACCAGAAACTCCGCGTAGGCAATACAAAGTCGGAGCTGGGTTTCTATACGGTACTCGATAGTAGATACGCGTCCAAAACAAACGGTCCACTTGGACTACAAAAGTACAAACCAAGGGAGCAAACAGGCTCTCACGTGCGACAGTCACACGTGCAAAGTCGGCTACAAATGGTCATTTGACCTCAAGGCCAAATGGGTGACGTGGTAAGGACAAACAAACGTCACTTCATATATGCACACTAAACACAAAAGTGGGGCAGGGGTTACAAAGGGGGAAGAGAGTAAACGTAGTGAATTTCATTGTCAACGTAACAGATGATACACTCAGGCTATCTAATTAATGTTTGAGCAACAATATGAATTTCGCCTGCTTCATCGCCTTGTTTACGTAGATACAATGTGTTGGTTGTGTGGCTGTGGGGCACTGCAGCTACTGATAACGGTTTCGATAAAGTTGCTGTCGGCCGTTGTATGTCATCAATCAATACCCATCTGGATAAGTTATATTTACCAGTTCAAACTCTGGCTAAAATTGGCCAGGCTGCGACAACCCACACTGAACAATCTTTGATGTTTTTCAGTCGCAGATTAACGAAGTTTCGCAATGGTACACGGCAGAAGAGCGGATAAGCAATCACAATAGTGGATTTAGCGATGATTGTTCCATCTTGATTCGAAATTTTTCCAAACAAGGATACAATGGTTTGGCTATTGATTTTGATATACTGTGCCCAAGTATATCATCCAGTTTGAGCTTATACTAATTTTATTGCCTAAGAAGCAGCTCTTGGTGGGAAAAGAACCACACGTTTACTGTCTTCATTGATCTAAATGGGTCATTCCTTGAATCCAAAACTATTGAGTCTTTGCTATTACGTTCTGGTGGCATCTAAGCACTCGACGAATGGCTTACCAATTTGGTATTCGTCGAAAGAGTGGCTGTAATCTTACAGAACACAAATGACTGTTTTCCCGCTTCATGAGAATAGGAGTTCCTATTATTTAGGTTAATAAACTTCGTAGAGGAGATCTATACAAACATCCGGTTTCAGCTTTCAAAAGTCATGACCTATCTATCCATTTTAGACAGTTAGTGCAAGACCCTTTCGTTGAAGCCATTCTTGAGCAGGCAGATCCAGAGTCATTGGCGCGCGCCAATCGCTGCATTGTGCGTATGGCCGACCGTGAGTGTCCATTTATCTTATTCCGATTTTGGTTTGTTCTCTATTTAGCAAACAATGTACCGTTGTTTCCAAACAATTTCGTCTCATCACTGCGTGTAAATGTTCGTGCTTTTAGAGCCTGATCAGGACGGCTTATCTGTACCATTCTTGTTAGACAAGAATTTGATGGGCTTTTGTGGATATCTGGCTTCAGCTTGACCTGAACTTCAGTGCATTATAACACATGACTTGGGAACTAAAGCAGCACTGCGGGGGGACAAAGACCACAGAAAAAATATTAAATGAGGAAGCAGAAGGAATCTGAAATGTATTCACATCGTGTACTATACGTAAACTTCGGATTTCAATCAGTCTGTACCCATTCGGAGAACAACTGTGATGTTTTGCGCAAATAATATGACATACGTTTATTGAGGATCGACGAAAAAACGATTTTCATCATCTGCGGGTCACGTAGTCAAGCGAAAATCGCACTGTTTGTCAAAAGCTTCTTAGGTAGAAATGTACTCCTATAAGAAGCATTTCTCTAAAAGTAAATGCGCACTGCATTCGCCGTGCAGTGGGCGCATACCCCTTGATTCCCAATCTGGGAAATTAAATCAGCTGATGGTAACTTTGTCCTCAATCCGAAAACGATTTTCATAGATGGTAAAGTATAGCAGGTGAACACATTCATAGACATGTGTGTTATTATATCCCCCAGTGGATATACAGAGGTTTGGACTGGCTTTGTTGGCCATGTTAGAATTCCTTCTACCCATAATGGCTTTATGAAAAATAAACGGGTAACATACTACTCATAAGGTTGCTGAAAACCTTTTGACAGCCGACGACCGGTTTCACGCTTCCTGGGGCTCATCAGGCAGGTGTGGTCCCAGAGTTTCCTTCAATCTTATGTTCTAACCGAACCAAATTGCACGAAATCAGGAAAATACACTCATTTGCATACAATTTGGTATCGACGGGAGATTCACCTGGAACCAAGCTGAATCTCTTGTTTGTGTTTTTAAGCAACTGAGTGTGCTTCTTCAGACCGCCTCACTTTTCATTTGGCACTGCATTGGAAATATTGTGACATACTAACTGGTTCTGTCGTCAAATAAAGCTTATCTGGAAACGAATTTCTCCGCACTACTTCCAAAATACCATCACTGGTGATCCAACCAGAAACACCGATGGGGGTGAGTGAGTTAACAAATTTGGTACTCTGGGAAGTAGGCAGAGTTCTGTTACTCTAGTGAGCTACGGTAAAGTCAAATAAAACGCAGCGGGAAACCCGCTCAACTTCAGAAGGATCTGCAATACACTTTTGATTTCTGCGTTGTCTATTAAATACTATTATTTGTTCAATTCGGTGACCGATGGTGAGATTGGTCAAAGGAGACCTTACCAGAGAGATGGATGCAGCTGAGAATCGTGTATATTGAGACCAGGGTGGCTTGTTGCTGAGGTGACGAATCAAAACCGCCCTTGGAACCAGAAAATTACCGTTCCGCCGTAACACCGTTTCTGTGTCTCGGTGCGGCATATAAGAGGCAATTGCGATAGCTGAGTTATTGCCAAGTTTTCCAAATCTAGCAGGAGCAGTCAAGACGCCGTTGTTGTGCTCGAGGCTCCAGATTGGTACTTTCTTGCATCTGGGTCAAAACCTGGAACCTAATTACTCCTCTGTGATTAAATCAACCTGGGAATGTTGTATTCGGCTGTCTATGGTACCGAGTGACCCGGCCTCCACTATTCACTTGATGCGATACGTTTCGGATCTGTAACAAGGTATTTTTTCCTAAAAGTGAATTGCAGAAGCCAGAAGAAGGTTCCGCTCGCCGCGAAGAAAGGTTCAGCATCTGGGAACAATAAGCGAAAGATGAGTAAACAAGGCGTGCTCGGTTGTGGAAACTGCCAACAAGAGGAAAGATCTACTGTTTCACATCACAATGGGTTTGCTCATCATCCACTTTTTCTGGCAACATCCCCTGAACAAATAATATATGCGGATATTTGACCGCAGTCCTCCCCTCACATCAATCGGATCATCTATTTGCTTTCTTGCTCACGTCCTTACTCCGTTATTAGTGTGGTCAACCTTTGAACAGGCACCGTGTATGAAATATATCACGTTGGGTCCCAAATGGTCACACGTGTGTATGGTAAGAGTCGTTGCAATATATGGCTATTAATCGATGTAAGTGGCTCTCATGTTGTTATTTTCTATTCAGAGTGTCCAAGTGAGTGTCTGCAGATGCAGGCACATCGGAATGTCTGTATAGACTGGCAGTAAGTCATTTAGCCGTCCGCTTATATTCCTTTCTTCACAATAAGGCTTCTAAATAAATTGTGGCAGTGTGGCAACGAAGCGTCAGTGTTGAAGATGGTGTTACGCTGTCGATGGTCAGGATAACCAAGAGTGGATTTAATTGCTTATTTGTTTACGTCGAGGTTTTAAAACACCAAAGTGTTTTTTATTCAGCTCAGCGCATTCCATTATACTGATTATTCCACTTTTTTGCTTCAATTTTCAGGTTTGCTTCCGGCCGAAGATGGAGAGCGAGCCGTTCGTGACTACTTGATACGCAACTGGCGCCACGAAAATTGTGTAGAGGGAGCAGTTATATGGTTTGCGGAACATTGTTGTCATTCGAATGCTGGGCTCCCTCCACACTTGTCTGGTGTGCTTTTCAATGTGTTAGACCTTCACAAGGCCAACGCGAAGCTGGTACACAACACGCTCATTGTGTTAAATCATTGTGTCTATCTCAGGTATACTGTTATAGAACTTCCTTCTCCCAGTACTGAATCAAGAACCGCTGAGAATGATCAGAATGAAGCGAAAGAATTTAAATATAGCTTGGAAAATGAAGATTTTGTAATCATCTTGAATGCAATGAAACAGCATCCACAGGACCAGGTAATACAAGAGGCAGCGTTGAAACTCCTCGATTCGTTGCTTGGAGCATCACACAGCAACGTTGATGTAGAGGTTGTCCGAAACTATCTAGCCACCCGACAGCATGTCTTCGATCATCTTATAAAAATTGGCCTCATTACTTATCTACTGGAGCTACTACAAAGTCACATGTATGAACTGGCAAGGTTAGGCGCTGAATATTTGTGGAAATACTGTTTTTACGGTAAGAAGTTAGTGTTTCTGTCATCAAACTGAATTATGTTCTATTGGAATGTAAGCTACGGTGAAAGTTATCAAAAATTACTTTACAAAACTGTCATGCCGGGAAGATTTCAGTACTACCGGAGGCTAGCATCTTTGTGCACTGAATTTTCGGGCCTTTTTTGAAATAGAACTTCAAGTGTTTTCTCTGCTTATCGGTATGAGTTTAAAGGGGAACAAGCATATCAATCAAAGCAAAGGAGCTTTGTGCTCGATCTCGAACAAGAAAATAAATGTAAAGAGCCAAAATCCTTCAGAACCTTGTTAAAATTCGCTTCAGATTAATGCGCAGATCAGTTAGTCCTTAGATTGCAAACTGTCTACAGAAGTACAGTAGTACCGGCACTTACCTCTCTGTTCGCCGAATGTAAGCAGAACAGGAGAACGGAAACCACAAACTGTAGATGATGGCCCAGCCTGTTCATTGATTTAAAAAGGTTTCGTTTGTCTGGTTCGGTCGGCAGTGAGAGAGCTAGACAGGAAAGTCGACTGCATTACTGCAAAGCACCATTAATGGGGTGATACAGAGTAAATTGAAGTTACTTGCTTTTCCGAGCACTGTAAATGAGATATTGCATAAGCGAAGTTTCCATCAGCCAGAATGAGTCACAGAACTGAACATTCTGCATTGAACATCGGCTGCCCAAGGACAATCTTTGTGATTGTTAAAACAGTGAAAAGTTTTATAATATTCTTGGTTATCAAAAGTTCTGGCTAACTGGAACAGCAGTTCCAAATCACATAGAGAATCTTGTCACAGACAGAAGATTTGAATCACTTTAGGGTTTTAATAAAGTAACTGGTTATTTTTCACGCTGTTAACTCACTGACAATTCCACTTTCCCAACAGCCCCAATTGCGAGAATGGTTGGAGAGAGCAAAGCTTTGATCACTGTGCTTTATCTAATGCGCAATTATCCTGAGGATATTAAACTATTCACTGGCGGACCGCTTCTTATACTGGCCTTATCATCATGTGGTAAGTAAATGGGCACTAACGATGCAGTCGGCGTAGGCCTGTTTACCGGTTTTTCACTCGTAAATCCCAGCCCTTATCAACGGTATCTCTACAGATTGTCGCATTGCGCACCCTGGATGTTCAAAATTCTACTCACTATTCGGTTTTCATTTCATCGTTGACAAAAGCGAATTTTCAAGGTATCCCTTGGATGTCGTTTGACAGTAGGGCACTTTATTGTTCAGTATCGAGGTTTTTCTGGAATACGACAACGACGTCAACGCCAGTGGTGATTATATCAAAGGTGGGAATGATAGGGGAATGTTCAGTAACTGTACTAACTTCCGTTATACTGAAACTGCTTTCACCCGATTTTAATTGAATTACCTGCTGTGCTTTGTAGAGTGGTTATCTTTACTTCACTGATGATAGTGATTTATGCTGTCGGCGATAACCGGCATAGCTTAAGCTATCTCGTTTCCCCAATACGGCCATAGAAAATTATCGGGATCCCCTCATCAATCAATATAAATGTTCAAGCGATTATAGGAAAACATAAAACGAACACCAGTTATTCGTGCCTAGTAAGTGGGATAGCGTAAGGCTACAGAACAAACTGGGAGCTTTTTGATAATATTGACCGCATTAAGATACTGTTTCCTACGAACAATCCTCCAAAGATTTCATCAGCTAAGATACCAACTTTTCCTCTATACCAAACACTGAGAGAGCTTTACCCATTGTTCAACTCACCTTATTGGGAACAGAAGTGCGTTTTCTGTCAGCTGATTTCAGCTACCTGACTACTGTTGAGTGGTTAGATTGTATGAATAGAAGTTAATCTTGGCAGCAGATCTAAAAATGAATGTGCATTCGGGTTAGAGTTTCACGGGGTGTTTAAGGTACTAGTCAGGTTAAACCCTGAGGCTTTTCAACCTTATTTGTAGTCATCAGGTGAATGTGGTTACAAGTCATGTAACCTTTCTGTTAGGAGTAATGGTCCGTAGACTGCAGGAACACGCGTCCATTGTAGTTGTTGCTTGTTACGGCGGTAGCCCAGCTGAGGCGGTTACTACCTTGGTGTCAGCGATTAATCGCCTTGATTACTCAAGAGAATTGACCCTCTCTCGTTCTGGGTCTCTATTTCTTGGACCAGGTAACACTGTGAGCTTAGACCAGGAAGCAGATCCTTGCTTATAACACAGCTTCATCCTTGTGCATTCGATTGTTAGCTATCCCGACTTCTCTTCAAAAAGAAAGTAACGAACCAGTTCTTAGCGGTAAGCATTTGGGCCTTTCAACAAAGGGTTTAATTTTCACTTATTCTACTGGCTCTCAGGGCGCATTATGAAAGTTTTTGCTGCATTCCAATAATGGCGCATAAGAAAGGGGTGTACATTCCGAATAATTACTCTAAAATGTGTTCGAAGTTTGATTTATACGTATATTCTTACGTACGATAAGATAAACGTACTGGCATGATGCAATTACCAGATTACAGCAGTCACAGCTATCATAATAACCGGCATTTAACTTTTCTAGAAGTCATGTGCCTTTTACAGGTGCGCCTGTTGAATTCACCTAGCTTCACTGCCTTTTAAACTCACTCAAGATACATTGTGCTTACCGACTGTCCATTAGTCATAGTCAGACTATCTTTGCAAGCTGTAACAACGTACAACAAAAAACCTTGCTCGGCAATCCCACCCGATACTACTGAAGGTCTGTAAATTTACCATGCTGGTAGTCGTTTACGATTATATGGGCGTTGGTTGCGCTCGCGCACAACTTTTCATTGGGCACGGTGAACACTGGCTGCTTATTCAGATTACACTGTGTGTGTATGCGTGTAGAGAGTTCTTCGTTCTTCTTTGACTGGGTTGTTTAAACTGGCTTAGTAAGGATAATATTTTTGGACGATCTGCAACCAGGTAATCAGTGTAGCTTTATTAAAGAAATAAAATTGACCCGGCTACTTCAACCATAGGGGTATGGGCCCCACTCCAGTCGTAACGCGAATAATACCTTCGGTAACACTGTGACATCTGACGTCATCATACGAGACGGAAGCAACAGACTACCAGGGCAGGGGCGCATTGAACACATTACCTTAGATAATTGTGCCAAAGTTCAACTGTGGCGGCTTTCCTTGAACCCGAAGAAAAGATTTGGGGACCACCAGAAAGGAATGTACACAAATGTTTTGATGGTATTCTTTACGCCATCTAATCCCGTAGTTCTAGTAAGGTTAGGATCTACAATGAGCTGTCTTAACGTCCATACACAATGAACCCGAAGAAAAGATTTGGGGACCACCAGAAAGGAATGTACACAAATGTTTTGATGGTATTCTTTACGCCATCTAATCCCGTAGTTCTAGTAAGGTTAGGATCTACAATGAGCTGTCTTAACGTCCATACACAACTAATTGGATTCTCCAAGGTTGTAACTGCCACATTTTCTTTCAGCGATGATTCGGGGAGGTGGGGTAGATAGCTGCACACCGGAGGCGGAAGCCGATAAATTCTTGCATCAATACAGCGTCATCAGTGGACTGTTAAGTGGGGGGATTTGGAAGGTGTCATCAGTGGACTGTTAAGTGGAGGGATTTGGAAGGGAGCTATGCATTGAAGACAATAGCTTGGATGCACGAGCGCCATTGGGGCGCGACTGGGTCAAGTCTGATAACGTCTCAAACGATTGATGTGGTCCGTCTCGAAATCACCATCCAGGAAGACGGCAATCACCAGCGCAGCTGAGTAAGCTGATAATGACTTTTATACTTCGTTGTCAAGTCATTGTTTGACCGCCTCTGGCTCGCTTCTGGTTGTGCGAGAAGGGCCCTTCGAGGAAGTTGGTCGACTGACAAACTTGATCTGAACCTGCTATTGGTCTATTTGAGCAAAGCGACTACTGGTAGGTGCTCGGATTGTTTTACATAAATAGTCACCATTTCTGGCAGAAGGTCTCATAAATACCAACTCATCGGCTTAGAATCCCCCAAGACATAACTTCGGTCCCTGAATAGGTCTGATTTTAACCTAGTTTTTTTCAGCTTAAACAACTGATTCAACACTTGGAAACTGGGTAACAGAATACCTTGCGGTATGCTTTTCGCGAAGGTTGGTCAATAATCGCTATAGCTGGTGAGAAATGTTTTGTCTCTTCGCTTCATTAACTGGGAGTTATTTTGGTTTACTTTATTGCCCAAGTTACTGTATTGAAATTCTTTTGTAGAAACAGTTCGGAAGAAGCTGCTAGCTACGTCCGACGTCGTGCCGATTCTGCTACAGGGTCTGGACCGATTCAGCAACTGCCCAGATACAATTTGGAATATATGTCTTGGCCTGAATGTAGTGATTAATCTGTCTGGTACGTCTGCTGGCCGACCCGGTAGTTCATATGATATACTACATTTTATCCTTGAATAACCAGCAGGAATCTGCGATTGCTATTAAAATATTTTCCAGCTAGCATGTCCACTAAAATCAGTTTTAAAAATTACGACGAAGGTACACACAGCGAGGTTTCTTGAATTAAATTCAAAGCAGTTCTTTTCGGATAACGATGATTAACAGCTACATTCTGTGTTGTTATCCAATTTCATAGACATCTTTGAATTCAGACGAATATTTTCAATTCTCAGGAGCGTTTCTTTTTGTATATAGTTTTTCTTGCTGCCGTACATATCGTAGGAGCGTTTTTGTATATAGTTTTTCTTGCTGCCGTACATATCGTATGTAACACACAAACGGTATCCACTCTATGTGAGATTAACCGACCGTTTTGACATTTCTTAAATAATCTTCGGATCGCAGATTACATTATTACTGTTCCGCACATTTAAAATCACCTCCTTTTCAAGTTTGAAAATGCACTGTCAACTTCGTACTTGAAGCTAATTCCTCAATGCTTAGCGTCACATTACTGGCCAAAGGCCATGTGGAGTCACTGTGTCATGAGTTCTTCCATGTCAGATCTAGTGTTTCAAAAGTGCTGTTTCCTTTGTAGAGCATTTTGCACTGCATTTTGTCGGGATTGATGGTGAAACGGAATACCAAACCGACGGGTGTGGTCTGCTGCATGCCCTGTACAGAACCTACCACGATAGTACAGCTATTATTGAAGGATTAATGCGAGTGATCAATGCTGTGATGCAATATGGTAAGTTTAATATGGAAAACGGTTGGTTTATAGGTAACTGGAAGCGGGCAAGCAATCTGATCAACCTATTTCATTCATATCTACTTCAAGCATCATTTTGATGGATATGTGTTGCTGACATCTTTTAAGGGTCACTGTCCGTGGGAAGGCTAAAGCACTCTTTTACCAACTGGAAAAGAAAAAAAGGGATATTTAATGATTGACTAACTGCATGATACTGGAGGTATGTCAGTTTTAAGCCCAATAAAAGTGAGTAGGTCGCAAATGGCAGACGTGAAATGGGAGGTGGGCTTGATAAGCCAATTAAGTTACCAAGCCCAGCTGACTACCTATTCAGTGTGAACGGTACGGCTTGGTGTATATTTCTGTTAAACGGGAGGTCATCAAATTTAAGCCACTGCAATAAATGATAATACTGGTGGCAACTGGCTCATGGAATTACTAACCGCTTTGGATAGGTTTTGTTGAGCTTGACAAATGGTCCGAAATGGAGTAACCACCTGCACTGTTTCATCCAGGTAAGCTAAGATGGAATTCTGGGGGTGACAAATACTTCTCAGATCTATCCATTTCGGTAAATATTTCCTGGTCTTTCTAGGAGAACACCGACTCCTGTAACTTACCTAAGTTTATCGCACGCACAACTGTCATCGCTGATGATTTGTCCCTGTAAGCGTAGAGAAGTTGAATTTGAGAAGGGGAGCCCATTTTTAGACACGGATACTTTTGCCATCTTGTTTACCCAAGATATCTCGGTGGCACTGAACTCAATGCTTTACCAAGGTCTTCTGGTCTGGTGATTTGCATGGAAATCGTTATGGAGGTTGAAAAAAACACGAACACCGTTTCTGATGGTAATGGATGGGATACTTGATCTGGCCACCCCAAATTAAATGTACGAATAAGGAATTAAGTAAAGAGGGAGAACAGAAAAGCACACAAAAGCGCACATTTAGGGATGCAGGCGAAAAGCGCTTTACATCACCAGGATTACCAGATCGTTGGCGTCCACAAAGTGTTCGATGTTCTTTGTTGGACAGAGGCTTCAGCCAAAAGACTACTAAAACCAGGAGATGATCATAAATTTAGCCCTCTCCCGTAGAATAAAAGGGTTAGACGAGTAAACTGAACTTGAGAATCTGCGCTGCTGGTCTCTTACCACCATGGTCTCCCGTTTAATATTCATTACTCATGTCCCTTTTGAATCGATTGCTTTGCGTAAATTTTTTCGACAACCGGATCACATCGCACCATCCATATATCCGGCCACATGTTATTCGTCTACCCTCAAGTCCTTCGATACTAACTGGAATTTTCTGGCACATTTAATGTGATGACGGTAGGTAGCAAAGTGGGATGTCGGGAAGTTGTATGTACCCCGTCAAAATGTTGTTTGTTCCCCATATTTGCTTCTAATTCCTTACCTGGCCCTAATGTTTTTGAAGATGTTCATTTAGCTTCCTCTGCTGCAGACATCTCTTCAATGCTACACTGAAACAAGCTCCAAATGTAAACCACTTCCAGGAAGCTTTTATGTCTTGTATATCTGTTCAGGTCATCCATGTGATCTACCACTCCACGGATAGATGCTTTTTATCTCTTCACAAGCTCCCAACAGTGAATTAGATTCGTCGTGACCCTTTGTTCAGAAACAAGCAATTACGCTGCTCCTTAGGGCAATTCACATACCACAAGCAAAGCGCATTAGAATTCGGTAATCACGTTTCCAGTCCCATTTATAAGGATTATTCACAATACACACAGAAGGTCCATTCGGGTTATTCCCTTAAAATTCATAAAAAACTGCTCGCCCGACGGATCCGACTTCACTGGAGCTCTGAATTTTCTACACCTTCAGCCTTTGCTTTCTACTTATAGTCTTTTAGACTCCAGTTAATAGGGAGCTGCATAAACGATTCACCAATAATGCTGCTGGTGACTGTGTGCGGCCAGGAAATGTCTCCCTTACGAACCGATCAACTCTGCAACACATGCTAAGTACATTACGTATATTGCATTACATACGGCCAGTTTGTTACTCCTTCCCCACCGGCAACAGATGATTCGTTTGTAAAACGTATCCAAAGTTGTACTCCTGCAGAGAATCAAACAACCGCCGGTTTCAGCAAAGGTCTGGTGAAACTGGAAATATGGCTCAACACGATTAATATCGAACTGGCTTCCCGATTCAAACCATGCGGCTGCCTACGTTGATGGGATAGCGTGAATATTTGTAGGACTATGGGGCGATGAAGAGACACTTAAAGTAATTCTTGCTGTCTCAGAGTTGAGATGTCTTGTGGACGTTACATTCAAATCCTGAAGTTGTTGTGTAATGCTTTGTGATAGATATTTTTGCCATCCGACGCATGCCACAGATAGTCGCTATTCTACACTAAATGTGGTTGCATGGGTTGATAAGCAAGTTTCGAAATGGATATCTTTCAGTTGCTTTTCTCAGAGAGACAAAATAGCAACAGAAACCTTAGCTCAATGAAGAAAAAATTCTGCCTGTCGCTTTTATGGAAAGCCAAGTGTTTATGTTTGAAAGCAGATAGTAATTACGACCAGACATTTTGATTAGTATCTAACCTGATATCAGATCGCAAATGAAATGACTAGTTTCATCTAACAGACCTTGTTGTCCTCCAGCATATTGAGCAACACACCATAACTGCTTTATTCTTGACTCAGATACCCCCCTTGAAAGTAGAACAAATTTTAACCTCCCCTCTCTTGTCTTTATGTATAGAGACTGTCCGCTCTCTAAACATCTGTCAACATTTCATTTGACATACCAAAAGTTTTATTAATAGCCTCAAAGCAGAATAAGTTGCGTGGGACTTTCCGCCTCATTTGGCGCATCGAATCTCGACAGAAGTGAAATTGAGTGTCTTTTTGGTAATAAAGTTACCAGTAGTAGCGTTTTCAGGTTCTGAAAAGTCCATGGTTCGAGGAAGGGGTGAAAATAGCTCTGTTAGGACTATTAATCACTCATTTTTGCTTGCCATTTTCTTGCGCTCCGAGGCATTGCGCAAATAGTATTATATGAGCATTTATCATCCAAACGGAGTATAGAATAAATTTGACACTTGAAATTGTTGCATCAATTTAATTACGTTTCCTGACAAACGTCATTTCGGCTTCATGTGAGGCTTAAGAAAACTACATGGGTGGGTGCGCTTTAAACAATAAAAATGTGCTCCTGTTCAAAAATTAACTCACCAAGAAATAGCACTCAAGATGGCTCAGTCACTTAGTCAGTTCACCTTACTCATTCAAGTAGGGTGGTGATATCTCAAGTAGTTGGATTTGGTGGAACGGGTATAAACACACATGCACAACACTGTCACTACGTACTAAAAGCGCCTGTTCGACTCTGCAATCTACTGTGCAAACAAATGTGCATAGGTTGGCCAGTTTACAATAAAAAGTTTCACATGGTTACCTATTTGTTTATCTAGATAGAAATAAAGTAAAAACCGGGTTCAGTACCTAGCTTTTAGGCCAGGCCTTTCTAGCAGTTGTTCAGGTTGGCATTTGATTGCCTCAGGTGATATCGATCACGATCCACCGCTTCAATCCTGCTGGATCTTGGATTCTAGTTCTTAATTTTTGTGATGAGAAGTCGGCCATGTCAGCTGCATGCAGCGACGACTGCTGTTTACTTCTGCTGGCGGCGATTGAGGACTCGATCAGGCGTGGTGGTCTGAGTGGTGCTCATCTCCGAATCTTTAGTGAAATCGAACTGGTTTTGAAGAGCTTGAACGATTAGAACACCAATCGTGTTTCATTATGAAATTTCCCTCCTATGCTTGATAGGCAGTCATAATGCCCGACGAAGTCCGGAAAGGCGCTTATTCTCTTGAGCAAATGCAGAGATATACTGAAAATTCGCTGGCTTGGTCCACTTGCAGGCTCCACAAATAAAAGTTGTGGAACAAGGGGGTGATTTCGCCTCGTAGTTCAACACTAATATTGGATGTCACATCAGTAGGAAGTTGTTATATTACAGTTCGATTTATTCCCCCGGTCTCCATCATGCTATGATTTATCCTGTTCATAGAGGATCTGCTTGGAAACAAGAACACACATTCACTCAAGTCAATTCTGAGAACGATTGCCAGTACTCCAGATGAACATCCGGTAAATACTTGGTGGCCTAGCTTTTGCACTGATTTTAGCGGTGAATAATCGTCCGGGTGCGCAACTGTGTGTCTGCGGATGTATTGTGCGTCTGTGCACGGTTGTGCGCCTCGCTGGGCGGTTAGCACACAGCATGCCATGTAGATGAGATTCGGAATCGCTTGCTGCACACTGACAGCTTGACATAAACAGATTTATGTTTTCGCCGAACTTTCATTCCTTTGTTCAGCATCCACAAGCGGTGTTTGTCTCTTTAACTATCCCATGGTTGAACCTTTGTGCCAGCACCTCTGGATGCATTTCCTTTGTGGAAGTAAGAATGATGTTTTCCTGAAGAATGTTATTTATCGATGTTATGGCAGTGTGTGGTTGTTTCAACAGGTAGTATCAGGGAGAGCATTGTGTAACGTGAAATTGGTTTATCTTGATATTCTATATTGGGTGGACATTTTGACCTACTTAATCAGGGACATCATGAAGCTTAGGCACTGCATTCTAGCTGGATGGGAAGACTGCACTACTATTCCTTTATCCCTCAAAAACATCGTAGGGTATTGAGTAATTAGTGGCGTTTAGTCAATCTTCCACCGGGCTGTAGTGAAATAAAATAACTTGAGGTGTGAACAGCTGCATAGCAGTTTGACCAACCGGCAAAGCCTGTAAAATTGGTCGTACTCCCCATTTATGTAACATTGTTCCACTTATTATCAGCTAATTCAGCCTTGACGCTTCTTGAACTCACTCGAGTTCAGTTTGGTCCGTCTGAAAGTCGTGTCCACTATACTTGCTTTTGATTATATGATCACTCCGCTGATGAAGGACTTCGGTAGGCTGGGGGAACAGTGCTTACCCCAAACCTTAGGAAAAGCAGAGAAATCCCTGAGCTGGCTAAACGGCAGCTCCAAAGCATACAATTCTTCGAAAAAGTGCAGGTTCCACATATTACATCTTTTGCAGCTTTTGCTCATCATCGAGAAGCTTCGCAATCTATCGGACTTTCTGAGTCATAAAGATTTGGAATATTCGGGTATAACGACTGTTTTGGGTGATTGGGGCCTTCGGTTGTAGTTAAAAACAATCATGCACAGGCCTGATCAAACGTCGCTCATTGCATTCATCGACAAGGACCTGCAACAACTGCAGAGGCTGACACCGTCAAACGCATTCCGGTAATAGTGAATGGTCCGTGTTGACCTTTATAGCAAATACTTGGGGGAATAAATGAAAAATATACGCGATGCACTTCGGCATGAATGCCAAGCTTACTGATCGGGTTTTGGTCTTGGCAAGACCAACTTTCGAGTAGCTTTCGAAGTACGAATATGCAGGCAGTGATTACAAGGTCTACTCTTCAGGCACAGGTAAACTCACAGCACCAAGTTTTCTTACCACTGGTGAAACACCAACTGAATAGAGCCGCGACGGGCTCACTGGGGATGTATGGGTTTATTTTCAGCAGTACTTTATTATAACAGTGACACAAGAAAAAATATTTGAACTTTTTGGCCTTTTTTACGTCGGACGCAACAGGTTTTCTTGAGCTGTGATGGAGTAGAGAGGTGGTACTCAAGATTGAGCGGATATCTAGATGTACGTGTGCATATGGCTTATGGGTGAGATAAAGGCTGAAATCAGTCGGCGGAACATGGGTCGACCTTTTCCCGATATGTATAGAGGTTCTCAGTAGCTCTGTGGTAACGGGTTCACCTCTAGTTCAAAAAGCATCTGAGTCTGATATAACAACCAGCAATTTTGTGTGTTTCTGTAACACAAGTAAGTGAGCCTTGTTCTGCTTTCACTTTCTCAACGCATACTGTGCCGTGAATGGATATTTAGCTGGAATCGAGAAGTGTTTCTGGTCTAAAACTGTTAACAGATTCCATCAAAAACCCTTTTACAGTTTTGTTTAGTCGGTGTTCCATCAGTCACGCTTTTCGGTCATTTACATTCAAAAGGTTACTTCATCTTTGGTACCATCTCCAAATTAGCTTGTTGGACGGTCCAAAAGTAGTTAATTTTTCATTTTCCATAGCATTATTCTCTACCTTTCCTTAAGTATGCATAATAAGGTCTTGTCAGTAGTTTCCCATCACTTGTGGTTGGTAACGCCTTTTTTCCGAAGCCTACCTCTGTGAAATTTTTTGGGGCCACCTGAGCCAATAAGTCTACCTTCAGACTATTTTTTGCCAAATTTTACTGTTTTGTTTCCGGATGTCGGACTAAGGAAGCTCTCCATTCCCCTCAATTTAATTCACAGACTTTTATTGCAGTTGTTTGTCCAGAGCTGATTCGCTACTCGCCCATTATATTCCTGAACCGTATGGAGAATAATTCTGCCTCATATTTCGGTCACTTCTGCACGCTTCCAGATGCAATGAAATCTCCTAGATTGTCTTAGTTGGTTTGGTGTTCAGCGAAAGCTTTGGCGGTTTTATTGACTTTAAACAGCGGCCTGCATTTTCTTCACATTACCCAACTAC
The DNA here is from genome assembly GCF_000715545.1 of Opisthorchis viverrini. Lineage (NCBI taxonomy): Eukaryota > Metazoa > Platyhelminthes > Trematoda > Opisthorchiida > Opisthorchiidae > Opisthorchis > Opisthorchis viverrini. The sequence goes on along the minus strand of NW_008751704.1, from coordinate 66,294 downwards.
ACACTTTAACTTACATGAAGTTCCACCTATCGAAATTCTTCAGTTCCATTCTCGGTCCGATCTCTTGTCAGTTCTAATTTGCTGGGTGATAAGCTCCTAACAAGTGATCTCGTTTAAGTTGTTTATTGTGTGCTGTATTTCCATTGGTTTGCTGATTATGTTGCCGATTCCGCACACACTCTGATTTCCTAAGCCTATTCTTCGCTGAACTGGACGGAAGCTACGTCTCCATAAGAGAGAGCTCACCGCTACTGAAAAACATCGTCGCGCGTCACATGCACGTTCCTCAGCTAGCACTTCAAACTATGGGGTCACGTTTTTCGCTTAGAAATTGCCACTTTCTATGCAATGGGTAGCTTTCCAACCTTCAAGCTCCATTTTCCATTTTACGCCAATTTTTGACTAGTTCACCGGCTAAAAAGTGTGACACTGGGTAGCCGACTGACGACGTTTAACCCTCCCTCTCATTTCAAGCCTTCAAAGCTTACCTAGGTGAGTGTGTTCCTTGCATTTTGGACAAAAAACCCGTATTCCGAATGTTTCGATTATTCAGTATCCCCGTCTACTTTTTTGCGCAAAACTCTTTGCATGAAACTACTAGTTGGTTTTGGGACCAACATCTCCGATCACTGATGCTGATAAACAAAATAAATTTATCTCAGTTGATACTTGCCTGAGACATTTCCCCATTTTGACCGACCAGTGTGTACAACTAGGAATTTTGTGGATAGCATACAAATTATTCGTATCCAATGATCCATCTTGGTATGAAGCGACAAAATGCGAAAAATCTCGTCTTCTGTGGTAACTAATCTCTGAAATGTTTAGACCTAATACATTACTCATAAGGTTGCTCAAAAACATCAAAAACGAGAGATTCAACTGGGTTCCGGGTAAGTCTCTCGAAAAAAGCAAATTTATTCGCAAATAAGTGTATTTTGCTCTGAAATGTTTCTTCGTTTCATTCAAATTCCTGCCTCATCCAGTCAACAGGTTTTTTAAGAATGCCTTACGAATGGGACATAATTCGTTTCAAAGTATTTCAGCTTGTCCACCAAAAACTTTCTATTTTCAATCGAACTCGCATAAAGCAATGAAACCCCGTGTTTCTTTACTTCTGTTAATTCTGACTTTCTGGTTACATTAAGCCCAGTCAATTTTTCGCAGATCGCTCCAAATGTCAAACCTACGGTTGGGACAGCTGCGGTCAGAGGCGCTCATAAGCACCAAATATTGTTAGGCTGTCAGTTGACGATCAGCTTAATGGTACAGAATGATTTTTTTGTTCAAAGTCTTGTTAAACAGTAATGAAACGCTGACGGTATTAGACAACTGTTGACATCTTATAAAGAATCACCAACCGGTTTCAACGCTCAATTTGTGTGACGAACGTCTATCAACGGCTGCCATTACTTTACAGAGCAGTACCTCATTATCTTAATGAGAAAGCTTATCTAATACGCTGAATTTCAAAGCTTTGCTGCTCAAAATCACTCGTTTGCAAGAACATTTCACCAGACAGACTGTTATGCCCAAAATTTTAGACATTTCAGTGATACCTGTCCAAACGATGGGAATCAATTCAACTCACGCTTGTGATATGGGTTTAAAGGGCTTTCTACAACTAATAACACGTATGACTATAAGTCTCTTCAATGTCTTATTCTGGTTTTGTTTCAGGATTCTCGCACGTGTGAGCTGTATAGTTTTCAGGTAGCTCCCATGAGTACCTCTTAAAGATCATCTGAAACAGAAAATTTAGAAAAAAACAGACGATTAGGCAGTGGACGGTCTTACGTATTTTCTCATCTTAAAGAATTCTGGTATGACTGATTTACAGTAAGAACATCAAACACGATTGTTCTGATTATTCACTTAACTGGAATGTGAGCAGGCCAGTTGGTATATATGACCATTGCTTTCATTACCGTCGTCAATGACAAAAACACATCAGCAACACTTACCAGTGCCCAAGTAATCCTCTTGCCTACGTGAGCTTCACCTTGAATGTGACTTCCACAAATGAGCAGTTTTTAGCTTTAGACAAACAAATCCCATTGTCTGGTCTCATGCTAATCTGTTCCAAATACGATTTACGGAATATCATGAAGACGCGTAAACACACGGGAAGTCTCCGTAAGGATCTCCAAAAGTTTTCTCTTGCTGTACCTTTTCTGAAATAAACGAAACCACTGGAATGAACGAGGGATACGTTGTAGCTCCGGAACTGGAGTTATCACCTAAGAGGATTTCCTGACATTAGTTTAACGTGATCGGAAAACAGTTAAGCATGAACCGGCGAATTGATCAGCGCTTCTGCTAGGTAATCCTGTGGTATTAAATGCTCTATTGGATTTAGCGTAACCCGGTCGGTAGCTGATAAAATCTAAAATCCGAAGGGTTTGGGATGCTTGGAACGTGAATCAGGCTGACCGTACTGACGGCAGAGAAAAATACACAGCAGAACACACATTTCGCTGGATAATCCTCTGTGAATTCATCAGAAAGGCAACAATTAATGAACGAGCGTGATACTTATCAACCCAACTGCAGTTACTTTTTTTAATCTTGGTTATCATAGTGGAAAAAACTTTGAAATACCGATTCATACCTGCACGTTTAGCACTTTCTTTGACAAGACATAATGATTACCAAGCAAAGCAGTTGAGATAATTCAATAATCTCCGAGTCCCCCACATTTATGTCGTAAGTGATTGTTCACATCATACGATAATAATATGGCTTCTCTGTTCAAATAAGGTTTGACAGCACCTTCACCATTTATTCCATGTCAGTGGCTTCCTACTCAGGCTCTAATTAATCCAAATTATATGGCTGGACGTTGGTTAAACACTTCCATTCGTTATTTTTGCCGTTGGTTTTGACGATATTTTTAACGACCAAATGACGGAAGTTGGCATCTACTGAGTGAAGTGAGTGCGCAGTAGCATGTTTCTATTATATATATATATATATACATTATAAGTAGTTGGAGCGCTCCTTTTTTAGAAGCGGAAAGTATCGTAGCACTCCTGAAAACAGTTTACCACTTAGATTTTTGTTTGCCTTACTCGTGTCTTGTGAAAATAAACGTGGGCTCGGGGAGACAATTCGATGTGCCCGGAGGAGTATCTCCTTAAGGGTAGCTGGACATTGCTTCCGTTTTAAGTTCTTGCTTTTAAAGTGTAAGACTCTATCTGGCGTGAAAATCAAACAGAGGCTATTGTCATAAAGACTTTGACCATCATTCTCCTAAAATCATTACTGGTAAAGACTAGTGCCAACAAAACTCTGTTGTACGGAACGCAATTTAGTGTTTGTTCACATGATAAATGGCTCCTGAATCCTCGTTGAGAGGACTTCAGTTCCTATGTATAAAACAGAGATGGAAAATGGAGACTCGCAAGAGAAGTTTTTACTGCAATGTTTGGGAACATTAGTAGCCCTGGTGCCTCCACTGGTAGTAAATGAGACAAATGTTGATTTGTACGCCTGGCGTAACAAGTGACGTGCTGAAGTTTCGTCACTATTCGCGAAGACATGATCAGTACACGTTTGGGTAGGTAGTTCTTCTCTTCGTGCAGGTGCGCGTACAGTTTGCAAAGAGCATCTTTAGCTCTATTCTGATTGACCGATCGTGATTGCCTCAATCGGAGTCCTGTCCGTTCACCTTTTGTGTTGTTTCGTTCCGAACTTCCTGCGTTTGCAAACCACCTATCAACCTTGTCTTAATTTCTGATGGATCGGTTTGTGAACGGTGTTGTCTCACGGTCTGTGCACATGAAACAACAAGAAGGCAGATCACGACGCAACATCACTACCATTAGGACACACAGTCACCCAAATAATTTTAAAAACCTCATCAGACTGTCATTGAGTGTAGCACTGCGTATAATTTGAACATCTAAATATGGTGTGAGAATCAGCTTTTGGTAAAGATATGGTTCGGTAGAAACACATTTCCTGAAAAATTGTTTTTTAGCATATGCTTGAATAAAACACTGTTGTCTTGATAAAATAATCGACAAACACTTGGTTATTTGTGCTAAACATTCGAATATTCACCGTCAACAGTTAGTTTGTTCAGCTGACCTCACTAATACGCAACTGTCTTGATGCTGGCTGTTGAAGCGTCATACCACAACCACCTGGAGAACAAAACTGGTAGTTATTTGTGTATATACAAGACGACCAGCGTCATCCAACTGATAATAGACCTTGCAATTTTTACTGGTTAGCGTTTGTTTGGCCGTTTCGAAAGAATGTGACATTTTGTATCCCAGACTGACATTACGTTTATCCTTTCACGCTTAAGGTCATCGTGTCGTGGAGATGCACTTATAGACTGCAAATAATCACCTTCCATTTTGCTAACAGGCGCACAAATGTGCTTGAACCAATACACGAAAGTGGTCAGAAATGAAAAATTCAACTAGCTCACGTTAGTTGCGTTGTATAAATTCGCTATGAAAATTTAACGATCCGTTGAAAGCTAACTGCACATACTGACCTGGAACTTTAGTTGTGATCAGATTCTTGACGGTGGGCTCAAAGTTGCTTTCATGTTGCTTTATTCAATTGCCGCAGAAGGAGTGAAGCAGTTGTCTCTTGCAGAGAAGAATCTGATGAGCTCGGCACACAAGTGTCCCAGTGAATTACTTCTGAGATGGCCAGAGTCACTCGAAGATGCTTCCAGAAACCAAACAAAGGTGGTAGTATTCCTTCATCTGTTTGTGCCCGAAAGATGGGGCAAGTATGATACCAACAGATTTTATGACCAGAGTTTGAGAGAGAGAATTTTACCGGAACAAGGGAAGAAGATCTATTCGCCTATAAGTTGTAAAACACTTCGTATGCAGAAAGATTAGTATATTAGAGGCGTGCATAGAGGAACATGTCTCATTTGGGCAAGTTTTTTATATTTTTTCCCGCTTGCCACACAAGCCATAATTTTTGTGGTGAAATTCAGTTTGACTCAGCCGTACGAGAACGCCACTAAAGATTGAGTGAGGAATGAATTTTATAGATTTTTCTTGCCACCAAAGTTGTCTGAGCATAAGTCGTAGGACCAGCGCATTCACTGTTAACCGTCAGTGAACTCAGAGCTATTGGGATGCAAATGGGAACGAAGAGTTTTGTACGAACCTAGTTGCTTGCATCCAAAACTGAAAAAAAAACATTTGGGCTGTTAGTTTGTTCACCGGGCTTGGTAAGTCTATGGTCTTTAGTCGAACGGACATCATCAGCGCGCCGTTAAGAGGGCCGATTCTCTTCTGATTGAGTTGGCATAATTTGGTAGTTTTGGCATAACTAGTTAGTCACGGAGTGGCTTCAAACCTTGGCTGTTTTTCGCGCGGTAGATCAGTAGATTATCTCTTCGTGTAAGTGTTCAAGACAATTCAGCAATCGCGAGTCTTCAAAATCAGTTTTGACAAATAAGACCATAGATTGGGATGATCTAAACCGTATGAATAATGAGACAGGTATGGCGGATGAATGAATGAGTGAACACTGGAACAAAAAACTTATCTTGTACTGATTGGTGGCCGTGTAAAATAGTCGCTAAAGGAGAGGTTGATTTGGTCGGTCTCGCAAGTCGTTTATTTGGTAGATCAAGGCACAACGTTGATTCCATTTGGATTCACTACAGCCCTGTAGGAAACAAACACCTGGTTGTTTATTTTTTCACCATTTGTTCGCATCCTCATCATTGGAATTTCTATGTGAGAGTTTATATGTTGATTTAGCATGTGTGAAAAAGACTGCCAGGAATCCACCACCATAGCTGATAATCAGGTGGCTGTTAATGTATTCGCCGTGCTTGGTCACTAAATGGCGAACGCCGCGTTACTAAATGAAGAGACATCATCAGTGGGCAGTGAAGTGGATAAGTCCTGTCTACTTATGTATGTCTATGTAGAAAGTGAAAAATATCCGTTATCTCTTAACGCGATTGGATAACTGTGGGACAGCGTTCTTGTGAGTTCATTGGTATATGTGTGAACTATGTTGTTCTGTTCTTAGTGGTTGATAAATGGGACGGTTTCGATATGTTTGTTGATGGCTTCTTCGGTGGAGTACCACGCTTCCATAAATTCACATTTTTTATCTGTTCGTGATTGAACCAGTACGCTTACATCGTCCTGGTTGAACTCGTATCCTCCATGATCTTTTGCATAGAGATGACAGTTGTGATGGCAGATCTCAGCAGGGTGCACCGATGCATTAAGACGCACAGCCGGAGAGAAAATCAACAGGTAAGGAAGAATGTGCCGTCTTTCCAGCTGGCGCCTGCACAAGTTATCGGAGAGCAACTGCACAAGGCCATTTACTTAGTCAAATAAACAAACCGATTATTCGTACCTCAAATCACAGAGTCCGATCTGACAGCGAGTGTGTGCGAGTAATATTACCCTTGACATTTATCCAATATTCACTTAAGCAAACTAGTTGCCTATGTGTCTGGACGCGGCGTTGCAACTGTTGCGCCACACTATCTGGGTAGTAATAAATTGCAGTCTCGATCTTCATTTGGAAATCAGGGACTTGTTTTGGCTGTCCTAACATTGCGAGCCAGCCAGCCATAATTTTTTAGCTTGATTTAAGTGCATCCAAATCGTTCTTTTTGTTTATGAAAGCAACCCCACAAAGATCGTCAGAGAATTTTTACACATAATAAACACATCCAGATGGTGACTTACCACAGCCTTGCAAAAGCTGGTAGTATGTCAGTGCGAACTTATTAGTGTCAGTATGAGGCCCATGATTCCCTGATAATTACTGGCAACTGGAACTTGATGGCCTAGTGAAGCACCACTGCCTAATGTCGCCTTTTACCTATGGCAATATTTGGTTGTTCAGTTGTTGCCTTTAGGAATAGGCACAATCTGTATAGGCCACCCTTTAAATTGGTGGTGGATTCCTTTGCAAAGATGTCTACCGCCGAGAAGATATCGCTTTTGGTTACTGAAGACTCGCCTTCAGGCTACACTAACTCCAATGTGCGGTCACTTACGATTCATGATACATCATACGACATTTTATCACTATTCTCGTCCTAAAGGCAACCACCCGGTGGTCAGTTTCGCTCAGTGTGTACGAACACCAGTTCGGATGAAAGATATTACGAGTCAGCAGGTGAATCCCGAAGAGCTTATCTATGTCCATTGTATCCATAACCAAATTCATTCAACCATGAATTTCTTACTCCATCGGTGCAGTATTCATTCTTATGGAGCCTGGAACATAGAACAGTCCACTGTACAAGACACAATGAGTTATTCCGTTCTATTTCGTTAGTATGTATGATATTATGACAGTGTTATGTCCCAGGCGAAAAATAAACCAGGATACGTATAAGGGGACTTAACATATGCCCTCTAAAACCTTTGCGGGAGATCGAAACCCACTAGCTTATGACTACACAACAAAGCACTTGGCATATAAGGGCAAGTGCATGGACTAGTGAATTTTAGCTGACCATAACTTCAGCTTAGTTATTCCTCTCTGCAAATGACTATGTTAAGAGCTTTAGTTTTCCGCGTATAGATTTAGATTCGAAGACATCGAGAACCCATCGTCTGTTTTAATGTTTATAACGAATTTCTGAGTGGCTTCTTTGCAGGTATTGGGCAAATAACGCTGTTTATAAAGTGTGATATTTGTGAGCACATGAGTCGCCATGTGAACCCAAAATAAGCTTTATGAATTGTTGAAAATGCGTTCGGCAGTTAACCTCGGCCGACCTAATACGTTTAAAACACGGACATCATGTCAACCTCAGCTGTTTGTCTCACACATTTTACTTATTTTCGTGTGAATAAGTGAAATTTTACGGATATCCGGAAAATCGTTTTGGTTATTTCTTGCCAGCATCTCGTAAACTATCAAACTTTAGAAATGACAGAGCGCCAGGTGTCAGTCAGATAGCGTTATAAGAGTTGCTGGATGGATATCCAGCCTGCTGTAAGATATTTCCTTGTCTTTCTGTTCGGACACCCTGTAGAATTGACAGAGTGCCAGGTGTCAGTCAGAAAGTGTTATAAGAGTTGCTGGATGGATACCCAGCCCGCTGTAAGATATTTCCTTGTCTTTCTGTTCGGACACCCTTAACTTGAAAATGACCTAACACCGCAGACAAACCTTTTTCTCGAACGATAAGCAAAACTACTCACAATTCGCTGGTCGTTTATCTGTTCTCTGACCTTGGCGGAGTCTCGTCATCAGTCGGTGGTGCATCATCCGATCAGTGCTTCATTGACTGAGTGCTTCCTCCTTACCTCTCTGCGTTTATACCGTTTTCAGATTGTGGCTGACATATGTTGATGCGGCTGGCTAATGGTTGTGTAGCTCCCTTGTGACCTTGCTGGTCCGTCTGCAATTTCCCTTGCGTTGTAGTCTGTATTTAAACCGCCCTATTGGCTCTCCGAACCCTTTTCTTTCGAGAATCTTGATCTTTGTTCCGTTTGGTCTGTTTATACTTTCTTTTGCATTGCGATCTGTAGTTTTCAAATGCAATGACTCATTACGGCTATTTTCACTTTTAGTAGTTTTCTCTTTTTTGATTAGTTTGGTCCATGACTCATTCTGGTTTCTCCCTGATATTCTTGAGTTTGGTTGACCGGTTGCAGTTCCCCTCTGATTCCGATTTCCTTCTTGTGCTTGTCGAACTTCTTAATGGGTTAACTGGGTGCCTTTGATGAGTCCCTCTCTTTTAATTTGGTTTTATGAACAATCGGCTGAATAAATATCGTGATCGGTTGAGCCATTCTTTGGATCTGGCTTCGCCTGATTGGCCTCTATATATTCCCTCCCGATTCTTATCCAGTTTCGGTTTTTTTCATTTCTGAAAATTTCGCCTTTACTAGCCCATGAATCGGGTCGATTCCAGCATACCCATCGAGGGACTTTTCAGTGGAGTATCGTGTTTTATGAATTCACGTTCTTTTTTCTTGCATGGTCCATTATGTGAACACTGCCCTAGTCGAATTTTTATCCATTCTGATTTTGTGGATCGATACTTAAGACAGTTGCAGCTTTTGTTAATGAAGTCCACGTCCCGTGCAATGTTTGTCGCAACCGTTGCATTAAATCGTGTGTGTGACTTTGTACCCTATTGGATTTGACAGTGGACCCTGTAAGCTGTTTACAGGTTCAAGATTTCACTGTAATCATGCGGTCAAAAATGTGATCCATCTGCCTTCAGTTTGCACTATTAAGCTGGTCGAGTGGGGTTCGCCTTACTCTGATGTTACAGACCAGCTGGTTTTTGCACACCACTTCGACACGCAGCTACATACACGCATTATTATTCGACACAAGCAGTTCCATCCACTTTTGAAGCAACTGGGCATTAGAGAAACAAAATCCGAGATGCGTTTCCTTCTTGGCAACAACGTTTCGTCGGATTCACAGAGATAATCTCCAACACGGGCTTATGGTAATGTAATTGGCACAGACTATACCTAGGTAGGTAGGTTACTGTGGTTGCTGTAGTTGGTTTTGGGGCAAAAACGAGTTAATCTTGCTGCTCACCGATACACAAAGTAGTTTAATGTGTACGGTGAGGTCTGAAATTTCATACAGGTGACCAACCCAGTAGCTGATATTCCATACTTCCTGCATCAAACTAAATGAAAACATCGCGTTTTGAATATCATCCAGATTACCTTTTCGTCTTCACTAATTTCATACTCCTCCTTATATTGGCGGGACCCGCATGTGTGGCATTATGTTGTATGAATTGTTCTGGCTGTACGTGGCATTTTACCCAATCACTGTTTAGTTCGCCGCTTCAACTAGTTGAATCAGGCTTGCATATGAATTGCCGATGTGGGGAGACGCGGTAGAAAGATCGTTAGGCATGAATTTGATGAAGTTTTTCCTGATGAAAAAACAGCACTGGTTTTTTTACACGTCATGGGGCGAAATCATCAATTTTAATCAGATGCTAATTTCAGCAGTCAGGATTGCTAGTGTTTTTAGCCTATGTTTGATGAAAATGTTACGTTGCCGGTGTTAAAGAAGGGGAACAAACAAGTTCGGTAAAAGTACAGCCAGTTGTTTCTCTGGAATCCTCCCTCAAGTATAATCTTATCTTGCTTTGTTTACCCAAAGTTCAAGGTAAATTTCGGTGCTGCTCTTAAGAGCGATGAATGTGATTCGTCTGGGTTGTCAACGTGAGAGGACGTCACTTGTGACGAAGTTTTGTCACAATATGGTCTTGACAACAGTAAACAAGACGTTCATTCATTTGAATGGGATGTGCAAGTGGAACAGATGACGTTGCTTTTTCACATTTATAGACAATTTGTACAACTTTCTCTCGGCTTCTCAACGTAGGGTGAGTATTCATTTGATGCTTCCAACTACGTTCACCACACAAATTGTTTTTTGTTTGTTAGAACATAAAGTATCATGTGCATCTTTATTCACTATCGTATGATTCTTAGGTGGAGAACTAGTTTGCTGTGGCTCCATCAACCATTCTGTGATTACCATTCAGCCTGAAAAAGGTGCCTAGTGGTGAACAGTATAGTGGTATGAGTTGCAGTTTGAGGTTACTAAAAAGGACACCCATCAGAGGCACTTCGTTAAAAAAAACACCAGAGTCGCAAAGTTTCGCTTGACCTTTGACAAAACTAATACTGTTCGCTGGTTGATCACATTTTTACGTTTAACATTGCACTCATTCCATCATTCTACGTTGGTGAAAGGACCAAATCCAGTATTTTCACACATTAGTGGGGCATCGATAGCCAACAGACTGATGTATACTAAGGTGGTAGTGGTCGGCTACAACAAACCCTATCCTATGTGGAAGGCGTGATTCACGATCCAACCAGATAAGAATTTTTGTGCTCCCGGCTAGCCAGCATTTTATCAGACTGGTCACTAGTCAACCGTCCCCAGTACCTCGAGTAAATTCAGATTTTCGAAGTAAATTAACTTTCCGAATTACCTGTGGCGACAGGGATCGTGGCACCAAGATCCTTTCAGAAAACGGTAAGAGCAATGCTCAACACGGATGCATGCTTAATAACCGGGAAGGAACAACTCTTGATTCCGCATGAACTACTTTGAGAGCAGGAAACAGAGGTGGTAAAAGAAGCAGGACGACTGTACTATAATACACTCTACCGTTTTTGAATGTAATCTGTGATTAGCTGTTTGAAACAGAAAGCAGTAAAACTTATTTCACGGTTTACAGAAACTGAGTCTGATATTTACCCATATTATGCGTATAACCCTAGAAAACTAGGAAAAGTAGTAAATACTTTTCAGTCAAAACTTCAACAGCTATAGAAATTTAGCGCTTTTTCAAATCACGCACACCACCAGAAACTCGAATTTCTCTCGATGTTTAAATAACGCCAATTACCAATGCTTCGTGGCAAATTCACAATCCATCGGTCTGTCTACGTTGATCGCATTCCAGATGTTGATAGGTGATATCAAGCGAAGTAATCGATGAAGCATTAAAAACCAGAGAATTTCGGGAAGCTGTCTTAGATTTGCTTGTAGCGAGTAGCCTTTCCTAAAATTACCATCTACCTACCGTATAGGCGAGGGACAGCAAAATGCTCCTACTTTTCAATCACGTGAAAAATACTTGGAACCGACTGGGTAGTCATCGTTTTCGAAAACGTCTGGTGACAATCGGTAGATTCATTGCTTGGCAACGTTTCGCTTTTGACACAAAAGCTTCGTCAGGCCAAGTGACTAGGTTCCGAGGTTGGTGGAGATTTAAGATGGAAGGAGAACCAATCAGCTAAGTCAAGCTAAATCTCTGTTGGGTGTCGGCCGAGGGATTTTAGTGTGTTAGAGTGGTTGGGTTTGTGGGGAAACCCACATACGTCTGGGTCCAACCTAGGGTCTAGTTCTTCTAGTTTGGTTCATTTGATGGTTCATTTGTGGTTCCTTTTGAACTTCGTTTGAACTAGTTACTGTTTTAGATGCGTATAGATCCATATAGCAAACTGAGCGGCTGATACCTTTCAAGGAAAAGTACTTGTTTCTATTGCCCAGTGCGATGCAGTACTTTCGATTAAAGGACCAGCACATATGCCTGAAATACTTATTCGTCAACACCCATAAATTATAAAACATCCAAATTAATGGCTACTCCAGCCTGCAATTTAAAAACCAGCTTGTGCAGCAAGGAAAACACTGACAATCCTGGAAAACTTCACAGTTTTCTGTTATGGTGTGTGCCAGGTGGTATTCTCCGTGATGAGCTAACAGTGGTCATTTACAAGATTTAAAGAAGGTATCTACGTGAATCTTTCGAACATAATGGCGTAATTTCACATCATTCCAACGGAATGTCGATACGATTAGCTATTTCATCCACAGTTGGCCTCTACTGCCGTGGTACCATAAATATTTTTCATCAAAACACACCTTTTTCGGCCTTACTAGTTGCCCATAGGTTAAGCACCAAACAATTGAACGTCCACTTAACAAACAGAACGACCGAAGCATTATTCAGTAAAACGAGCTCCAGACAAAGCTAGCATTGGTGATCGCAATTTACTGTCGCAGTGCTGTATGAAGCTACACTAATGTTCATACCGCATCGATTGTCACTGTGCCTAAAAGAGTACTCGAAATTGAACGTCGCTTGCAATATGACCATTTAGATTTCCCCCAAAAGAGCGAAAAAGTTACTAGTAGTATGTACGAGTTTTACCATAATTCGCTATCTGACCAATAGGCCTGCTTTTCTAACGATCGGTTGCCACGTCAGGCCAGATGGGCCGAGTGTTTGCCATGTCTTTCATTTAAGCTCCCAGGTACGTCATTATTATCATCGTCAGCCTGCCATCAGTGTTAAACACTTGTGCTTCGCCGCCGTAAAACCATAATCTATTTGTAATCCTTATTGCGGAGAAAAGAATGAAAGAGGATGAGGAAGTAACTTAGTTCCAGCCTACCACAATATATCCTACACGTCTAGATACTCATTTAGGCAATCTGGATAGACACTGACGAAAAGAGGGCTTTTGACATAGAATAGTAGTCATCACTTGCACAGTCTTCAATCATGTACAACGATGATGACGTTTGTTTGGGCGAAACCGTTGAGTCCATCCAAATGTTCGTTTTTAATACTGAAAACGTACATGGCCTAGAGAATTTCCTAGTGAACCTTGTGATCCAGCTGATTACAACTTGATAACATTTACGGATTTGCTTCAACAGCATGATAATCCAAACCAACCAGACTTAAGTTATTATCGTTAAAATCCTCCATCACTTTAGTCAGATGGGTCCGAGTTCAAGTAGGCCATTTCGTTATCTTTGGGCACTGCAAGACCCTACTAATGCATTCTCTGTGGCTAATTTTGGACTTATCTGATATGATACTGAACGTAGTGGACTTCGTTATGCGCTGCATACCCGTATATTTTGGAGACAGTCTCCACTTTCCATCGAAGAATTATACCCAACCGTTGCGGATGTTTTATATCGTTTAGTCACCGTTCGTTTCCTAAGCGCAATTTCTCAAAAGGCCAATCCGGACGTCTTGAGATCTGATACTGATAGGTCATGTGGGATTCGTCAGTTAAGTTTACCGAAAGTTTTATTTTGTCAGGGTCTCGCTTGGAACGTGCACTTCCAAAGTGGCAAAGACATCAGTGAGTGCTGATTCTCTGCGACGTACAGTTAGAATATCAACAACCCCAGATATATGTGGCTTTGTGAACCAGTTTGTCCGTATTCAAGTGCATCAAAACGTTCACTGTAGTTAGAATATCTCCATTCTACCTTCAAAATCTTAGCTTTGATGGAAAACCGGAAAATTATTACGCTTCTTTGAGGAGTTTGTGAGTTGCAAAACTGTATCAGTTAATTACTATGTGCTAACTTACTGCTGAATTTATCTTTTGGTAGCTATAATCTACCAGTATACATCGGTTGGTTGTCCATTGGTATTCCGATCAATGAGGTTTGCCACCGTCGATGGGACGGCGCACAAGTCACATGAGCGGTCACAATTTTTACAACCTTCGTGTAGACACTGTGTCCATTAAAATTTGTGGCTTTGTTGAAAGGGGAGTTTCTGAGTGAGGCTTACCTACTTTGTTCGACAACCTTGCAGACATTGGGCGGAAGGTTTCTGGCGACGACAGGGGGAGAAAAACGGATGTTTAATGTCTTTTTTCCAACATAAAGGTGAAGATAGCAGTGCGCTTTCCTGCTACTTTAAGAGCAGTGCTAATAGACCACAACTGCAAACGATGAAACACTGTATCACCTTGTCAACCTTGAGAGTAACATCTGAGCTTGTTAAACAAAAGGTAGTGTTTACCATCAGTTTGTCAACTCATTGTATTTGTATGAATTTGGGCGTCATGCAATGGACTCGGATACCTACTCGAAGGCAGACTGAGGTTTTCGCCAGCAGTCTTGTTTCAAGCTGCAAATTTCTGGGTTATTGTAGACTCTTTTCACGATCTGATCTTTTCTGCCTGAGGTTGTGCCTAATGGTACTGTTTTCACCCTAATAACGGTAGTTTAATTCGCGTACATTTATTATTACTCGAATCCCTTCAGATTTCAGGCCGCTTAAGCATTGCACTACAAGGTGCTTTTTGAAACAAGTAAAATTATTTCTTCAGTTTGATATGGTGTCAAGGCCTTGATCACAAAAAACTTGCTTTTTTATTTGAGAAGCAAAACTAACTTGGAGACAACCCTTTTTCAACCACGTTTATCAACTTTTCGGTGATCTTTACTGCAGATTGGAGCTCTTCAGATAAGAATATTAACTTTTTAAATAGTCTCAAAAGCCTCAAATTAAAAATATGCGAAAAGAGTAAAAGAAGTAGCCAATTTACTGTTTATTTGGCCTTTCTGAATAGAAGCCAACAACACCAATATCACTGGCGCCTGCTGATGTCTGTATCCTGCAAGGCCCCGTCCAGTGTGCGAGTTAGACCATGAAGTCTCCATTCTTGATGACGATTCGGACTTGTTTTTCACGTAGGAGATCATCCTTGCGCCAGATGGCCACTCATGGATACTATTTCAGTGAATATGGGGCCATGAGTACTTTTATCAGAACTGACTGCATAAGTGCCTGCGAATAAATTTTTAATTTCGCTAAAACAAACGACTGCTATTTAGAATGGACTCTACTTGGTTGAGGGAGATAATGATCCATCCTGGGGAACGCTTCCTTAAAATGAAATCGACGCAAACTGACTGTTCTGCACGTGCAGACTCATCGGTATATTCAGTCACTGAGTAAGAATATGATGTGATTGATGCTCTAATTTTATGAGGGGCGTTGAACAATTTTGCTCTGTTTGCTCATTCTTAATCATTTGCTGCTCACATGTGAACTGACGCCATACAACGGCCATATAACGTCACTGTTCCTGAGGGTCTTATTCTTAGGCAATTGCCAATGATTCAGAGCTCTTTGATTTTAGAATACTATCGTGAAGAAATTAGCACTGGAATATGCTGCCAAATGCCGTCAACTTTACCAGCCAGCGTCACTGTTAGCACCTTGATAATTCACCATCCCTCTTGTTTACATTTTACCCTAGGAGGAAGGATTACTGTATAAAGTAAACCAGTGGGTAATATAAATCTACCGTCTGAGTTAATTAGAAATGAGTTTTCACCCATCTCCTTCACTAACTCACGTCACTAGCGCATTTTCGATTTTGACGGCTTCGGAATATTAATAGTTCTTCTGGGATGCTACTTCTATGAGAACCACAAATCATGTTACTAGCATCTTTTTAGAATGCACGTGAGCTCGGTTAGCATTTAATCGTATTACACTGCTATGAAGGTGGAAAAATAAGCACAGTTTTTTTACAATCAACAACGATTCTTACGTACTCAACTGACACTGGTCTAAAAAGCCACTTGTACAAATGTGAATGTGGGCCTAATTAGTTTCGAATGAAGTTCAGACTTATAACTTTTGTGTAGAGCAGAATGCTAGATTTTATCTGTTTTTCACGATCTGCTTAAGGAAAATAACGCTAGTTCCTCAGATGTTATTGGATTGTATAAGTACGAATTCCACCGAAATTTGCCGGATATTGAACGTCGAATTTCAATGCCGTTTGCTTCAGACGATATTGTCGTCGTACGAATGAGTGGAAAAAAGTTTATTAAATCGATGCTTAAGGAAATTTCAACACGTTTTCGTGAGCACAAGGTATGTGCTGAATTCCCTGCTGTTGTCTTGAAAATTACGGGTTGGTTGCGTTGAAGAAAACTGACGTTAAATTGATTGTTCAAAGTATACCGTTCAAGCAGTTTTCCTGTTTTAGGGAATTATTCATGTTTCGTTAAATCTATTAAATGTTGGTCCCAGTAGTGTTCAGTTATATTTCCATTCCTTGTTGGGGGTGACTTCTCGATTAATTTTACCGATAGATTTCATTGCTTGAACTGATTTCAACTGACAAAATAACAAAAAATCGATTATTTTTATGGACCACGCTTCCCTTTAAATATTATGTCTTTTTGACAAAACCTGTTAGAAAATCTCATAGTTTAGTATTTTTGTCTATCATGTTTTCAACCCCATATTACAAAGTAATTCACTTTTCTCGTTCATGACCTCAGGTTCTTGTTAATGCAGCTCAAGACAGTCTACGAAAGATGGAGGCGCTCGCATTGTGATGAACGTCGCGAAGAACAATCTGGATGAATCAGTATACGGGTGATCTTGGAGATGAATTGTCGACAGACATTAATAACTGTATCCTCGAAGCTTTACCAATGTATCATTCCTTTGACCTAAAAATACAGACAGTAAACTGCGGTACGTTATGAGCCATTTCCCTCTTTGTGCATGGCAAGCGAAACAGTTTTTCACGTGCAGTTCCTAGGAAGCATCGAGATTTTGCGCGTTTCTTTCATCCATTTGAGGGCCGTGCTTAGGATAAGCAATCTTGCATTACTCAACTAACCATGAAACTCTTCGATCGTTTGTAATCCTGATTACCACTGTCCTTCACGGGAACGAATTAGTTTGCCTATTGTTCTCTTTTACATATGCCCTTGAACCAGACTTGGTCACCTCACAGATCGAGAATTGTACTCTTCAGGTACGCCATCCACTTCAGCAGGTCTTGATTCTCTCTTTTAAGGAGATTACTATGGTCTTCCGGAAGATAAATAGGAATTGATTTTTCAAGTTGTGATCGTTGAAACAAACGCGGAATTTTCACAGCCTGATGACATTGGACCAGGTTTTTCCAAAAAGTAGCTGAAGGACAGACTCCTCAACAAAAATTGTACATATTCGGAAATTTCCTTGATGCCCTCAAATATATTTAATGAACAATAGTGGACCCAAATCAGTCGTAGGCTTATCAGTTATAACGGTAGCTGAACGACAGACTCCTCAACAAAAATTATACATATTCGGAAATTTCCTTGATGCTCTCAAATACATTTAATGAACAATAGTGGATTCAAATCAGTCGTAGGCTTATCAGTTATAACCACCATTTGATGGTATCTATGATGAGTAAACATGTATTCGACAAGGGTAGTTAACATTTGATCTCAAGTGCGAAATGACCTTCACAGTATTGCTAAGACGAAGTTCCGTTACGCTAGCTATCATGTTGCGATGACGTAGACTGAATTGCGCTTGTTGTGGTGCAGGTAGGTGAACCAAACTGGACAGAAAGAAAATTGATAAGGTGTGCATTGAATCTGGTTTCGCAAAATTAATAACCAGATATTGAGTCTGCGTGGCAGTCTTGATTCTTTGAGATCAATGTCTTTATTCTCTGCATCAAAGTTCTGCATCCCCTTTGAAGTGTAATTTTTTAGTTCGCAAGATTGGTACCACAGCTGGTTTTTTATGGGTCTCTGGATAAGTTCAGCAATTCCTAGTCTGCAGAAAACCCAAGAAATCGTGGTTATCTTCCAGGTACTGTTAAAACACTAAGCATATGTCACGTTCTACTGTTGATTTATACTAAACCGACCAATCTGGAGGACTAGTATACTTTAGAAGGGACCTCGTTTTATATTGTGTACAACCTTAAGGAACCACTTCCAGGTAGGACCACGCGGTACATTCCGGTTTATATCTTGGATGAACTCTCTCCCAAAAGAGATAAAATGTCATCGGTTGCCTCTACAGGCTCAAGACTACAGAAGTTCTTTTTTTGGACGGCTTTAATTGCACATTCAGTAGGTTTTTCTTTTAAACGGCAAACCACAAATTGTTATGTATATTTGTATGAACTAGACTGTGCATATGATCCACAACTGGAAAACAAGAGTTCACTACTGACTAGCTGATGTCAACAGTTTGGGCCTTTTAATAACGCTAAGAGTAACTTGGTATCTTTTTTTCGCCGCTGAATATGACCAGATTGAAGCCATTTCAATTCTTTACATTAATTAGATTTTCCCACGGTAAACTTCATCGCTCGCGTTCAAAGAATCATCTCCCTGTATTTCGATGCCCTGCCATAGTCGATTATCGTGGCCAAAGTCGTATTACTTACATTCAAAAAGTGCGCTGGATTTCAGTTATAAGACCATGTGGAAATTGTAGATGTTGCACACTCTACACAGAATAAGGGTTGCACAACAGAGAACCGAGTTTTATCTTTTTCAGGTCAGTTCTCCACAGCTGTTTTTTAAATCCCGTTCATATTGCTCCTTCCTGGATAGACCAGTTTTCAGTAGGGAACATTTTAGGCACTCTCTTTAGAGCGGACTAAATAAGTACAACATACGACCTATTAACTGTGCCGTAAATAATATTTATTGGTTAAACTTCTCTAAATTCTCCGCGTTCTCTGGGCTTTTCACTAACTGTGGATCTGCAAAAATGCACATATATGGCAGGACTATAAATAACCAAAGGAATTCTTCATAGTTTGCAAGGATTGTTTCGGTAAATAAGACTGCACATAAGTAATATGGGTCCGTCGAGCAGAACAAATGGACTGTGTCTGGATACTATTCAACAATGAGTGGGACTCCTTTTTGTAGGCCGAAAAAATAATGATTTTTCGGACAGAAGTTCTTTTGTGGGATTTCGGATTGCCCGGTAATCTGTAGTGCCAATAAATGAGCTGGGAGTGGAGAAAAGCTACTGTGATCCTGAAAATGAATTTCTTTAGTGATTTGCTTAAAAGTGGGTCTGAGTTTAATATAAAGCCGCCGAAAGCTGGGAAGTCGTAGCTTCTTCATAAGCCCTAAGATGAGCTGAACCCGTCTTGGGCAGTCTAAGAGCCTTCAGAAACACTATGAGTCGCGTGTTACGTCTAGGCGGTTTATCGCAATATTTTGAACATCGCCTGATAAAAACACATGAGACAAACTTTATGCGACAAATTTTATCTGAAGAATATCATAAACGACAGATTCATATGAAATTCACTTGAGCCTCAGTAGTATACTAGAGAGCGTACGTCACTTGCTATTGTTACCCTGTGAGCAGTTCTTCTCAGGATACTTGATCTCTCACCTCTTAGCGGTAGCCCCAGTAGTATAGTAGAGAGCGTCAGAGCAGTAAGATTCCTACGTAACTCACACAGCTGCTGCATCATGTTAGAATAAACTGCAGTGCTAGTGGGTAGACTGGAACCAAAGAAATACGGGAAAACTGAATTCCTGTACAGTCTGCTGCCTGCATGATGCCGCACCAAAAGATTCGTGCTTCAAAGCGAGCAACGGCTTAACTTTATGAGTGAAGATAGAACATTGGGTACCTCTTGCCAAGTGAAGCACTGGTGCGGTAATAATACAGTACTTTAGTGGCTAGTCATGAGCGCAAAACCTACGGTTTCTAAATATTCAGATATTCAACCATGTTTTACTACTCTACATCGTTTTGCGCTTACGTCCGGCTAATGCTTCTACGCTGGAGCTTTGTTTGGCATTCTAAACTTTGGCGGAAAACGGCTAGTAATCGATTGTCGTTTGTCTGCTTTAGATGTGATTAAAACTAAGTGAACGAGCCAAACACTGTATGCTCTTCGTGTAAGCCATATTACCCCAAGTATGTGATTTTGTTTATTACCCGAAATATCCATTAAGAACAACGACTGTGTACCAAACGGAGTCGAACTGTATGATTATCTAGATCATGGTTTAATCTCTGAAACTGACCTCGTGATAACTGCTTGTCTCGACTTTTTATCAAAATATAGATATTGTTAAGCGAAGGCAAATAACAATTGTAACAGCCCAAACAGCTGCAACTTCGGGTAATGTGGTGACTTGAAAAGGAGGCGCATACTACATATTTGCATATGTTGCGCATTATAATTATCTGTAGTTTGAAAACCAAATAGGGATTAGCCGGCCCTTTTCATCTATCTTTTGTCATTTTGAAAAAGACATCAAAGTTAGAAACAAGCTGCGTTTTTCGCTATTCTGAACGCGCAGTGATTAAAATTTCTAAAGAACATCAAACCTGTCAGAATAATAGCATGCTGATGCACATTTGGAGATAATTTTTACAACCAGCTGCACAATTTTCAAAACCACGAGTCACCTGTCTAGGGCCTCACTTTACTGGATTCGAATGGATGCCCAAGCACGTACGGATCTGTTGTATAACACAATTTTGAAACGGACCGATTTAAAAAAGTGATAGCCAGCTATCGTAGATCGTTGCTTTTGTTGTGACACCGTTTAGCTCTTAGAACCCCACTAAACCAACGGGAGAACTTGAGGCGTTTTGGACTGATCAAAGCATCTAGGGTTTGCAAATCAATGGACTGCTGAAGCATTGACGCTTTCAAAATTTTCAGTTTATATCCATCTTAAGGCTCCTTTAGCGTAGTGGTTCAGGTACAGATTTTGGGGTTCAAAACAGCTCTAAACAAGCGAAAAGACTAAACTCGATTCGCCTGACCACAAACTTAATGATTGTTAAATGGAATTCCGAAAGTACATTTTATATGTATTAGAGGGAGTCGATTGTTTCGGGTGCACACAACGTTGTGTTACATGACGTACACAGGTGGTACGGATTTCGTGAACCAAGAATTAAATGCAGCCGCAGATAAACTTTGACGCGGTTTCCGACGAACCCACCAAGTATGCCATCTAGTTCTGTTACCCTCACTTAAGTGAATGTGATGATGATCTCGACATGGAATCGTTATTAGTGTCAGGGAAAACAAGAAAACTGTTTTAGTAGTTCTAGAGAAGAATAACACTATGATCCTCAGGGCATAGCTTGGAGAGTTTTCAACACTACATTCACAGCGAAATCTGTATCTGCCTTATTTCTGCCTAGCATGTCAGATTGATATTTGCCTTACACGTTTGCAACGTAGAGCTTTAATCATCTGTCTTTATACCAGCCGCCGGATTCCTCAAATTGTTTTACCTTTCTTCATCGTATCATCGGAATGCCTTCTTTTTTCAAACACTACGACAAGACAAGTTGAAAAGGTTTGTCTGCTGCTTAATTGGACAGATCGTTGTAACAAGGGTAGTTTAGATGCTCACAAATTGCAGCCTGCGCTTTGAATCCACAGTGTGCAAACAACAGAGGCCACAGGAATTTGACTTTAATAGTGGTTTTATTCTGTCATTGGAACTGATCTATGAAGTGCCCAGAATCCCTGTAAAGCTGTCTTTGTTGCGAATCGTCGCCAGTACATATCTCACGAAACCTAGAGTTTCGAACCAACACACTTGAAGGCAGAGTTCGGACACTCGACCGTTGGGTTATCGGCGGCTGCTCATAAATGTGATTAGCTCCCACTTAGTCGATATGGCTGGAGGATAATGAAGAGATCTGGAAATTTTCAGTTGAGATTATATCCTTCCATATCCGAGAAAGACTGTTTTCACAATACGATTGAAACTTCGACCTGTATGCTTATCTGAATATCGATTTGATTTTGGCGGAGGAGGGACTCACCTGGAAATCAAGCGAAACTCTCCACTATGAATTTCTGATGCAACTGAATATGCTGCACCAGACCATTTCATATTTAAGTTAGTATGAGCCATGAAATGTATAGGCACATCATACCAATTATAAGGTTACTGAAGAATGTTTAACAGAACACAACCAGTTTTGGGGGCTCTTTGGGGTTCATCAGGTAGGTGTAGTCTCCCAGTTTCAGTCAGCCTTATGTTCTACTTGAACCCAGGTAGCGCGAAATTTGAAGAGTCCTCAGCAAGCTTGTGGGTAATATCCTTTATGGAAATATGCTGAAAATGTATTTGTTTCTCAAACCTATGGTGTAAGATTTGTTGGCAAATTTCTGAGGGTAGTTAATTCGTTTCTGTTGTTTTACGCACAGTTGTCACTATTGCTGACGAACAAAAGGCACCCGAATATTTCGATTACTGTGATACCTTGAAAAATCCGAGAAAAACGTTAGTGAATGATAAATTTCATAGAAATGCGTTGGTTTAGCTCGTTATGTAATTATAAAAATTCTGAGACAACTACTGAATCTTTCGGTCAAGAGTATTAAATTCCAGTTCTAGTCATGCTATAAATGATTTTTAAAACAGAAACTTAGTTTCTATATGTTTGCAAGTTACTAAAAGCTTTTCTTTCTGCCTTCCATATATATATATATATTATGCGGCTGGTACTTGAATCGAACTTGCTGTTAGATACTAGTCGGTTCAACGGACATCTGAGAGTATGAAGACTGTTTGCGCGGTCGCACAATGTGGTGCTGAACGATTTTCGTTCTGATGCTAACAGTGGTGGATTGAGGTCGGCAAGCAGGCTTGCAGAGGCCTAAACACGATGGTATAGCAACGGGCATCTGCACAAATTGCCTGTTTGCAATCAAGATACTGACACAGCATCCAATCCCCTTAGGTTTTATCGTAATATCACACCTTCCCAGCAAACTCTCATGTAAGTGTTACTGATGGACGCACATGATCACAACATCTAGCTGGAACTGGTTAACCTGGCGGTAGTATTCTATTCAATAAATTGACCGAACTTGTTGATGCCCGTGCGTCCTTACGGTTTCTCAAGGAGAACATTTTCAAAACTAAACGCCAAAATGCACTGACCTCAACTCAATAATCACGATCAACACCACCATTACTACACTAGTCATCGTCAAGATGGGTAGCAATTCTGGTGGCAAACTGTTATACAACTATCGAGAAGGAAGCGATAGTGGATATGACCAGATGGATGAAGTCTCACCACGAAAAGTCAAATGTTCCCCAAACAACCGTCAACAGCACGGTGCTTGCATATTACGACAGCATTTTAATTGATAACTGCACACGACAAAAGCTAGGACACCACAGCGGACAAATCTTACGCGATAGTATTCCCATAATTGGGATCAGCCTCATGCCCTACAGCACTGACAGCCAATCGCATTGACCGATCCAGAAAAGCATGAAAATCCCATAATTCTCAGCTTAACAGCCCAGCCCTGCTCACTACCGGATTTCTCCATCTTAACCATTGTCGGGCTGACACAATCGTCGATCTCGGGTCTGCCTTACTTCTCAAACTGAACCTACCTGGAGGTGTTCACTCATCTGCGAAATAAGTTGGCGTCAAATCATACTCATCTGTCAACTCCAAAACGATTTGTTTGCTTGCATATTATATTGTGCGCTAGCATGTCACGGCCCAGTAAACCTTGCATCGAAGTTTGTTTGATGTGGAGTCCAGTCTAGTTATCTAATGGTAGTTGAGCAACGTATTTTGACAAGCTTTGTCCGCTGCTGTTGGATTCCGATCCATTTTGAAGGACTCTCCAACGGACAACTTCATCCGTTGGTAAGATGCAACCTGCTAGAGTCAGATACGCTATTGGGTTGTCGCTGACCGAAGTTCTAGTAGACATCCATTGTTTCCGTACCACAAATGACCAAGCCTGTCAAATTTATACTGCCTACACTTTGTCTTAGTTTCAGGGAGATTCGTTGGTTAAGGCAAAGATTACGCAATTTGGGCTATAAAATTCATGTCCTGAAAGTGATCCCAACCAGTAGCAGTTATTCGGCTGCTAATTCAACTGAAGCAATCAATAAACTCAGATGAAAGCAAGAGTTTTGGAAATCCTGTGGCACCAAGCTGTATCCCAAAGGTGGCATAACCATACACGGACAAAGAACTACTGATATCCCATCTCGTTCGGACTTGGAATAACAAATAATAGCAAAACATTTCTGATGTTGCTTACGCTGCTGCGACGTCAATGTCATCATCATCATAATTATCAGCCGTAAGAACCGCCTAACTATTTGTCGTACAGTGATTGTAGCTGCCACAGTTCAATCCACCGATGAATGGGGAGCAAGGAGCTGGTAAATTGGCGCGTAAATACAGGACTGTCAGTGGACTGTTGAGTGAGGCGATTGGGAAGGGAGCTATGCAGTGGTGGTAATAGCTTGGATGCACAAGCGCCATTGAGGGCGCGACTGTGCTATGTCTGACAATGTCTCTAACCACTGATATGGCCGGCGTGGGGTCCCCATTCAGGAAAAAAGCAATGACCAGCGCTGCTGAGTTTGCTGGTAATGGCTTTTATATTTCAAGATTTAGATCCATGGCTTATTGGCGTCAGTGAAAAAAAGTAATCTAACGAGGGAAGGAGAATAATCCTGGTGACCTCAGTTTTCCACTGATCACATCCACCGGTATAAAGATACAGGGCGCGAATTATGTTTTTGAACCCCAATGACATTCGCTCCATACGTAAAATCAATATTTTTGTTCGTTCATTTTGCTCAACGTGATCTTCTGTCTTCTATTCGGCTGATACTGTAAAGACTTTTGACATCTAGGATCATCAGAAAACTACTCCGTTGACCGAAAACAGTGGGGCTTGAAAAACATGTTTAGAAGTTTGAGGCTACCTGTGACGGGGGCGTGTGGAATACAGACGGACCGGATAAGCATGCTCAGTAACGTAACGTCAAACGTGGGCGATAACTTTAGCCGCCATCCAAGTTGGTTACCCATTTAGAACAATTTAGATTGCAGCTGCGTGTACTTCGCACCGGATAAGCTCAGTAACGTAACGTCAAACGTGGGCGATAACTTTAGCCGCCATCCAAGTTGGTTACCCATTTAGAACAATTTAGATTGCTTGCAGGTGTACTTCGCAATTTCCGTGAAATTTGGGTTTAAGTGGGACACAAATTTGACGGGCAATCTGAAACTGCGTTTATATTGTGGGACCTAAAAAACAAGGACCCAGTCGTGGAATGTCATTGTTTTAATCACCCTTAGATGCAAGAGGGTCCGTCAGGGAAATAACCTTAATCTTGTTTAGCACTGACGGTGAGTGCCGCTTCCAGGTCAATATGCACTTTGGAAAGCCAGATAGAGTAATGGGTACGTTCAACTCAGATTACTTGTTCTTGAGGGTAGGACGAAGTCTCCGTACATTTTGACCGAATTTGACGATCAGCGACTAATCTTATTGTAAATACTGCCCCAATTTCTCAACCATATGTTGTCTTGCTGCCGTTAGCAGTTCATTGACGATTCACCTTGGTTATTCGTAACATTTGGCACAAAACAACTGATTAAATCTGGTATCAATTTATAACTGATCGATTTGAGGTATGCAGGATCATGCGCGAAAACAGTCGTGACCGTGTTTTGTCTTCAGAGCATATTATACCTTTTTTATCCCAACCGACTTGCTGAGATTTTCAGTCTTTCTTTTCTGCACTCGAGCACTGCCGAAGGACCTTATTTCCATGATCCTAAGGCTACTAAGTAGCCATCTTTTCTAGGCATAAGGTTTAAGCTACTGGAACAAGTAATCATCAGGGGTTACAATTTCTCCAGTGAAAAAAGAAATCGGTCCTCTTTACCCCTTTCAAACGGTATCGTAAGCTTGTGCAAGCGAGTATTTTGTCTCTGATGGAGCTGTACACCATGGAATAACCAGCACATTGGGATGCAAAATGAAGTACGTTTGTTGTTGCGCTCTTCTAGTCTGAAGAAACGGTATAAAACTTCTAAATATGAGGATGCGGCCAAAATAGTTATTGTGCGTATCTGTTACGGAGTAGACTGCCACCTTAGTTATCGTCTTATGTTCTACACACTTCTTCTAAAGTTGGCAGGTAGACAGTTTCGGTCCTTCGCCTAACCGGTTTACTCACTGCATTGTCCTGTTCTTTGCGGGCACGAGATGCTGTCAACCCCGTTTATGATGAACGGCGACGAGATCACTAAAGATTTCTCATCGTCACGCTAAGGCATGAAATAGAAAGACACATAAGTCTAGCCTGAGTTGAAACACAGATGCGTAACTCATAGAGTCCAAAGCCTTGAACGAGATAATTTATGGCAATTTTGTGAGTCTATTGTGGTGGCTGGTAAATTTGCGAAATATTCGTTTATTGTTGACTAAGCCTGTAGAATGCTTCCATGAAAATCGAATATCTATAGGTATGCAAGCATCTCTATCTATGCACGAATTGAGAGAAGTGTCTACCAAATTTTTATGAGCTTCAAGTTGTCGAGTCACTGGTTACTCAGTGGTATTTGAAACCTGCTAAATCCCTACAGCTTGTATTTTTGATTCATACAAACGCATCAGACTTGAAAAAAGAAATCAAATTATACAGTGTTCAGTTGTTTACCTCTAGTAAGGCACATCTGAGCTGCATGAGATAAATTAGTTTGTAATTGACGTTTTGTCCCACAAATGAGGTCAGTATATCTTGAAAGGTCGAGAAGCAGTGTACAGCTGCTTTATTGGGGATCATCAGCAGTGCGCATCTCACGAAGTTCCAGGGAGCCTCAAACCCACGCTCTCCTGGTTAATAGTTTGGATAGTTAATCGCTCGGTCGAGTGCATCTTGCTGAGTTGTCTGTAGGGGCCAAATTCAGGGAATTAATAGGTGACACCAAAACATCGCATCCGTCCAGAAACCAATAAAATGATTGTGCCTTTTAAAGCAATTGAAATCTTCGTGCACTTTTGTCTTATGTACAGAGCACTGGAATCCGAATAAACTTTACTACTTACACTGGAAATGAATCTCTCAGCAAACGGAACTCCGTGAAACACACTTGGGGAACCAATTTTATTGGCTAAAATGTTGCTTATGGTCCGGTTTGGCCCATTTATACACAATTTACTTGTGAATTAGTGGACCTTTAGCAACCGGGGGTGATCAAGTTTCATTAGTATTCTTAACCACCTTGTTCTAGAACAAGCAAACCAGAGTGTGGCAAAGGCTACCAGGCAAGAGTTTTTAAATCTAGGGGACAACTTCGCTACATGATTTATTACAACAATCAGAAATAGCCAACAATGTTGTGGACTCGAAGACCACCTAAAAAACTCGATATAGATGAGGCAAAGGAGTTTCAAGTAAGCATACGCTTAGTGCTAAGTCGGCCTAGCAACTTTCCAGATTATCTTACGATACTTTATTTTCAAGCAAGTCATCTGGGTTTTTTTCAGTGCATGCCGTTTTGCATAAGTTACTCAACACTTGGTGAAATTTCGGAGAAACATACTACTGAGGAAAAGCACTTAAATTCTATAATTGGAGCAGCAGTTACAACATTTTCTCAACCATATTATGTTAATTGCGGCCGAGTTCAGCAGTAAAATTGTTCCCACCACAAATATAGTCACACCTCTCTTGTGCGATGACATGTAAAACAGACTGCCGCCTCAGCCTACTTGACGACTTACATTACCCCGATCGGAACAAGAGCAACTCGCGTTCATTGGATCGTCCCAGTCATATTAAAAAACCTTTTCATGGCCCTGTTGCAAATGTGACCGGTAATAATAAAAATGCTAATACTACAACTGATAGTAAATGCCTATGATGATGATGCCTCTAATATGACGGGAAAATTTGTAAATGGAACACAGCCACAGTGGTTTATTTAACCACTTGGTTTAATAGAACAAGGAGACGTTCTAGTGTATATAAACTGATCCATTTTAGTAATTGGGGTTCGAATGCCGACGACTTCTTTTGGGAAGATATCAATTTTAGCTTATCTGAAAAGATCAGAGTAAGATCGCACCTATGAGGATGATGTTTTGTTTACAACCTGTAATAGTGAAACAAGAAGTACTGGAGGTAGCATACATATTATGTCATTTGAAGGCTGGTAAATTATCACATTCTGTGGATTCGTTATGTCCAAATTGATATATCTCCTAGTTGCACAGTTGGACAATGGAGTTTTTGGCGGCGCAAAAATTTACCCTAAATTTAGCGCCCACGTCCCACGAAAGCTTTAGGATTTAAGCTGTATTAGAGAAGTAAATTTCTCCCATACTATTAAAAAATACTAGCCCTAATTACCCCTGCTAGGTAAAGATGCCCTCGAATCAGAAGCAGTCAATTTTTAACTTAACGGTTCACTAGTACGTTGATTGATGGTTAAGTTGCATCGTTTACCTTAGGGCGACGGTCTGCTAATCAGCACATCTCCGACATGCTTGCAGCTGTTTATCAGCTGGTAAGGGGCAGCAAATTTGTGAATAGATTTGGTAGTTTTTAATGATGCAACCTTGTCTTAAAGCATCAAAAAATAGTAACGTGCCCCACTGTGGGACAGTGGTGAGATTTTTCAGCTGTATGAAGCTGATACATGACCATATATCATTTGGCCGCCTGTTGTGGATAACAGTTCATCCGCATATTTAGTCCGGAATCTGATTGACATAAGCCACTGCGTAGCTACACTTTCAAAGCACCACAAATCAGTTACCGGTAACATAACTGCAGGCTGCACGTGAGCTCAGTGATTTCAAAAATTGCCCATGCCTGCTCGTTTTCAGACAAAACGACATCAGTGCAATATCTCGTATTTTTTAACAGCAAGTAATTTATAATATGTGTAGTCCGGTGAACTCTAATGGATACGATCGTAAAAATGTTTTTATGTCCATTTTAGACACCAATATAGTGAGTGACTGGCATGCAGCTGAGAAAAACTCGAAACGTACACCGTAATCAAAGTCATTCACAGCAGAGGAACCTACCAGAACACACTTCCAGCTGGACGTCCACGGACGATCTGCAGAGATAAATAGCTAGCTTAGTTTCCCACCTGTCAACTAGATTGATTGCACCACGTTTGTTATTATCAAGCTTTATTTCTTCTACAAAAACTGCATGATTATTGTTGCTCTTGTCGCAGTAAAAGTGCGGTGAGAACCTCAGCCGTTGACGGAGTGACTAACGTCTGGTGTCTGTAACAGGTCTCACTCAGCTTGAAATAAGGGAAGCCTTTCAGATAGAGACCATCCATTTGACCCGATTGTATAACTAGTCCTTTCTGGAAGATCGCTCCTCTGCCTAAAATGATAGCTAGATTAAAACCTTCCATGAACATTACGTTTTTCAAGAAATCCATAATAATCGTTCGTATTTGGCATTGCTCCTACATGTTGATTCCGTTAAGGGGGCGATTCCTGCAAAACAGTCGCAACATTATACTGCAAACCCAAAGCCCAAATGCTTTATCGGAATTAAGTATCTTGCAGCCTCTTTCTCTGGTCTTAAAACAGTCCTAGTTTCATGTTAGTCACCGTTTTACGATTTTTGGAATAGCATGATTTGTCATCCTCAGGCTTTACATGCGGTTAGAAAGGTTTACGGTGATTAAGTGAACATAAATCTTCTGACAAAACGTTTTTGGGGGTGTTTATGCATAGTTATAGACCTCCAGTCTATAATAGTCTAGCAATATAAGAATTACCTTTCACGTTGTAGGCATGTTTACTAAAAAACCACCCGTTATTTCAAACCAAGTAACACCGATTCGAATGTCAAAATCTCGATGTTTTTTGCTCGATTCATTAGAATAAACTATTTGCAGGGTCAAACTGAGAGCCAGTAAGAAGTTAGAATTTATGCTAGAGAATTGTCCAAGAGGACTCGCTGGTAGTGAAAGTATTTCGAAGGGGTGAACTTGCGTAGTACTCTCATGAAAGTGAGGGAAACGCACAGTACTGCAATTTATTCGTTATTTGGACCAGACCAAGTAGACTAACCATCGTGAAACTAAAATTCATGACATAGCTCATGACTTTACGTACGTTATTAAAGGAAAGGGATCAACTCATCGTACTGCAAGTCTGGCGGTCATGCTCATCGGACGTTGCTAATGTGAAAAAGCGTGCAAAACATGACCGTCAAACATTTTCGTTGTCCTCAGTTGTCAGTAATCTCAAGTTCAGATTTTTAAGGAGAAACTCCCGTGGAGAGTTTGTCAGGTTCCAAGGGCAAGGAACACCAGAACATACTGAAGGGTTTTCTCAAGGCAGAAGTTGTATTCAAATGCAGAATTTAAAGGAAGTACTTTGTGTTGCAATTACCTTTGTTTTCATTGCACTACTGTGGTTTTCTAGCTTTGTGGCCCCAAACTTATGAAGAGTAAACTTCTGTGTTTGCTTAGAACAACCCATAAATACGTTCATTATTATTATTAATAATAGTAGTATTTTCATTATTTGGCTACGTTGTCAGTTACACGGTTGGTCATAAGTTTAAATGAATCGGTTTGAATTTCTTCCTTCCAACATAAAAAATTTGAACACTGTCAACTTTGCAAGCGTGCCAACGGGCAAAAGCGAATTCAGCTCCGAAAAGCAATCAAACGTTCGATAATACTTTGGTTAGTAAATGATGCTCCGTCTTCCATTGGGTTTGAAAAAAACTATAACACTTAATTCTGCGTATCTTCGGAAGTTCTGTGGGTCATCCCTCACAGGAGTCATTATATCTGTAAATTTGTTTCCGGTTGGAAAAACTGAAAATGCTTCACTGTTTGTCGGTGGGATTAAGTAACATCCAGTGAGTAAAGTGCATTGATTCTAAAAGGCTAAAAGAAGCTGGCTAATAATGTCAAAGTTGAAAGCAAAGTAAAAAGAGTGAACCACTTCGTTTTGGAAACACATATGTAGTCATCAGCTAAAACCATATCCCAAAGTCTATCTGATGTACGGTTAGCAGCAGCATATTGGCGGGATACAAATATGCAGGAATAAGAAGACGTGACTAACAGAACCAAAGTTTCTTACTTTTAAGAGAACCTTTGAGGTCACATGGTCATCAACGTAACGTATGTGAGCATTTTTTAAATCTCGTAGTTTTTTTATTGTTGGACCAGGATCAATGAATCACGCTCTATCAAACAAACAATATTAGGTTGTTTTTCTCTTACGGGATGAGCCACATTTATGCGCAGTATAATGGATCATACACGTAATAAATCGTTTCCAATTGTGTGATAACGTATGAAAGGTCACCGGACAGAATTAAAATTATCCACTGGACTTAAATACTGAGTACATGCTATCCTGTACATACATGTGTAGGAGCAAATAAGGAAAACCTCGAATGACCTAAATGCCCATAGACATCAGTAAAATGTCGCCACCTAGCAAAATTCAGACTTCTTTACAGAGTTTACATGAGGGCTTTGGATTGTTTTGCAGTTTTATGACTGTCTAAATAGGTTAATGAATGACCAGAACCAATTGGTTTGAATGAACTTCGCTTCGTCCTAACAGGCTGGTAAATTTGCTTTGAGGGAAGACAAAGTAATTTCTGTGTTGGGGAATATGTAGGTCCACTCTCAGAATTTCCATAAATGGACAGTAAGGCTAGTGACCAGGCTTTCTATTGCAGCTAATTTTAAGGATAATTAAATTGGTTGCATACACGTTGCATCCTTTTCCAAAATGCAGTATTTAGCTTCATCTAACGACCTGATGTTTCGGTAAGTTGGTAGCATGCAAATACTCGTAAGAGAACCCACGCATCTGCTCCGATTTATTTACTGACTTGCGAGTAGCTGACTTTTCTGTTGATACTTTTAACGTCGGTTTCGGTAAGTGCAGCTATGATAACATTGGTTTTTTTTGGAATCTGTGGAGTACCTTTGAGGTATTGTGTATTTTTTTTATGTGTGTTTTTTACGTGTGATCCCAGTTGGCAAAGCTCTAAAAAGGCCATGCATAAGAAACTCAGCTGATGGTAAATACGGACATGAGGGGCATTTTTTAATCAAAATAAAGTTCTGTATTGCCTTGATTCCGTTTTGGTTGGTGAACTAAAGGAAATAAATCGTGAATTTATTCACACAAGAAATGAGAACCCTGAAAATTTTGAGTCTGCAGATTAAAAGTAATATTCTCACAAGCTGTGCACAACGCCGTCGCAGCCGAAGTGGGATTCCAGCGATAGCCTTTCCGAAAGAATACTCTTCAGGGTCAGAAAGATATAAACTGCGGGTCTTGCCTAGACTGAAGCGTTTTGCCATTTATAGTTGTCAAACAATTCTCCGTTCCGTGAATCACCCTAACCTATGGCGAAAGGCAGAGAAGTTTTGTATAGTAATTTTGAAGCAGTAGCATAAGTTCTTCAAATAATGTGAAGGAAAATTGAACGTTTACCCAATTCGTCAAAAGCAGGACACTAGAATTTTGCCGAAAGTGAGGAGTTGGTGGCCAAAATACACTAATATTACGTTGGATAAGAGGTTGGCGATAGAATCGGATATTGGTGTAGATTGTTACTAACCATTTGCGGTGATATCCTCGTCTGAAAATCTGAGAGCTAGTAGTCAACAGACACATTTGCCAAACCATTACATCCTTATTTTGACATCATTGTTATCAGTGTGTTCATTATTACACGGTTATCTACGGACTTATCTGGATCCTCTGAAATACGTTGAAGTCATTTGAGATGTCCTGTAAGGAGAAGAAAAAATCACTGTCAACAGGCACTCATATGCAAGATGGAGAGGGGAGTCTAATCAAGGTTCCAGGTCTGAGTAATTGCCGACTCAAATAAATCAGTTAAAATTTTGCAGGAATTTATTCGAAGCGACTTAAAAGCTCATCATCAGAAACCGAAAAGTTAGCGTTCCGAAGTTTCATCCAATTCACTGTTTAATTTACGGATGCTCAAGAAACAAATTTTGCCCACTCTTCCAAGTTTTTACCAAACGAGGATAGGTTTTAATTAGACAGAAGACTGAAACAAGTAGAAAATTTATTTGCGATATATATTTATACATATGAGATTGTATAAATTTTAAAAAGCCTATTTCTTTGCCAAAGAGGGACTGTATGAATTAGACACAGAACTGATTACAAAGATAACAGGTAGCACCTGTGAGCATAACAGCACGGAACACTAAACACCAGCACGACCGAAAATCCTAATAAAAGTTAGTGTAAATCAGAGAATCGCCTTCAATACGCCAACCAAAATATGATTCAGAGCCCTTCTTGATTCTTTTGCCCTGGAACGCCGAAAGAGTGAGAGAAGGAGCAAGGAATGAATAAATTTTAACCACGTCAAATTTTACCATCGCGAGGTTCAGTCTATGCCAGTTATTTAGATGATTAGAATATTTGGAACAAATCATGGCTTTGGTTATCAGGTGATCTTAAATTAGTACTTACGCTCTAGGGACGTGCCTATAGACCAAAAATGGAATTAAGAATAACTTAAGCAAGAATTTGGGATTGACGGCGCTGCGCATCAGAAATGTATAAAACTGCTGGCGTTTTTTGGCATATTTCCATATTATTATGAGGAAACCCAGTGACTCATGACTTCAAAAAACACATCGATTAAAAATCAAACCCATGAGCGCTTTCGTTTTCAGGATTTATGAACACAAATTGTGTAAAACAGGCTCGTGTAAGATCTGTGTATCTAGCTTTCAGAGTGGCTTCACAAATTTGATTTGGCGACACCAAAGACCATTTAGCTGTACTTTATTAGGTTGAATAGCATTGTGTCTAAAACTTATTCGTTCTTTTGTTGAATTAATCACTGATTGAGCTCTGACGCCATGGAAAAGTAAATATTTTATACACTGACTGCTATAGAGTACTCCTTTTAATATAAATTGGGTTGAGAGAGAACTGCAGTTTGACCGACTCACCACCAAACCAGATGTAGACAAAGTCAGTATTCAACAACTTAGCACACACAAATCAATGTGTTGCTTTGTTTGACTTTGCAGTATTGTTGTCTGCCAGTAACAATCACTGATCGTCTCAAGTATCCTGAATTTAAAAATCCCAATGACATATCCTTTTCGGTGCTGCCCGCATTTATTATTCAGACAGATGTAGTACCATTGACTGATAGTATCCGGCTGAAAACGATTTCACCATTCCCTCTATTTCTTTATCCGACCAACTGAAATGAAAGTACTATTGAAGCCTAATGACATCGTAGCTTTCTTCTTGGTCCAGTAGGACGACAGAAACAGTCCGGAATAGCGTCTCAAAGGTGTGGTACATTACTACTGATCAGCTTCCGCATATGGTTGATCATAATTGCCGATACCTCTGGCCTTAAGTGAAAAATATTGGTGACAAAGCTAACACTACGCCCTATTTATCGAATGAGCCACACGAACTTTTGATTTGAGAATGTCCAAGCTTAGAAATGGAAAAAAGAATTAGCACAAAATGCTCAAAAAACTATAAGGCAAGAATTTAGACAATGTACTATCTTACGTGGCCACTGGTGTCTGTGATTGGGCAGAAGGAGGTAATAGAGCAATCCTTGATTTATCCATATCAGAAGCAAATTTACGCTCCGTCCCTTCAAAATGCTGAACGCGGAACACCGCAGTAACAAGGCATAGTTGCAAATGTTCTTCGCGCCAAGATTGATTTGGCGAATCACTGAACCAACAACGAAACTTTTACATTGCAGTTCCTAAAAGCTATTTTAAGTTATTTACAGACACTCTGAAGTCAGAGCCGCTAAAAATATAGTTAAAATTCTTGGTGGTGTGGTGCTTTCACGTGATGATGACGCAGTTAGATAGCTCGTGCTTCTGCCGTTCTTGTTTATGAACCATGATCGAAATGCCGCTTTTGAAAATATTACGTTGGATCTTGAGCGAGATATTGGCCTGCAGACTGAAGATCGCTTAGGTTTCCCCAGTAGTAGTAGGGTACGTTTGATGTGATGCGTATTGGAAGGCAATTTATACACCGACATTCAATAGATACTGATCGGATGGAATTATCCTAAATGAAAGGAAATTAACAACCTTCAGTGAAGAACTCGTGCGGGGAAAAATGTTTAGGGTTTTTGCGTACTGAGTGTGTGATAAACGGGCTTGATTACCACTGAATTTGTCTCAGTAAATCACTGGTGCGTACACCAGTCTCAGCTTGCTACATTCGGTGGCAAGCAAAGATTATCTTCTCTTCTTCGGTTGCACAGATTCAAGCCATTCAAAAACGAGTAAATTAGCAAACTCTGGAAAGACAAGGATTCATGGATAGGTGGAATCGCTGGCAGGTAATGTTCCCATATTTAAAAACGAGTAAATTAGTAGATATTTTAGTGTACTAGCAAACTCTGGAGAGACAAGGATTCATGGATAGGTAGAATCGCTGGCAGGTAATGTTCCCATATTTTTTAATATCATGACAAGTTTTGTCTCCTAGCAACTGAAGGAATCTGAGTAGACAGCTGACTGAACGCTATCCTAAAAGCTGAGGAGTTAATAACAGCAAAATTCAAGATGCCTATGTGTTTTTCAAGAGGTCGAGATCTGTCTTTTCATTTCGATAGAAAAGCTGATAATTACTCCCGACTGCTTGAATTTAGCATGGCTGTCGCGCGGAGAACAGGCTGCTTTAATATTTGTGGTTCGGATGATGCCTGAAAACATGTTGGTTTATTGTCATGCAAACGTACGAATCCCAACAAAATAATGTTGGAGGACCAAAAATATTCTGCGATGAGAAGATTGAGTAGAATATAAGGTGGACGCATTTGGGCATTTTTTCGGTTTTTGTTTTTTTTCAAACGTATGCCTGATTTGGGCCTGATAACGTTCTTAGTTCAAGAACTCGTGTAAACTAAGCAGATGGCATCTTAAAATAATTTCATATCTAATTAGGCTAAGACTGATTTGACGGTTCTTGAATCACAATCAGAAGTACGGTTTAAGTTCGCACTTGGGTTTTGTTTCAAACGTACGCCTGATTTGGGCCTGATAACGTTCTTAGTTCAAGAACTCGTGTAAACTAAGCAGATGGCATCTTAAAATAATTTCATATCTAATTAGGCTAAGACTGATTTGACGGTTCTTGAATCACAATCAGAAGTACGGTTTAAGTTCGCACAAAATTTTACTTAACCTGTGAAATACGGTCCTTGGCATATTAGGCAGTTGTGATAGTTGATCATTTGCCTGGTCTTAATAACAGGTTATCTTCCTCTTTCCTCGATTATCTGCTATCGAAACCGGTGGCTCTGATAGGAAAAATTAGTGGATGACTTTATCAAAACTGTCCCTCAGAGGTGAGTAGACGCGCACATAATTGCCCTATTTGTTTTGATGAACAGAGGGGATCCGATGGGAATGAAAAACGATTTGAAACGAATGACTCTACTCACAAATATCACCATTTAAATTTTTGTGCAGGAGTGCAACAAAGTCCTTCCAAAAGAGAACCATGACCAGACACCCGGCTACTTTGTCAGCAGTTTTATTTTTCAAATGACTGTTCCATTTTCTGTCACGCCCTAGATGTAACCGACCTAACAACCATTTGTATGCATACAAATATATATACATACATATATTTAAAAATAAAACTGGGCTCTACACCGGCTATCTGGTCTTAAAATTCCCATTAGAAACCATAGGCCTCGTTGTAGTCAGCGGAAGAACTTCAAGCACTGTGAAAATGTGGCCAATTCAAACTGGACTATGACGTCCCTCTAGATGTTTACACAAGACCAAACCATGGAATTTTGTGTTTACTTAAACATTGTAGACTTTACAAACGAATAACATAATTCAGCGGTCAAATTAATTGTTCCAATAGCTAGTTCCAACATGTTTTGGGGAATCCAAAGGCAGGATATAAGTACACTGATATGAATCATTTTGCTTGACGCAAAGTTTGTTTTCTTACATCATCACATAATTCAATACGCATTATTGTAGATAATACGGTTTGTCGGTTGATAAACGTTTTCAGCAAGCATGCCTCCATTATGCTTGCGGAGGGATCATCGACAGACCGAGAAGTGTTTTGTCCTCTTTGGGCTTCATTTGGCAGAACAATTCCTGAGTGACAGTCAAACTTTTGTTCTGCTTGAACCCGAATTGTACGAAAGTTGCAAAATTTCATGGTTTGTAAACCAAATTGTTCTTGCAGCAGAACCCCTTGATCCCAGCTCGGCTTCTGGTTAGTGATAAGCTTTAACTAGTTGTGCTGCACAAGCTACGTTTTATATTTCATTTGGGTCGGTGTGTGAAAAATTGCAGCTCATATTTTGACGAGTTTTTGGAATGATTCCAACAAATTTGTGAGAGGTATGTTCCTTCCGGAAAATACAGACCTCTATCAGGAATAAGTGCTTAACTAGGCACAGCGTTTATTATGCAGAGCGTTCGGCAACTTGGACTCAGACGGCTAAACCAAATGTTTTTGTAAGCATACTTATCTAGAAAGATTTTTTGCTTTACTTTCATTCTGTCAAATTTCTATAACCGTGAGTTTCAACGATTGATGAGTTACAGCTACGCAACTTACTTGCAAAACAACGAGAGATAAGTTGACACCAGATGAATGAAGCCGCATGTGACGTGGTATAACCACGTGCTACGGTGAAATACCGGAAAATGTAAACATTTGTTTTGATTTGCTGGAATAGCCACTTTTCTTACGTCAAGTTTTCCGTGGGGCATCCTGCACATCACAGATTAGGAGAATTCGGAGGAGAGGTTGTGATCAATATTGACTCACATTCGAGTTTTTATGATAATACAACAGTCACACATTAACTTTAATTTGAAGCTTAAAAACAGGATGTGGAACAATGTTGCTGATTACTGCGTGTGTTATTGCGAAGCTTCCGCAGGAGGCCACTAACGGTTTGTCATTTTAAAAAATCCTAATATGGCAACCAGCTTTAGTATTTGGCGTAATCTCAGGCTTGCCATCTCATATTTGTTTGACATTGGTTTTCAAGAGCGACACAAAGTTTACGCCGTTGAGAGAATCATAATGAACTCTGATGTACACCATATTTCTTCTGCAGGAGAAATCCGTTCAGATACACAAAGTTTTCAATATTCGTGGTGAGCTTCGTCTAGACAAGTTATCTTTTTTATCCGACACAGAGTCTTGGAACACTTCACCAGAATATGTCAAATGAAGATATTGTCTTCTATGTGCGGTGCTTCTGTCTAGATAGATGTTTCAATAAGCTCGAAGTGCCTCGTGGCCGTTGTGTGATTATCAATTTAATGGCTGTGTTATTAAAAAAGGTGTCAAGTACTACCTTCAGAAATACTCGTAATTTGAGCGCACCGTTCTTGCCTGCTCATGAACTGAAACGTTAGAAACTCGAGAAAACACTTAAGTTTTAAGTTCCACCTGCAGGTGGAATGGACGAACAGTACAAGAATTTTTGTAAGGAATCGTAAGACTGAACACCAATATCCATCAGTCTATCAACATAAGGACAATCGTTCGGAATGTTTTCAGCTGCAATCTATAGTTTGTAAGTTTTTTCAGTATCATCGGCCGGATTGAGATCTTACATTTCTTGACTCAAACTGTGGTGACTACTTTGAGACCCTTTTAATTTGTTGCAGTTCTTTAAACTAGGTGGCATCCCGTATTAGGGCGGCCTATACAATGAATGGTGAACTGGTACAATTATATGAAAAACAGGGATAGTATACAACAAACATAGCGTAACTTTTGTCTCCTATTGTTCCAGAACAACCAAAGTCAGTTTTTTGAGTATTTTATATCATTATTGGGTACTTTAAAAAAGGGCCGTGGCTGCTTTTCTTCAGCAAATCAGAAGATCACACCATCGCAATTTCCAGAGGCTGAACCGTCGTTTTAGCTTTGATGACATTTATCCCATATTTTACAATCTAGCCGCAAAATAACCCGACAAATTATCTGACTAATACATGAATCTGCGTCCAGGTCACTAATAACATCCAGTGAGCCATTTGTTACGTTCAACCATCTGGCCACCGACCCATGGGATTTTCTGAATCACAACTTGTCTTTGTGGGGCATCACTGCTACCTACATGAATCCATAAATGCTTGTCACCTACCGCCTCTACACTTCTCCGTCAGGGACAGCACGGCTTGATCTATAAACCGCCCTTGAGTGATAAAAGCAATGATTATGTTAAAGTTATAAAACCTAATAAATCAATTGAATAAGTAGTAATATAGTATCATGGAACCCCATAATCCTTATTTCTCTCATTACCGTCTCACTGCGACCAGGATTTCACCCAGCATATTCCTTGAGGCTATCGCAGCAAACAAGCATACCCACAAAATTAACGGAGCTCCTTTGGACCAGATTAGTAGTATGTGATAGGAAATGGAATTCCATTCACTACAGCTTGGGCTAGTAAGTTTTTCATCAGTATCACATAATCATAACAGACGTCGCATCATATTACACTATGGTAGAACGTCATATAATTTATTGCAATATCGACATTCAAAACAATGTGTATTGATGGTATACTGTGTACTGTCATCTGATTATAGCATATTTCGTACTACGTTGTGTCCTTGGCTATAAGATAGTACGATTCATTATTATGAAAGGCAACAGTTCAGTCTGATGCAACAATAAAAATATGGTTTGGAAGTTGGTCCTTCTATTCTTGTACAAGAACAAATTAAAAACACGGCGAGGGTTGGCGTATTTACGAGTTTATAATGTGGACTCTATATGTGTAATCGTTGTAGGATCTGACATGTTGGAACGTCTTGTAACCATGTGCTGTTCCCTAATTCTTCGCTGAAAACACCTCAGTAACTCAACGCAATCGCAACATAACTCCCTGGAGTATACTTGGATTATATCCAGCACGCTGCAATAAGTGACGAGTTACAATTAAGTTGGATTACCTACTCGTAATCAAAATAAGGTAATTGCAAACTAAATAGTTTTTGAACATAGCCATGCAAATAATGATATTTTTTCAAAGTCTGTCTGGCACTTTGCAGCAGCGATTATTGTTTTTAAACATCTAGGGAACAAGCAAGGGACAACAACAGTTCTGTTTTGTTCAACCAAGTACAAAAAATTGAACACGTGCATTGGTTCTATGCAAAAAGAATTTCGTTTGGAAATGATCAAATGGTTTTTAACTTCACGTAGTGAGTAACTCAAATTCAGATAAAAAGTTTATGAGCTTTTACTTTCTAATAATGGTGATGGTGAACAAAACAGCTCAAAAATTGAAAACATATAAGGCCAGATACTCCGACGTTTTGCATTGCTTTTCTTGCCATTTAACCATTCGGTTTGACAATGTCTAAGGGTCATTCTTGAGTATGCTATCGGCTTCCCTCTTAGCATTTCTTGAGTTTGTTTGTGGAATACAATTTAGTAAGCCTCTATGTATACGAAGTTAGAATAATTGTCTAACACTTTCCGCTGATCAATCGGATCACTTGGTAGAAACTAACATATCGAACCACTGGAGACACCTTCCAGCATCATAAAGCGGCTATCACCGAAAAATAGAGCTTCATCCACCGCTACTGCTGAAATTATACAAGTGGCTTTCACCATGGTGAGAGCACACCATTTTTTCACCTATGTCAATGAATTCCTGCACCCTAAAGTCTATGGGCGGTATCACTCCTCCCGGACCTCTTACTCCAAGTTATTTCACAAATGTAGTGGTGTAGATGGGAGAACCAGATTGTGGCCAGAAGTAAGTTAGTCGTATGTCCGATTCGCTTCTCCCGACTGAAGTATGAAAATCTTGGGTCATTAGGCGTGGGATCAGCACTACGAATGACCCTGAGGAATCGTAGGATACGTGAACTCTAGAGATTCATTAGGTATATGGAGGCAGCGTACGATTACTTTTGAATTGTAGCCTACAGCAATTCCACTTTCAGGGTAAAATGTGGGTTGGAAGCCGACATTCATCTCAACAAGCTAAGCTGTTTTTAATAACCAGTATATCTAATGGAATTTCCTTCAAATGTCACTTACAGATGGCCAACAGCGAACGCCATTGTAAGCTGAGCTAAATCTGTCTGCCAACCTGTCTCTTACATACTATCGTCATGTGCTGCTTGAATCAAAGCCGTTAATTCCTTGCTTTTTTGTCATACGGGCTTGAAATGGCGAAAACCACTATTCTGTCGATACGACTTGTTTGCGAAAGCTACAGCAACGCTCCGTGAAACCGATTGTGTTCGGTGATTTTAAGATCGCACGAAAAATGTTGCAACGGTCATTCAGATGAGACTCTCTTCGCGCTGACTATGTAACTGCTAACAGGTGGCCGACAGACAGGTCAACCGACATTTTCAAGGGATGGCCCACTCAGGTAGCACAGCTATTATAGTTCCCCTATCCGCTAGAATCCAACAAAAGTTTTTTTGCAATAGACGTCCGAACACATCCATGCGTAACAAGCTCTTGTCTCATGCGAAACTCTGATTTGCGCACTCGCTTGAAAGTAACGGGTAGAGTCACCCAAGTACCAAATTTTGCGTGGGCCAGCCTATGCACCTCTCGCTTTTGGTGTCCGTCGACTAAAAAAGAGTCAGATTGCGAAAAGAGTATGATGTGGTGTAAATGCATTGGAATTTGCAACTCATCAGGACATCATTTTACACCAAAAGACGATAAAGTTGCTACAATGACACCT
The DNA here is from genome assembly GCF_000715545.1 of Opisthorchis viverrini. Lineage (NCBI taxonomy): Eukaryota > Metazoa > Platyhelminthes > Trematoda > Opisthorchiida > Opisthorchiidae > Opisthorchis > Opisthorchis viverrini. The sequence continues at coordinate 24,642 of NW_008751704.1, read as the reverse complement.
CAAAAAGCGACTCTGTTACCTACTGAAATTATTATCAGAACGTCCTGATTTTGAGTGATGAAGAAAATTCAGGGAGAAAAAGTGTGGACAGCAGATCATGCAGGTGTCTACATCTGATTAACTCCGATAGTATTTAATGGTTTCCTTAAAGTAAAACGCGAATGCTTTCTCAAATTTTTCCTTCAATACGAATGCTTGGCTGCTATTGCAATATTTAGCTCAACAACCATTTCATACTGTTGGGAACGTTCTCCTATTCGTTTTGTTCAAATATTATTTTTTTATCAGAATCACGAAATGAGTGGCTTAGATGAGCTGAGGTTAATAAATTAGTTCGCTATATTCATCTTTCTTATTCGGACTGACCTCCCTCGGTAGCCTCTTTCTCTACACTGCCCGAAACAGATTACTGTTTGATAGTACTGGCTAATTATTTTTCCACTGTCGGGAATAGATGTATGAGGGGATAAACGTTCCGGATTTCCTCAGTGTGTGCCTCTCCCAGAAGTAGTTAGATATTCACAAAGGAAACCTTGCAACTTTTCGCTTGAGATATATGAGGCATTCGAAGCTGAATATGAAAAAATAAGAAAACACCGCCTCTGTGATCATTTATGGCATAAAGCGTACTAGGTGTAATCAATTCTGAGGCGTCTTGAAGGCACGATATTTCCCAGTGATTTCTTCATCATCAGCCAGCCAGAAGTCACGGTAGTCAGAGGAGACGTTACTAAAAACTGGGATTCATGGGATAAGTGAAACAACGTACTTTGAGTCCATGAGTTCTCGTGGCACATCACGGTTTGCTTTGTAATAGTTCGTATTTATAACCACACATCAAACGCAGGAAAAGTGGGTAAAAGTCAACAGTACCATTCTGACAGCCGTTTTTGCCTCAAACCGCAGCCAAAATGATTCGTTATTAGGATTTGTATATCTATTTTGATTTTTATGCAGTTTGTTTGCTTTTATATGGCACATTTAACTATAAACTGGTTTTTTTATTTCCCTTACCGAGGTGACACAGCTGTTGACCTTTTTGAAAGTTTTGCACCATAGTTCATTTGAACTGAGAGGCAGACTGGGGCAGGTTATTCACACGCATTTTTGTTGATATATTTATGCAATTATGTATATATATATATATATATATGATGCGTTCCAACGTTTGGTATCCAAGAGCATTTGTACTACGGAGAGTTAACCGATAATGGAATACAAAAAAAAATCAAATGGGCTTCCGTCACACATCGGGTTTTCTCATGTGATTGTATTCATAATGTTTGGATAAAGTGGCTCGGGATGAATATGGTTCATTGTACCTGCCGACCCAATGGAGGTGAGCGGTGCCCGTCTCAGTGCGGTGATAAGTTAGCAGGTACTGTAGCACAAAGTCTACTTTGGAATTTTACCGAAAATAGCAATAGTAAAATATAACAACCAATCTTTAAATTGCGCAAACATCACAAAACCTGTTTATGCATTTAAGTAGTCTAACCGGCAGTAAATTCGACACACGGATGCAACTCAGTCAAGTAATTTAGAAAACCGCGTGTTTTTTCATACAAGTCGATATTAAGTATGAACCTCCATCGCCAGCTATCGTACCTTGCCTTGTTTTATGTACATTACTTGAACACGTAACAATTATCCAATCACTTTACGAAGAAACATTTAATTTAGAACTACATTTAATTAAAACGCCTTCAAATTGCACTACCATCTAATAGCCTAGGAACAAATTCTTCCTGTTTTGAAATGCGGCCTGTCAGCTGGTCAGTCATATAACAGTTCGTTCTTAAACTTTGGTCTACAGTCCTGTAAAGTTTTTCCATACCGCATTAATAGTCGGTAATGCCCATTGTGACCTTCTATCCCACAGCATTGATTTTAGGGTTCGACCCAAATCCTATCTCCATGCAATCTTATTTACTTTCATGTTTGTCTTCAGAGAATAACTAGTTTCTGGTAATTTCACTGTCCACCTAAGCCGAGCTAAGCCATTCCTATCATTTAAGAGAAAACAGTAATGGGTAGTTTCAAGGGAATTTCAATGGCTTTTGGAGTATTTCCACTTCAGTTTCATCCTTGATTTTCCGTATATGCGGAAACGGCACCCATTAAATTCTGGGCTGGACATATATTTGAAGCTAGTTTTTTATACGACTGCGGCAAAAACAAACTCAACTTTGTAAGGATGAGGAGGTCATTCTCATTGTACAAAACCACTTACATTTCCATTTGTTCACACTCCAAAAACATTCGAGGTGCTTGTATCCCTCATCTAAACATTACAATCTAGCTTCAGCACACTACCACCCTAGGCTCCTTTACGGTAAACCCCGTAGAGCAATATGTCGATAGGTTGAAGCAATCGTTTGACTTGTTAGTGCATCCAAACAAATTCTGAGATTTAAAATGCAAGAGCATCAAAATCTCTAGTGATACTGTGCGGACGGAGGTCCTGAATTCGGATGAAGTCAGCCAATAATGAACAAGGAATGAACCTCCAGAAGAAACAAGACAAAATAATAAGAAGCCGAGAATTGTTGTCAGTAGCAAACCAAGGAATGTACTTAGAAATCATGAAATATTGATATTCGTAATAAAATTCATTTGGATTTATTAGGTCTGTGTTCTGAGCACTTAAACACAGATATCAAAAGCAGGAGTATTGTTTAGTAAATTAATCATTCCTGGGGATGCTAAATTAAATATCAATCGGGATTTTTTCTGTAAGTTAAGTCAATCTGTACCGAAAAGCTGAGAGGCCCTGCACACCTGTTGGGAACCCTCAGAATTGCTTCTCTCACAAGTCATTATGAAGATATTAAGTGGCTGCCTTCAGGGTGGAATTTGAATACTAAACCGTTTGGTCACAAGAAGAGTGACTAACTCGCACTTTGACAGCATATGACGATACTCGACCTTCAGTCGAGGAGTTCACAACGCACGGCCATGTCCTAAATGGCTGTCTGAGTTAAGGCTTCTTAACGAAATCTTTCGTGCGCTGTGTGACTTTGCACATATGTATGGGTGTGAGTTATTCAACCCATCAATCAGCCACTCGTGACGGAACGGAACGGCCTGGAATGGAACCACTAACCAGTCCGTATTCCCCCGATTCTACCCGAGATTCACACCGATGATGACTCACAATAGGGATGAATCGGCTTTATGGTGCATCTCGGCTTTTCGGCATGGACTAAAATCGACTGAACTTTCCAAAGCGCCTCATACGTAAAATGTTCTTGGATCGAAACAAAAACTACGTGACTGGTGTTACCGAGCACTTTTCAGCACTCCGAGCTCTCGGGTGGAGGATAAAAGACGGGGACACAGTACGCTCAATCTTCATTTCCATTCAAGTAACTACAGTACGAACAATTAATATGCTTGTAGCTTCATGGGTGAAATACCGGCTGGAACACTTTCCTGGTTCTTGTACATTTGTCTAATATTTCTGGTTCTCCTAGTTATGATGAAAAACCCATTTTGAACCAAAACATTCACTCGACATTCCAGAAATGATGTGAAACATTTTCATCCTCCTGACTGAGTGGAGAAAGTAAGCTCTGGCTCATATTCAGGCACATTTATCAGACCTAACTACCACCTACCTGTCAAAATCCATCTTGATAATGACCTTGGTGAAAGTTGAACCTGCGCTGTGCTGACCTATTCAGACACTAGACATGTTCACATCCACAAGGTTTCAAGGTCACATGAGGTGGATTTAAAATGTTGCTAGATAAAAAGGTGCGGGGATTACCACCGGAGGTATTTCAGCGTGTAAATTAGAACACATGCTTCATTTCAACAAGCTGTTGATAACTTAATAAGCCATGCGTTTGTGTGCTAAGATCCAAACAAAAATTTGAATCCCGAAAAAGACTTGCTAATTTCTGAATCCCACAGCTGGTACTGGAAGAACTGGCCATATGCCAAATCTGTTGCCGCTAGTTATCGACAACCAACCGAGATTTTGTTTTATTCAGAACATTCATCCATAATATCACATGCTCCCAAAGTTAGCTGCCCACAGCATCCTTCAAAAACATAAAGTATCAGATATCCTCCGAAGGTTATGCCCCTTGTTAAACATCCACTTTGTTGTCGAAAAAACAGCTACACCTTCTGGATACACGACCCTCACAAAGGTCTTAATTTCTGTTTATGAGGCAATGGTGGAGATCTACAGGGAACTTAGCCTAGACACGCCACGTAAGCCCTCGTGCATCCTATAGACACAAAATAAGTGTTTGCCAATTTCAGACAGTACGAAGACGAATCTCAGAAGAAAGTGCCTGACAAATGACGAGTGCCACCTTGTTACCTCAACCTGATGGCTTCTTATGCAAATTACCTGCTTTTGGAATGTTGTAAAGACTTTAAGACAGGCAACTAATCGTAAGCTTTTCATTGCTACTGGATCTCAGAAGTATAATATGAACAAAACTACGAGTGACCAAATACTGATAAACCCGTCAAAGATAAAACTCCCAAACCTAATTCAATTTCTTTAGCATTTCCTGAACCTGGTGGTCGTTGGCTTGTTCGCTGAGCTGGGCAATTTGATTGCAAACGTTTCATCACCAATCGAGGTGACATGATCAATGCGTTATTGTGAAGCGTAGTAGTGCGTAGCGGTGGGTTGGTGGTTGTCCTGAACCTTTTTCGCCTCAGTGGATGTCCTGCAAAAAAGGGCCTAATGGGTAGTCATAGTGACAGTAAGAGTCGAGCGAACCAACAGGTTAAGCTTGAGATAAATGTGTTCTGTAATTCGGCAAAGTTTAATTTATACCCTAATTTCGAACTTTAACGGAGTATAATTTTTGTCAATTTTTCGTTTTCACACGGTTCTGGTAGTCTGTTAGATTTAATGTGCGGTCAGCCCCGGTCAGTTAATCGAGTTAGTGTGATTTATGCAGGTCATACGTTTACAGACCAGGACAAGTCAGCTAAATAGTTAAACCAACCGATTCATAACCTGGCCTGGTGTGTAATGTAATTACCCAGAGTGGATGGCTCCAACCAGCAATTTGTTTGCTTGTGAATGGCCGTTTTAAGCAGCCTATGAATCAGTGTTGAGACGAACGTGTTCACTGCGCAGACAACAAAACCGGTCTCTTGGAAGTTTCGCTGGAAAAATCTGGAAAAACAAGAAATTTCCGCTCAAAATTAATGATAGCAGACTGAGTGCGCTGATGCGTACGTATGCAACCTGAAAACAAAAGTTGTGAAATCCGAAAGATAGTACATATCTAACTCCAGGTATATCACTACTAACGTACTATGGCGTGCACTTCAGGAAAGAATTGTTTTATGGAGATCCTTGCAGGTGGATCAATGAGACCGGATTCTGAAGTCAAACCATGGGTCTTCTGCTACTCCTTCCTATGCTGTCACATCCGCATTACGACGAGCATTAAGCCAAAAAAGGAGAGTGAATTCAATGCTCTGATGTCAACCAAATCCATTCTGTTTCAATAATGCTGTCCTTGAATATGCCTAAACCCAGTCCATGTAACAGTTTGTATCTGGTACTTTTCTCAGCACACTTCGTTTTGTTGGGTGCATTCACATGGTTATTCCTCTCAAAGCAACCAGTTTCCAGGCCCCTGCATGACGATAGACATACGAACGTGGCAGACAAAATTTAACGGCGCGTATCCAACGGAAATTCTCGAGGGCTGATGCTTAATTGTGAGTGATGTGCATTAAAGTTGTATTTTACGCAAAATCCCCAAGACAGCGTCCGATATCCCACAAAATTACAAAGGAAAGAGTAGATGTACTAAAGCATCACGGTTCCCAGGGACGTTTAGTAGAGAGCAGATTTAAGTGGATATGGTTTCGTCAAAAACACCAGTGACGACAACATCAGATCATATGATTCAAGATTGCGGGCTTTCATACCAATTATTTTATTTGCATTATTATTCTTCCGTAATTGGGTGCTGCTTAAAGTCAAGTCTCAAGCATTTCTGTTACATCCTGTACAAATAAAACGCGTCAAAATCAACCTAGTATCGGTTGAACCTATTTTTGGTGGTATTATTCGGCCGCATTCCCTGCACAAGGACCACTTCATGTTCCTTTTGGCACGGTATTCGATAAAACATCCAGATATGATAAATGAGACATCCAACCAGGGTTCAGTTACCTCCCATTAACGCCAAAGTAGTTTTTAAATCATCGTATGCGGCCAGATGCGCGGACACGGTTTTCTATAGTAATTCAGTGTTGATTAGAACTCGGGGACTGCCTTGACCTGATGAGCTCCATGAAGGATAAAAAACCGACCACCGGCTACGGAAACTGTGAGTTGTGTATTCCGTCAAGAAAGCAAGTTGTAATGTTATATTGCCAAAACGCAGACTCTGTGTAGAGATTCAAAACAGCTTCTAGAAGCCTCTGTTATTCGCCACTCTTATCATGTCCATCTCTCATATTCCTATTTATGCATGCACGCTGTAACTTGACAGACCCTAAACAGCAACAATGATGCACCAAGTCACCTTTAAACAGGGAAGAGCTATTTGATCCCTGTTGTAATATAATGAAACACCTGTCTACACAATAGGACGATGCGCATTGTCGGGCAATACATAGCCTCAAGGTACTCGCTTAGAACAGTCAAATTTCGTTCATCTTCTGTAATTAGGGTAAAGACTACCCTAAAAACATACACACCAGACATGTGTTTTCTAATTCGGTTTTGCAAACAAACGTGAAGAGTAAATACTCATGACCCAGATCCTCTGGATCCACGTAAAGCCAAATGCTCACTGATCACGCCCAATATATCAGATATTGCGGTGCCACTGCTTGAGGCCTGTGATTAAGCTTTTGAATTTGAAGATAAATAGCGATTACATTGGGTCTAGTCAGATCTTTGCGGATCATTCAGCAGATGTGGGCAAATACGCGTAGAGTATTCTAATAAATTAGGGACAAATACACAAATCTGACTTAATTCCAGTGATTAGCATTGGCTGAACTGGATTCATTCAATTTTCGTATCTAGAACAAATCTTTCGTCGGATAGTTAAGTGTTCCTCCGTGCACTCCTTAACTGTGAAGTAAGTGTACATGTCAAATCTATTCTTCGCATGTCCGACTCCACCTCATGAGGGACAAAGTATAGTACCGAGTAAGCTGCTGTGTCTACGTCACATGGGTCAACTGGTACATAGGTTTCGGGCTGCGAGACATGAATAGCTACTTCAGCAGTGAAGTTGTTTTCACAGCATTTTTGGACCTACCAGGCGCACACACACAAATGGCATTAGGCATGTGTGAACGCACTGGCATAGGAACATCACGTTACCGGTAACTAACGAATCACACGAACGCGAGTATTTCGACTTTGCCCAGCAACGCATAGGTCAGGGAAGTCCGACACATCCAGCGATCGAACAGTGGTGCGGTGGCCAACTGACAGTTTTGCTGACGCCGATATAACTAAACGGAACCGTGCTTCGAGATTTCGCGTTCGACCGTGGCGGACGCATTGACAGTCGAAAACAGCTTCGTATTTGTGCACACTCACGGACACACGTACAGCGCATGCCCTTGTTCATTTCTGTCTGATCTTAAGCGTCGCTTGACGATCACCGTATGAAACACCGATGATTCCCCATCGGACAAACAGTGAAACTATGTGCATGCCCATGTTACCCAACTTGGGCGAAAAGCCGAATCAGTAACTGGTGCCAAGAAACAACATCCGGACAGAGAGTGCGGTGCTCGGTACATAAAGACCAACGAAAATGGCCACACACAACATCCCGTATCGGAGTATATTTAGTCAGCTATCTCATGGTACCCGTCAAAATAGTCTGATGAATGACATGTTAACCACCGAAGGTAAACGAATTGTGGCAGCTAAAATTGCGAGCAGTTCTGGTAGCGGCGGTGCCCCAATACGAGTGATAAGTGCATTCATACAAGTTAAGGACTACGCTGGTTTGGATCGTTATTTGGGAAAGCATCAAATACCTTTGGATATACTAACATCTGCGTTACAAACAGCATGTATGAGTGCAGACAGCGAAGCAGTGGAAATTTTTTCCAAACACGGGGCAAATGTCAACCATGTAGATCAGTTCGGTACCACGCTGCTTCACTTTGCCATGCGTGGGGGCGGCGACCAACACGTGGTAAAAGCTCTGGTTGCTCATGGTTTGGATTATATGAGTTGGCGTTCGGAAGGACTACCACTGTTACACTGGGCATGTACGTTGGGATACATTGACCTTGTTGAGTAAGTAAATGAACATTATTGAACCGCTTTTGGCATGTCACCTTTATTTTTTTTAACAAAAAAACTAGCTTTTATATTCAATTCTATGCATGATTCAGGATCAGATGTGAAACATTCTTTGGTGTGCGGCAAGATGCTTTATGTGAGGGTTGTCCCCTCTTATCCTATACTTAAACACAAGGGAAAGTGCGAAAGTGATACGATTTTACACACAAGTAATATCTGGCAGTTTCAGAGACAAAAAATCTTGAGTACGGACAAAAATCTAATGGTCTATACAACCTAACGTGATAAAATAAGGGATTTTTTCTTTGGGCTGGACAAAAATGTTCTCATCTCTTAACTGGTTCGCCATTCAGATAGGTCCATTTTCTCTAACGGATTTTAACAACATTTTGGGGGTTATGGTGATGAACTGTTTAGCTTTGAGTTCTGTTAACTTACTGACAATCAAATGTTCCTTCATGAACTGCGCCAACTGCCACAGAGTTGCACAAAACACGTCGACATTGCTACGGTGATATTCTTACTCACCGTGGCATAAAGTTAATCAGTACTGCTGTTTCAGCGTCAGACGATAGACGCGTTGCTAAACAAATTTTAAACTTGGCTGTCAACTTCGACTGTTTTTGCAAGCTTCCTTGAACCTAACTCCTGAACTCGCCATCATGAACATCGAACATAAAGCTAACAACGGGATCTCAAACAGACAACTCAGCTGAGGTATGCAGCCTCTGGAGTGATGAAAGCTTCAGTTCTCTTGTAACAGAACCCAAAAATATGACTCTAAAATTTATTTAGCAACTACCTTAAATACTTTCATTGGGAAGCTATGCTATTTATTTCCACGAGGAGCTAGAACGTAAAAAATGATGTGGAAATTACACCTGACAGTTATTAACATCGGCGCCGAAATTCTAGATGGCAAAGAGATCGTGGTAGTTTCCGATCAAATAATACGTGCCATTCGGTTATGCGTTTCCATCCAAATTGCGAAAATTTCGAAGAAGCTAGTCATTTTCGTAACGAAAAACACAATACATTTTCTTTGAGAGGAAAATGAGTGTGAAAATAATCCATCTAAAGCACCTTTGGTGATTAGTCTGGGTATAGTGGCCCAAAATCTGGCAATGAAGTGTTACTCAAAGAAAAACTTTTTTCGCTTTATGTCAAACTCTATAAACTGTTGGTTACCTGAGGACCATTGGATAACAGTAATACATAGGTCAGCTTTGTAACAAATATGGTAACTGTTCATGCGATCGGTCAACAGTAAATAATAGGGACAGATTCACTGATGAAACTTCACAGATGTAGGTTGTAAAATACTAAGACTAGAACTATTACAAATAAAAACACAAACACCCTTTGACAAGACGTGAATTTTCAACCTATGCCTACCGAATCAACACTGACAAGAGACAAACAGGGTGTCTCGTCGTTTTCAATTTTGCCCGTGAATGTGTGAATTACATTGAGTATTGGGTTAACTAGCCGGTCAGATTTAAATTCGTGTTGCATTAGTATGTCGGAAGGTGCAATCTAACTTGGTGGTACCAACAGACCCAATTAATCCCAGCCGGATTTTCTGATTTGTAATAGTCCTCAAATTGGTGTTTTGTACAAGGGCCGTCTCATTATATGTGGCAGGATGCATAGTTCCATTTATGGCCGAAAATTGAGGCATTACACGCAGCTGAAAACGGGGAATTCAAATGTTGCTCTATTCAGTTTTCCGTTAAAAACAAATTTATGTGCAAAAGTTTGCTTTGCCCCCCTTTTAAAATCTGAAATTTGAGGAAGGAATATGGTTGTCGGAAAAGTGAGGAGTAGGTTTACGCGAATCTCAGGAAGGTTGACCCCTGTAAGTGGTTTTGGAAATGTTTTTCGTGACATACACAATCACGCAAAAATATCTTATGCAGGTTAACTTAGGTGATATTCTAAAAAAAGGTGTGACGACCATGCGTTACCCATTGCGCTAAATATGAATGATATGAACTGTACGTATTTCAGTTAATCCAAGTTGTAACTGCGGGACCGTAGATTGTAGGTAAAACTACTAATCCGTAAATGTCATGGGTAAACGGAGATCTTCATTTAACTATCAACTACCGCACGCAATCCCACCAGCTAGAAGTTTCTGGGTTTCAACGAGTGGCGGGCCATTTGTTGCTAAAATTAAAGTCCAAAAAATTATTTTAGATCTTAGCTCCTCTCATAGAAACTTTGACGTTTGACGATGTTGAATGAGTCAAGTTTTCTACTAGTTTATAGGACCTACAAGAGCCACTTGGGTGTCGCGCTAGCATAACAAAATCGCTCAGCTGTGAGACCCTATCAGTGCCTAGCTGCCATGCCACAAGAAAGAAGAGCGAGGGCTGAAGTACTGCCAGGTCACCCAAGCCTATACAGAATGATTGTGTCCAGTTATCTCAAGCTGAATGAAACCAAATACCTCAGGGAATTAATTGTATTCTGGGACTAGCGCCTAATATCTTCTTTGAATTTAGAGTCATCCTATTCGAGTGATCATTTTCTCCGATAATAAATATCGCACTGCAGCTGCATCAGTCGAATGAGCAGCTTAGATACTGAGTAGAGAAAATCTGGTTGTAGAATAAATAACCTCCCACTGAATTCCGGGCATTTTAACATCTGTTTAAAATGAAGGAGGCCGTTTGCCGCGCCAGATGTTTGTCTTTTGCAAACATACCGGGAGTGAATTTGCATTTCTAAGTGCTGTGTAGGCAGGTGATATGAACATTTAGTGCTTGAGATTATGACAAACCCTGGTACTGTGAAGCTCTCAAATGGGAATCACATGTGATTTTAAAATCGGTTTTGTGGAGTCGGCCCAGTGCCTAATTTTTCAAGGTTTATGAATTCAGCCTTCTGTTTCTCCCAACCTCATTCATTTATCGTACAGTGCGTTTCAAGTAATAATTGCTTGTTGCTTGTAACCGAAGAATGACAACCAGTCTGCTGCAAAAGCGACTTCAGTTTAAGGATTACCAGTACGTGCATCTGAACAATTAGTTCAAATGGTGGCCTAGTAAGGCTGTAGGCGTTTCCGGTAAGTGCATTAGACATCCATCCACAGCAACCGCTGACGTTGCTGGTCAAAGTGTTCGAGATGATTGCTTGCTTACTGAGATATGCATGCGTTTAAGCACCTTCAAGTGTGGTTTACATTGTCTCTCGAATTCTTGCACAATTACCATCACCATCGTCGTCGTCATCATGATCAGCATCTTCGTCACTGTCAGTGACATCAACACCAGATGAGAAAATTGGTGCCTCATTGCCTTAATATTGGCTGCTATGACAGTCCTGAACCATTCACCGCTGTATTGGGGTAAGGCATCTGAGCAAAAGGCTCTGGCTGAGAGCACTGAGTCTAAGTGCCATGATAGTATCCCAGGCCACACAAACACGAGTTGCACACTTACATATAATTTCATATCTACATTCCTTTATCCGCCAATTCCTAAAAACATTAGTTCCATGCTAATAGGAATGGTTCTTGTCTGTCCATTTTGTAAGATGCCTTCCATCTACAGTGCCTGAGGAAAAGTGTTGTAAAAGGTCAATTCAATTGGCTTATTCGGAATTCAAATGATGGTCGAAACAACTTGCAGGCACATGAAACCAAGCCCTTATTTCACCTACTCAAAAAACGGGACAACTTAATAAATATGACCAGAAGAGAAATGAACCGGTTGTTAGGGAGTGGTACACCTCCTGGCACTTTAGGCTTTCCGAAGCTCCTTAATACAAAGATCTGTGTCCATTGTAGAAATTAAATGCGACCAAATGATCAAATGACGACAAATGACCTTACGGTTCGAGGAAAATTGCCAAGCGATTTCCAAAGGAAACCAACATTATCCGCCATGAATTTCAATGGATCTTGCGCAAACACTGACAGTGCGATGGTTAGTTTGGCAAGCTACGTTGCAATGGGAGAAATTATATTTTCCACGCCTCCTGAAATACGAATATTCACTCGGAGAATCGAGGCATGGTTGTTAGTGGCTATTGCCATATGGAATTAACATAAGTTTCCTGGCGTACACAATGCACCCGTGTTTAATAGGCAACATGTTCCGTAGTAGATTGCGAAACATAAATCTTTGCACACAAGGTTAACCCACGTTCGGTTGTGCAAACTGACCGAGCTAGTAGCCCACTTGATGGGAATATCCATGCAGCCATTTATCATATACGGGCAAAGTGGATTCGTCGTTTACACTAATGGTGTTCGGTCAACTAGCTCGAAATGCAAGGTTGTACGTAAACTAGATTTCCGACAGTATCCTTGAGAAACTATTACAGAATCTCTGGTTATGTAATAAATACACAAAACAGTAGCATATGAGATTCAAACAAATATATACAGAGTAAGCGGTTGAAAGTTGCATAAACCAAATTCCTGTGGACAAACCTTGGCTTTGCCAGAATGCGACAAATGACGATATCTATGTTCGGACCACAAAAACTGACGGAATCTTTTCCGGTGAACTTCTGAGTTTCCTGAAATCATCATTTGGGTTTGAATGTCAGGTTTCGACCGGATCAACTCTCGAATTACTGGCAGGATTTTACATTTGCTTTTTTGTAATAATACTACTTTCACTAACAGCGAAAGTAATGATAAAGTATAGGTATGTTTAGGGAGGGGGTATACAGATAGTATATTTTTCGTTTTGCATTACCATAATCTGTTCATTACTGCTTCTCAAAAAAACTGCGATCGCTTTGCTACGGATACCACAAGCTCTCGAGATGCTCAAGCCGCTCCAAGTAGGCCCTGTAGTGGTAATATTCAGGAGTAAAAATTAACTGGATCAAAAACAATCGAACTAGAATCGTCTGTTATTTCGGCTCTTCCCTATGTTGGCAGATGGTTTGTGATCATAACCGTACGCCTCAAAGACTATGCTGTTTTATTAACGTGATACGTATTTATCCACTACAGAGTGATCACCGTAACGGATAAATAGGTATCTGCGATAGTTTCAACCTAATAATAAAATCTATTTTCCAATAAGAAACCAAGTAGACGTTCGTTTGATAATTAACTTGGTAGTGTGTAATTTTGTTGAACGGATGTTTATTGTCATTATCGCTCTTTCCTTGTGCACAAAACAGATGTGTAAGTGCTTTTGAAGGCAGAAAACTTTTTTCAGACCACCGTGTATACTGGTTACTTGTGCTTTGCTTCTCTGATGCTCACGAAGCGGCGGAGCAGCAGCTCAGTTCATTACGGACACTGACAGGGTTTAAGCAAAGTTTCAGGCTTTACTGACGAAAGGATGACCTCTTTAAAACATACTTAAAACAGAAGAGCTCGCTGCAAACTATAAGTAGAGCGATAAGGTTATTTAGCTGATTACAGAAACGTGTTATTTTATTCAAGCTACATTCAACTTCTGAGTAAAAAAATCAGAGATCGGCATAATCTGGAGGAAAATGTTGCAGAAAAAATTGTCATAATTAATGAGAACCTGCATAATTTGTGCCAGTTGTCTAGGTTCACAATCCTCCTCTTGTTGAAACAATCGGTACTACGGCCTTGACTGAACACCAGCCACGCAACTAAACCGACGAATATTGGATCTTACGTAAAGAGTGACTTGAAAATGATGCTTCTAATGTGATGGCTTGTGGTCGGAAGCTTTTCAGTATTTTCAAATTCGTTTTTAATTACCTTTGAAATCCACCTGATACAGTTCATTCGTCATACAGAGTTGCACATCTACAATTTTGGGGGCTGTAGACCTTGTGCAAAATCAAAAACAGATGCTGTCTCACCAAAGCAAAGTGAACATAATCTGAATGTTTCACGTCTCGCTGCGCAGAGCAACAAGAGAGCTGGTGCTATTCCACAATACCTCTCTCCAATCCATGCTAAATTATTTTAAAAAAAAATAGTGCTGTGACCTTGTGGAAGGATCAATGCCACGAATGACCATTCCCTGATAAGAAGCCAATTTTACTCATTCTGTAGAAATATTCTTTTGGTGTTTAGGCCCATTACATATTGGGTCACCATCCTGTCTATCTACAGAGGGTGATAATTAGAGACGTGTAATGAAGTGGAGCGGGATGAGACGGTAATATTCTTCAAAACGTGTCCTGAAAAATACACCAGTGGGAAACACAATATAATGTGACTAGCCATCCGACACAGATTGCTTTATTCATGGTAGTAATGACAAACTAAGTGTTAAAAGGCTGGGCGAATAGCCGTTGGGTGACTGTTTACATTAAGTAACCAAGAAAACATTTCTAGAAACTTAATTTGTTATGAGTTTTGCACAAATTACTACCAAAAATCCAACTTTTGAAATTCTAGGAACAATGCTTTCATTTCGACCAGGAACAAATTCTTTAGGGGCGCGTTGTTTCACCAAAATAGCTTGCTTTCAGCTACAGGCCTGAAAGTTTCGGAATCAGTGAAAAACAACGAGTTAGTTTTGTGTCTTAGGTTGCGACGAATAACTGTTCGGACCAATGTCTTACGGCTTGGAGGAGGCTGTTATCGCACGTCACAAATGTGATGCAACAGCTGTTGCTGACGCAAACCTTGTTTCATGAATACATGCAAGACAGGAATGTAACCGAGAGTGTTCCGCGCGCAGTACACGAAAAATAGTGATACACAGTGAATTCTGGCATAAATTAGGTGAGAGACGATGGACAATGTAACAGACCCCCACTGACTGGAATAAAGTTGCCTATGGTATAGTTTGGTCAAAGAATGACCGAATTACATTATTGGTTTCCTGGCTTCTACCCTGCACTCAGTGAAAACTATCCTAATATAGAATGGCTACGGAATCAGTTATTATAAGATTTGCTTGTACGCTCCATACCATGCAGCTTCGCATTGTCCGTATGGTTGTACTTGGAGCTCGAGTACACTGACTGGGATCAACAGTTGTCCCTTCCAGCCAATCGCGAAGAACTAATACATAAAGGCCACTCGGAGGTACTATTACCTGTCTGTTGAATGATACAAGCTGTATGGTAATCTAAGCCGCTGATCAGCGCATCCAAGTGTGTCGCAAATTCGTCCCAATGACTTTGATTTAGAACCAGGTTAGGCAAATCTGTCTGGAGCTTTTCAGAATAAATGTTAAAATTGACATTGGGAGGTGACAAAACCAATGCCTACCGAATGTGTGCCATAAACTTACGGCCATCCATGGAGTTAGTCGCTCACTTAGAATTGGTAATATCTGGCCAACATTCGACTTCAGGCAGTTCCACATACATACTACTGATGGTAAGGAAAAATAAGACCCGTTATTCTGAGTTATTTTAACTTTCACCCACATTTCTAATCAGTCCATTCACTAGTCCATTTTACACTGAAAACGTGCAATCTTTTACGTAGAGTCGCATTTTCGTCAAGTCTGCGCTGATATGGATGGAACACTTTCTTCTTTGTAGAAAAGTATGAAATTGTGTTAATCGTAACATCCGGGAGCCTAATACACACGCAGGAGTGTATACGTATGTAGTTCTCATTGTGCCCACCCTTGTCATCCGTACTAAGCATACTTAAATTTCATGTATCGTATCAAATGAGAATAAATTTCAAATCTTGTTTACGGACCGAAGAGCGTGGATTTTATGCAACACAGGAAAATTCCCCGCGTCTGGTAATAAAATCTTAAACAAATAATCACTGCTCAGTGTTTATTACAAAAGATCACAACCCTTCCTTCTCGCTCGCCATAGAACACTTGCGTTTAGATTAACAGCTATGTGGTTCTCAAATAATCTAGTTCGAGGTTTTATTGCTTCCATCCTCCATCAGTCGCCAAACTTTAGTGACTGTTCTTGTTCTCGGATAATTAGGCTTCTTTGAAAGTCGGTACACTTGAGTGCTGTTAATTGCTGCACGTCCCAGGGCCGAGATCTTATCATTTTCACAGTCGTTGGTGAATTCAACGGACACGTTTAGCAAACTGATGGAGGAGATTGTGACCAAGTTGCGAAATGAGATGGTCGGGCTATGGCACTACATCTCTAAAACTAGTCAACCAACGTGGATTGCAAGAATTTTTCCCACAAATTTATTTGAACGCTATGACCATCTATTCAGGCTGGCTGTCAGGTGTGGTGCAAACGCAAGAAAGTTGAGAACCAATTTATGTGCGGTATCTTTGGCTATGAAATAGTATGGAACGCCGCCTGCTGGCCAGGAATATTCTACGCAAATACTTTAAACAAGATAAAGAGTGTATCTAGCTGTGGAAAATTGTGGTAACTGTACCGACTGCGTAAAAACCACACACACTTCGTTTGAAAAATATCAGGCTGATAGAATGGGAGAAGAAATGCGAGGTGGGGGGACTTTTGCCTAACTCCCATTCATTGGCAAGCTTGTGGATCAACTGGCCGGTTTTCCAAAGCAGTACAGCAATTCTGAGTCCAGTGCTGAGTGGCATCTCTTCTTTAGCGCTCGACCTCGGACCCCACACCCAATCCATTGATTGTTTTTAGTTGTGGGATTTATTTGTTTTTTGCCCGTGATAGTCTAGTTAAGAAAACGGTTCCTTCGTCTTATTATTATTATGGTTGGTGCTCATCAAAGTGAGAGCTTTACTTTGCTAGTTTAACTCCTGTTAGCATAAACTTCGTTACCGCAAGTTGCAATCCGTGCATCTGAAATTTATACCATAAATGCGATAAATAATCTGTAAAGATGCGCTCTAGCAGTCGGATTTTCACTTCCACAAATGTGTTTGTCGTGCGTGCATAAAGTTCATCAATAACTAGAGGCATCTAACAGTATCAAACCCGTTTTTTAGCCAATTTGATCAACTGTCAGGACTTTGCAGTGAGATTTCGTCCTATAAATAAGGCTTACCCATGCCAAAAAGCCGAACAGAAATGTACAGATTTTTTTATTCTTCTTTGGAATCAGCAGTGAACATCTGAAAACCAGGAAAGTCTTGGAAATATGAGCTTACAGCTGACAGTTTGAAAGGCTAACCGTTCGAGATGAATCTAATCCGTCCACCCTTGTCTGTCGCAACACGTGCAAACACATAATAAAATGGGGTATAGTAGAACAACAGGGGTACCATGTATATTGAACTAGAAGAGGCATAGCCAAACGGTAGATCAATGGCGGTCTCGAAGTGGCACCCGAGTCTTTCTGTGTACTGAGTGCAGGCTTGAAATAAAAGAAATGCCGCTTCCAGAAACTTGAACCCGTGTGGCTGACTAGCTCGTTCTATGACTGAATTAGGATAAAATCCGAACTTTCTCTGTTATTACGTGTAGATGCCCGATGGTCAGTCAATTAGCTTCTGGTTCACTGAGAGTCAAGTTGATGTCATCCTGCGTGGTAGAGTTCATGTTGGCTCTCCGATCGTCAGCATTTCCATTGCTCTCATATGTACCCTTTACTTCGTTCATGCTACTACAGTGTTCAGCGTGGTGCCTAGTCTAAATTTTGTTTAGGTTGACCAAAGGCAATATCGTCAGTAGATGAAACTTCGTATAAAGAGGTTTTTTCGATAGTGACATCTCTTGTTCTGAGGTGGTTTTCAATGAAGTCGTCAGGACAGTCGTTTAACCTCGGCAAGCATATAAGTAGTAAGATCTCTATCTAGAGTGCAAATTTTCCTTGATCAATGGTAAAATCGCCGGATAAAGATATGTTTGTGCAGCAGGGATAGAAGCTTACACAATTTAGGCACCATCCAGTCCAGATAGACGCCACAGAACACAATACCGTTGGTATTTCTAAAATCGAAACAGCCAAAAGTGGTATTTATTTTTTTCACTTTGAAGTCGCAAATAAAAGCTGTATGGTGTTTTAAAAACCGGTAGCAAATGTTTACAGTGATTTGGTCTTTTGCCATAACTGCCGTTCATTTATTCTTTATTCGATGGTAGCCTTTGAACGTCGCTTTATGCTATGCACGTTTAGTCATAAAAATATTTGATTAGGTTGGCGCAACCAAAAATGAGAGGAATTCGGTCTGAGGAATGAGATGAAACAATGGTCAACTCATGGATAATCTACATTTATTTTTACACATAACACATTGTCAGCCTGCCCTTCAAGAAAAATCATTAGCCTAAATTTGGACGTGCGAACCGCTAGATTTAATATAGCAGCATCGAATTCGTTTCCGGGTTATATATTATGGTTTGTTCATTGCTTTTGGGGCGTTTTTAAGGTCTTAAAGGTTATGTCGACAAAATATTTTTTACCCTGGCTATGATTACAAGCAGTCAGCAAGACGTATTAGTCTGGTTTCAACTCTCTTCTCCTTCTGGAAAGACATTTTGCTATGTTCATCAGATCAGCCCGAAACGTATTAAAAATTAGTAATCACTTTTTCCGAACTTGATTATAAAAATAAACTCAAGTAACATTACATTCCAGAAAAACGTTAACGCCATAAAGACGGTTAAAGAGCATGTCACCATAAACGGAAAATCGCAAACAAGACCCACGTGTTTTTTTTCAAAAATTCTCATACCAGATGTGTTCATATGTTTTATCCGGCACACGGGTCATAGACCATATAAAATCGACGCAAAACTGGTCTGTGTACTAATCAGCTGAATGGGTTAAGTTCTCAAGGCTTCAATTTGGAACAGACGCAGATGCTGAAAGTTTTCAATAATCATTTTCAAATTACCACGCCGATACAGATTAGAAATGCCATTTTGAATGCGAAATGATATCTTATCTAGTAGATAAAATAAATTGTTTTTGCATTTTTAGTTTAGCGAAGTTTTGGTTATCCGGTCATCGAAAGATATTTATCTTCTTGAAAGACGGAGATGTTACATGCCAGGTAGATATGAAGCACTGCATTCGGGCAACATTTCATGTGTATGATGCCACTGTTGAGAACATTTGTCCCTGTTGCATCTTTTGTCTATCCACCTTTCACATTCCCGTGATGCTTTTCTTCTGCGTTTAAAGCTGTGTTTAGAAAGACAGCACCCTAGTGTCCTAAAATGATATTGTGAAATTCGCATTCGAGATTCCGTCTCATGAGTGGGGGAGATGTGTGCTTAAAGGAAGAGCAGCAATGTAGAGCTGATTCATCCTTATCAAAAGTCATCAGCAGTGCGCATCTTACAAAACCATAGAAGGTTCTCTTGTGAAATTTTCGAGATTCCGTCTCATGAGTGGGGGAGATGTGTGCTTAAAGGAAGAGCAGCAATGTAGAGCTGATTCATCCTTATCAATCAAAATCAGCAGTGCGCATCTTACAAAACCATAGAAGGTTCTCAAACCGCGATCTATAAGCTAGTAGTTTTAAACACTCAACCATTTGGCTACAAATCGGCTAATCATAAGTGTGAATGACTCAGATGGGATTTAGTATCACTTATCATTCAGTCATGTAATCTACCTCACGTGGTAACGTGGCCACTGGGGTGACGATTTTTTCAAACGGAAATTTCATTCATCATGTGACTATCCTTCCTTACTCACCTACAAATAAACCTTGCTTCTGAGAAATTCGTCACTCGAAATGCCAGTCACTACTTTACGACGTAATGTGGATTCCATGATTGAAAGATAAGCGATGCTCTAACTTGTATAAGTGCAAATTACTCACGCTGCCAATCAGCCGAAATTCCAGTGCTCCAACTTATAGCCGGAGAGTTGCGGGAGAAGTATTCGCGGTTAAAAAATTTATTCTGTCTCAAGTTTTCTGCTCCTTTTAACCTTCTGTGGAAAACAAAAGCAAGACAAGTGATCATCAGCCCCTAATCTACAGGTGTAGAAGTACGCGTCTATTTATTAGTATGAAATGGCGAACAAGATTTGAAAAAAGAGGAGAAAGCAGACTACAACGCAATGCAAACCAAGAAGGAGGCT